>NW_012106509.1:1808445-1988260 GCF_000951045.1 Mandrillus leucophaeus
TGTCTAATGTTGACAGTGGGGTGTTAAAGTGTCCCACTATTATTGTGTGGGAGTCTAAGTCTCTTTGTAAGTCTCTAAAGACTTGCTTTATGAATCTGGGTGCTTCTGTATTGGGTGCATATATATTTATGGTAGTTTAGCTCTTCTTGTTAAATTGATCCCTCTACCATTATGTAATGTCCTTCCTTGTCTCTTTTGATCTTTGTTGGTTTAAAGTCTGTTTTACCAGAGACTAGGATTGCAATTCCTGCCTTTTTTTGTTTTTCATTTGCTTGGTAGATCTTCCTCCATCCCTTTATTTTGAGCCTATGTGTGGCTTTGCACATGAGATGGGTCTCCTGAATACAGCAAACTGATGAGTCTTGAGTCTTTATCCAGTTTGCCAGTCTGTGTCTTGTAATTGGAGCATTTAGCCCATTTACATTTAAGGTTAATATTATTATGTGTGAACTTGATCCTGTCATTATGAGTTTAGCTGGTTATTTTGCTCGTTAGTTGATGCAGTTTCTTTCTAGCATTGATGGTCTTTGCATTTTGGCATGTTTTTGCAATGGCTGGTACCAGTTGTTCCTTTCCATGCTTAGTGCTTCCTTCAGGAGCTCTTGTAGGGCGGGCCTGGTGGTGACAAAATCAGCATTTCCTTGTCTGTAAAGGATTTTATTTCTCCTTCACTTATGAAACTTAATTTGGCTGGATATGAAATTCTGGGTTGATAATTCTTTTCTTAAGAATGTTGAATATTGGCCCTCACCCTCTTCTGGCTTGTAGAGTTTCCGCTGAGAGATCTGCTGTTAGTCTGATGGGCTTCCCTTTGTGGGTAACATGACCTTTCTCTCTGACTGCCCTTAACGTTTTTTCCTTCATTTCAACTTTGGTGAATCTGACAATTATGTGTCTTGGAGTTGTTCTTCTCAAGGAGTGTCTTTGTGGCGTGCTCTGTATTTCCTGAATTTGAATGTTGGCCTGCCTTGCTAGGTTGGGGAAGTTCTCCTGGATAACAGCCTGCAGAGTGTTTTCCAATTTGGTTCCATCTCCCCATCACTTTCAGGTACACCAATCAGATGTAGATTTGGTATTTTCACATAATCCCATATTTCCTGGAGGCTTTGTTCATTTCCTTTTACTCTTTTTTCTCTAAACTTCTCTTCTCGCTTCATTTCATTCATTTGATCTTCAATCTCTGAAAATCTTTCTTCCAGTTGATAGAGTCTGTTACTGAAGCTTGTGCATTTGTCACATAGTTCTCATGTCATGGTTTTCATCTCTATCAGGTCATTTATGGACTTCTCTGCATTGGTTATTCTAGTTGTCCATTTGTCAAATATTTTTTCAAGGTTTTTAGTTTCTTTGCACTGGGTTCATAGTTCCTCCTTTAGCTCTAAGAAGTTTCATCGACTAAAGCCTTCTCTCAACTCGTCAAAGTCATTCTCCCTCCAGCTTTGTTCAGTTGCTGGCAAGGAGCTGCATTCCTTTGGAAGGGGAGAGGCGCTTTGATTTTTTGCATTTCCAGCTTTTCTGCACTGCTTTTTCCCCATCTTTGTGGTTTCATCTACCTTTGGTCTTTGATGATGGTGACATACAGATGGGGTTTTGGTATGGATGTCCTTTCATTTGTTAGTTTTCCTTCTAACAGTCAGGACCCTCAGCTGCAGGTCTGTTCAAGTTTGCTTGAGGTCCACTCCAGTTAGGCTACTCCCAGTTAGGCTCTCTAGTTAGGCTACTTGGGGGTCAAGGACCCACTTGAGCAGGCAGTCTGTTCGTTCTCAGATCTCAACCTCCATGCTGGGAGAATCACTACTCTCTTCAAAGCTGTCACACAGGGACATTTACATCTACAGAGGTTTCTGCTGCTTTTTGTTTAGCTATGCCCTGTCCCCAGAGGTGGAGTCTACAGAGGCAGGCAGGCCTCCTTGAGCTGCAGTGGGCTCCACCCAGTTCACTTTTTTTACCTACTTAAGCCTCAGCAGTGGTGAGCACCCCTCACCCAGCCTCGCTGCCACCTTGCAGTTAGATCTCAGACTGCTGTGTTAGCAATAAGGGAGGCTTCGTGGGCGTGGGACCCTCTGAGCCAGGTGCGGGATGTAATCTCCTGGTGTGCCATTTGCTAAGACCTTTGGTAAAGCACAGTATTAGGGTGGGAGTGACCTGATTTTCCAGGTGTTGTGTGTCACAGTTTCCCTTGGCTAGGAAAAGGAATTCCCTTCCCCCTTGTGCTTCTCAGGTGAGGCAATGCCTCACCCTGCTTTGGCTCTCACTTGTTGGGCTGCACCCACTGTCCTGCGCCAACTGTCCGACACACCCCAGTGAGATGAACCCGGTACCTCAGTCGGAAATGCAGAAATCACCCGTCTTCTGTGTTGCTCATACTGGGAGCTGGAGGCTGGAGCTGTTCCTACTCAGCCATCTTGGCATCCGGTGAAAATCACATAACTTTAAACATAAATGAATTAAATGCTCCACTTAAAAGATATAGACTAATGAAATTGAATTTTTTTAAATGTTCTAATTACATGGCTGCTAACAAGAAACTTATCTAATTGGTAGGCACTTGCAGACTGAAGGTAAATTATGGAAAAAGATATTCCACAAAAATGGAAACTAATACCAAGCAGAAATAGCTTTGTTGATATAAAACAAACTTTAAATCAACAATAACAAAAAAGACAAAGAAGGTCATTATATAATGGCAAAGATCATTATCAGCACTAAACAGATCAAGGCAGAAAATCAACAAAGAACACTAAACTTGAATTAGACTCTAGACCAAATTGACCTAGCAGAAATTTACAGAACAGTGTACCCAACAACTGCAGAATATCATTTTTCTCATCAATGCATGAAATATTTCTAAGATTAGGCCACAATACATCTCTCAATAAATTTATTAAAAAGAGAAATCATATCAGGTATCTTCCTAGACTACAGTGGAATAAAACTAGAAATCAATTATAAGAGGTATGCTCAAAACTATACAAATACATGGAAAGTAAAAAAACCTGCTCTTGAATTATTGTTGGGTCATAGTGAAATTGAAATGGAAATTTAAAATTGTTAAAATAAAAAAATAGAGATACAACATACCAATATCTATAGGATATAGAAAAGCAGTGCTAAGAAGGAATTTTAGAGTATTAAATGTCTACATCAAAAAGATAGAAAGATCACAAATTAAAAACCTAAAGTTGTACCTCAAGGAACTGAAAAAAAAAACAAGCAAAAACAAAGCCAAAGCTAACAAAAGAAAATAAATAGCAAATATCAAAGTAGAACTAAATGAAATTGAAAAAAATACAAAGGATTAATAAAACAAAATGTTTCTGTTGATATCTTGTATTTCTGTGAACTTCTCTATAAACTAGAAAAACTAGAGGAAATGGATAAATTTCTGTAAACCCAAAACCTCCCAAGATTGAACTAGAAAGAAATAGAAATTCTGAACAGACCAGTAATGAGTGATGAGATAGAATCAGTAATAAAAGAATACTTCCTGCTTCTTCAAAAATAGCACAGGACAAGAAGGATTCACAGCTGAATTCTATCAGATGTACAAAGAAGAACTAGTACCAGTTTTACAGAAATTATTCCAAAAGCTTGGAAAGGACAGAAATCTCCCTAACTCATTCTACAAATCCATTTTCACCTTGATGCCAAAGCCAGGCAAAGAAAGAATTATAACCCAATATGCCTGATGAACACAGATGCCAAAATCCTCAAAGTACAAACAAACTGAACCCAACAGCACATCAAAAGTATAATATATTAAATCAAGTGGGTTTTATTCTAGGGACACAAAGATGGTTCAATATACACAAATCAATAAATGCAATTCACCAAATAGAATTTAAGCCAACAAAAAAAAAAAAAAAAAAAAACACCACATGATGAGGTCAATAGACACAGATAGAGCATTTGATAAATGTCATCATTTCTCCATGATAAAAACCATCACAAAACAAATAAAAATAATAAAAAATAATAAAGGCAAATAAAATAAAGGCAAATAAAAAATAATAAAAGCCATATATGACAGACTCATAGCCAACATCATACTGAGCAGGAAAAAGTTAAAATCCCCCCTATTAGCTGGAACAAGAAAAGGTTGCCACTTTCACTCCTATTCAATGTAGTACTCAAACTCTTGACCTTAAAGAAATCAGGCAAGAGAAAAAAACTAAGGCATAAAAAGTGGAAAACATGAAGTCAAATTATCGCTGGTTGTTTACGATATAATCTTATATCTAGAAAACCCTAAAGACTCCTTCAAATGACTCCAAATTTGGTAAGTGAATTCATCAAAGTTTCAGGATAAAAAAATATCAACATAAAAATTAGCTGGGCATGGTGGTGGGTGCCTGTAGTCCCAGCTACTCAAGAGGCTGAGGCAGGAGAAAGGTGTGAACCTGGGAGGCGGAGCTTGCAGTGGGCAGAGATCGCACCACTGCACTCCAGCCTGGGTGACAGAGACTCCATCTCAAAAAAAAAAACAAAAACAAAAACAAAAAACAAACAAAAAAAATCATTAGCATTTTCATAAGCCAATAACAAGCTAAGAACCAAGTTAATACCTTAATCCCATTTACAATAGCTACAAATACCCCCAAATTCTAAGAATACATTAATCAAGGATGTGAAAGTTCTCTTAAAGGAAAACTACAAAACACTGATGAAAGAAATCACTGATGACACAAACAAATGGAAAAACAACCCACACTTATTGATTAGAAGAATCAATATCATTAAAATGATGACATTGTCCAAAGCAATACTGAACCACACTATCCATATGCTTGGATAGCCATAAACAGAAGAATAAAGCTGGGCCCATATTTCTCACCATATACAAAAATTAACTCAAGATGGTGATATGGTTTAGCTGCGTCCCCACCCAAATCTCATCTTGAATTGTAACTCCCATAGTTTCCACATGTCATGGAAGGAGCCCAGTGGGAGGTGATTGAATTATGGAAGGTTTTTCCTGAGCTGTTCTCAGCAGAGTGAATGAGTCTCATGAGATCTAATGGTTTTTAAAAAATGGGAGTTTCCCTGCACAAACTCTCTCTCTCTTGCCTGCCACCATCCATGTAAATTCTGACTTGCTCCTCCTTGCTTTCCACCATGTTTGTGAGGCCTCCCCAGTCATGTGGAACCGTAAGTCCATTAAACCTCTTTCTTTGGTAAATTGCCCAGTCTCAGGTATGTTTTCATCAGCAGTGTGAAAACAGACTAGTAGAATATTGGTATCATTAGAGTAGAGTGTTGCTGAAAACATACCCAAAAATGTGGAACCAACTTTGGAAATGGGTAATAGGCAGAGGCTGGAACAGTTTGGAGGGCTCAGAAGAAGTGAGAAAAATGTGAGAAAGTTTGGAACTTCCTGGAGACATGTTGAATGGCTTTGACAAAAATGCCCATAATGATATGAACAATAAAGTCCAGGCTGAGGTGATCTCAGATGGAGATGAGGAATTTGTTGGGAACTGAAGCAAAGGCAACTCTTGTTATATTTTAGCAAAGAGACTGGCAGCATTTTGCCCCTGTCCTAGAGATTCTTGGAACTTTGAATGTGAGAGACACAATTTAGGGTATTTGACAGAAAAAATTTCTAAGAAGCAAAACATTCCAAAGGTGACTTGGGTGCTGTTAAAGGCATTAAGTTTTGTAAGGGAAGCAGAGAGTAAGAGTTCAGAAAATTTGCAGCCTGACAATGTGATGGAAAAGAAAATCCCTTTTTCCGAGGAGAAATTCAAGCCAGCTTTAGAAATTTGCATAAATAATGAGGAGCTGAATGTTAATCCCCAAGACAATGGGGAAAATGTCTCTAGGGCCTGTCAGAGGTCTTCATGGAAGACCCTCCTATCACGGGCCCAGAGGCCTAGAAGGTAAATATGGTTTCATGTCCTGGGCCAGAGTCCCCTTGCTGTATGTAGCCTAGGGACTTGGTACCCTGTGTCCCAACTGTTCTAGCCATGAGTAAAAGGAGCCAAGGTTACAACGCAGGTCATGGCTTCAAAGGGTACAAGTCCCAAGCCTTGGCAGCTTCCATGTGGTGTTGAGCCTGCAGGTACACAGAAGTCAAGAACTGAGGCTTGGAAACCTCCGTCTAGATTTCAGAGGATGTGTGGATGTATGGAAATGCCAGGCAGTTTGCTGTGGGGGCGTGGGGAGCTCTCATGGAGAACCTCTGCTAGGGCAGTGTGGAAGGGAAATGTGAGATCGGAGCTCGCACATAGAGTTCCTACTGTGTGGGGACCACCTTGTGGAGCTGTGAGAAGAGGGCCACCATCCTCTAGACCCCAGTATGGTAGATCCACCAATAGTTTGCATCATGTGCCTGGAAAAGTTGCAGACACTCAACACCAGCCCATAAAAGCAGCCAGTAGGGAGGCCGTACCCTGCAGAGTCACAGGGCTGGAGCTGCCCAAGACCATGGAAACCTACCTCTTGCATCAGTGTGACCTGGATACAAGACATGGAGTCAAAAGAGATCATTTTAGAGTTTTAAGATTTGACTGCCCTGCTGGAATTTGGACTTGCATGGGGGCCTGTAGTCCCTTTGTTTAGGCCAATTTCTCCCATTTGGAATGACTGTATTTACCCAATCAATGCCTGTACCCCGATTGTATCTAGGAAATAGCTAACTTGCTTTTGATTTTATAGGTTCATAGGTAGAAGGAACTTGCCTTGTCTCAGATGAGACTTTGGACTGTAGACTTTGAGTTAATGCTGAAATGA
Organism: Mandrillus leucophaeus; assembly: GCF_000951045.1. NCBI lineage: Eukaryota > Metazoa > Chordata > Mammalia > Primates > Cercopithecidae > Mandrillus > Mandrillus leucophaeus. The sequence continues at coordinate 1,815,178 of NW_012106509.1, forward strand.
GTTAAGACTTTGGGGAACTGTTGGAAAGGCATGACTGGTTTTGAAATGTGAGGACATGAGATTTGGGAGGGGTCGGGGCAGAATGATATGGTTTGGCTGTGTCCCTACCCAAACCTCATTTTGAATTGTAACTCCCACAATTCTCACGCATCATGGGAGGAACTAGGTGGGAGGTGATTGAGCTATAGGGACTGGTCTTTCCAGTGCTGTTCTCATGATAGTGAATGGGTCTCCCAAGATCTGATGGTTTTAAAAATGGGAGTTTCCCTGCATAAGCTCTCTCTCGCCTGCTGCCATCTATGTAAGATGTGACTTGCTCTTCCTTGCCTTATATCATGATTGTGAGGCCTCCCCAGCCATGTGGAACTATAAGTCCATTAAACTTCTTTCTTTTGTATATTGCCCAGTCCCAGCTATGTCTTTATCAGCAGTGTGAAAATTGAGTAATACTATGGATTAAAGACTTAAGGTTAAGATCCGAAACTATAAAAATTCTAGAAGAAAACCTAGGAAAAACTCTTCTGGACATTGGCCTTGACCAAAAAAAAAAATTACGACTAAGACCTAAAAGGCAAATGCAACAAAAATAAAAATAGACAAATGGGACTTAATTAAACTAAAAAGCTTCTGCACAGTAGAAGTTATTATTAACAGAGTAAAGAGACAGCCTACGGAATGGGAGAAAATATTTGCAAAGTAGGCATCGAACAATGGACTAATACCCAGAATCTGCAAGGAACTGAAACAATCCAACAAGGAAAAACAACTAAATGCATTAAAAAGTGGGCAAAGGACATGACCAGACTCATTTAAATTTCATTTTTTAGACTTTATTATATGTGAAGCTGTCTTAAGACTTCAGATAATGCCAAATAAATGCCATGTACAAATGGTACCTTTGGTTGGAAACAAATATATGCTAATCATTATTAACTGAGTCCTGGTTAATTTGGCATAAGTGCTATGAAATACAGATTAGTTTTTAATCTCTGGGGGGAAAAATGACATTTAAAGGAGATTAGGCCGAAACGGTTTAAACATTTTACAGAACTAATAATTTACTCTTCAATTAATGAAACAATCAAAATACGTATTAGTCAAAAATACTAATTTAGAAATATATTATAGGCCTTGAATGCCAAAAATAAAATCTTGCCTTTCTGAAGTTATGCTTTCCCCATTTATTTTTATAAACGTTTAGATGTACTGCCCTACTTTTGCTACATACGAGGAAATGTGCCAAGGAAAAAATATGCTCAAGAATGATTGTAAGGCCATAAGTTTTCAAGTTATCAAGAATTTAAATTATTCTAAAAAGTGTAGGACTGTTCATGAATAGGACAAAATGGAAACTATTAATAATATCCAAGAAAAATTTTCTTCATAAATTTTGAGGCAATTCCATCAAAAACTTAGATGAATGATATAAATAAGAAAACCGTTGAGTGAAAATAAAAGCCTAAACTATGGTAGAAAGTATGCAAGCACTGAGTATACTCTACAGTTGTTTACAATGTACAAAAGCAGCATGTCATCAAAGTAAGTTGTGTACATCTCACCAGGTTTCTCCTAGATTTCTATTAGTCAGCCAAAGAAAATGCAAAATATTTTCTCAAAGCAGATTATTGATATGAAAGAATTACTTCAACAAGATAACAGTAGAAATAGAATGAGAAAGAGGTGGTGACCGAAATAATTGAAAGTAATAATGAAGCAGGAAGAAAGGCATAAGCTCAAATTCAATTTTTTAAAATTTGTAAACCTGTGGTCGTTAAAATTGGCCTAAAATTATTCATTTTGTTTCTTAACTTTTAAACAACGGAAGCTGTCTAATTTTTAGTCTGTAAGTCAGCAGTCCCCAGCCTTTTTGGCACCAGGGACCAATTTCGTGGAAGACAATTTTTCTGTGGAGAGGATGGGGGAGGTTTTTGAGATGAAACTCTTCTACCTCGGATCATCACGTGTTAGATAATCAAAAGGAACGCACAACCTAGATCACGGTAGGGTTTGTGCTCCTATAAGAATCTAATGCCTCACTGACCTGACAGGAGGCAGAGCTCAGGCGGTAATGCTCACTGGCCTGCCACTCACTTCCTGTTTTGCAGCCTGGTTCCTAACAGGCCATGAACTGGTACATGCACTGTGGGAAGCCTTGCTCTAAATAACTGCACCTTCAGAATTCCAAACATTTCTTCAATTTATGGAAGCATAGAACAAGAGAATGCCTATTTGCAGCCTAAAGTGGGAGGGAGACCATTGATGGCACTGGATAAATTCATTCTTGGAAAGCAAGTCAGGTATCCACGGGCTACCCTTCATTTCATTCGGAGAGGGGAAGGAAAAAAGTATCCCTTTTTTCAGAATGCCCCTTCAGCTCTGTACCTGCAGTGCAAAGGTAAAAAAGAGATGGCAACGACACAAACACTATCAGGCCACTGATCACCTGAGGGAGAAATGTCCATCCAGGAAACTAGATGGCTATAGGATTATGATAAGAAGTACTCAAATCCTTGTGTACACTAAGTTCTTTCTGTAGATGAATAAAAATATAATTTAAATTCATGTAAAGGGTATTCAGCCTCCGAAAAAGGAGGACGCCTGACCAATTGATGTTTGCTTCATTCATTGGTGGAGGGTATACTATACTACTGGCCCTGTAACAGAAAGATGAATTGGATACAATCCCTGCCCCCTGGGGACTCTAGTCTGCTCTGGTAGACAGGCAGGCCCCTAAGCATGTTTTTGCCAATGAAGAATTAAAATCTCTCAGTATACTCCACTTCTTTCTCCTTCTATTTCGTCTCTAAAGGCAGAGTCTTCATTCCCCAGGTATATAAATTCTATTTCTTGTGTCTAAGGAAGAGTGATCTCATGATTGCATTAAATAAAAATAGTAGTCTTTACTAGCTTGCTACTGGGTAACAGAGACAAATCTTCTTGTTTTTATTGTTATTTTTGCTTTTGCACAAGATCTTATTGTACATACTTTTCAGAAAACATGATTTGAACTGCAGAACACTAACATTCCTGTAATGATGAGACTTGTTACATGGAAGCCCCCTGACACACTGCTAAATATTAGTCTATTCTTCTCCCTCCAGATAGAATGTCATTGGCAAATGAGAATCAATTGTACTTACAAAAACTGTAATTCAAAAAATTCAAAATGTCCCTGAGTAACTTCAATTCTTCCCTAGGCAGGAAATTTCTATCTTTAACTTCTCATGTTTAAGTTATGCCTTTTTCCTTCTGACCATATGGATTTCAAATGGCAAATCACTCTCTGTAATTTATCATGTCTTTAAAAGCATAAAATGTAATCATATTTACTATGTCCTATGCAAATGCAATGATAATTAGTATCTCAATAGTGAATAACATTCAGAGATATCTCTGAATTCAGGTATATTTCTTTACTAGTTGAGTATTTCAATTTTAGAGAAAGGGTTTTCTGCCTTAATTTCAAATGCCTAGGTAGTTTTCTGTAATTTCTAGGTGAGATTTTTCAAAATTATGTGCATAAAGTTAGGATTAGGGAACTGAAATTTAGGAAAGCTTGTATTTGTGAATTTGATGGTAACTGCATTTTTTAAAAAGGGTTTCACTCTATAGAATCAAAAAGAATATGGCAAAATAAGTTTCTTTTTAACCACCTGATAAACGCCGAAATTATCAAGACAACCAGGGACCTGGTTCAAAAAATTCATTTAAAACATACTTCAGGTGACTTAAAAATACACTCTTTAAAACAATTTGTGGTGGGGATAATTTTGGTAAGAAAATCTTACATTGACTGTATGAGTTGTTATTTTTGCAAAACAAAAGGACTATTATAAGTACAAATAGTTTCCAGGAAAGACCTTTTTCCTCATAGAGCTATCTTTATAAAGGTACCTTAATGATTGCTTTGTGAAGTTGATTGTTATTGTCATGTCCAAGAGGAGGTCTGACATTTTATCAATATCACAGCATTTTAAAGGAACATAGGAAAGCGCCGTGTGTCACTTCCAAAGATTTTTATTAAACAGAGAATTAAACTGACAATTTACATGTCAACATAAGCTGATGCTCATAACACATTGGGTCTAGTCAAACTATTCTGAGCATTTATAAGCTATTGATTCTTAGGTGTATACATATTTTCATAATTTATCATTTTAGAGACTATGCACTTTTCCTCCTAATGTTCTAAAATCTCGTGGCAGGATTTTTATTATATGCAAATTAGCAGCATTTGATTAGGTCCTGAGGCGGCTTCACCTGGGTGTTCAGAGAAATAGCAATGGGGAGTGAGGAAGAATATTTCATCACTGAAGTGTGTTTTCCCTGGGGGGACACCACCATTTGATTTTGACATTTATTTGTCCTGTGCTATAAAGGACAAAACTACAGTTACACTTTTTTTTTTTAATACTGTGCAGTGGGCATCATGTCAGAAAAAATTAAATCAAAATAGTATGTTTGCATACAAAACAAGATCCAAAACCAAACTTATTAAGCAAATCCCTGGTTAAAATCATAGTGCATTAAAAAATACTATTTAACTAATGCTTAATGTTGAGTATGTATAAAAGGAATCCATGAGAAACCAAACTGAAGAAACAAGATTACATCTATATAGCTTCGTAGTGTTCTCTTGGGTCTCTATAACAAAACAGATTTGAAAATACAGGTTCATTCAGTACTTAATTACCAAGTTCTTGTTTGCCTTACACCATTTTTAGGATCCTGAAACAAAATTACTACCTGATAGATAATGATAGCTAAAACAATGAATAAGTGTGTGCCAAATATATTTTCTCGTATTTTAAATTTTGCAATCTCTTTAAAATTTGAAATCTATACCACTTTATACTTTTCTGTCAAGAAATAATTGAGTTACTTTTTAAAATTGAACTTGATCATATTTTTTAAAATTTGAAAATATATTTTATTTGTCTATTGATCAAAATATAATAACCTTTGTAAGTGATTACCTTGAACAAGAAATACAAGGAAAAAGACTAAGAACAGTCAATGACAGCTACAAGTTTTCTTAAGCATGGAGTTAGCTTTTATTCTCTAATTATCCTCACTTACAGCAATTATAAACTGGTAAAGAACTAACACATTAAAGCTTTTTTTCAGAAATATTCTAAAATTTGTGTTTTTCCAAATCTATGATTCTCTGTAAAGCATCTCAACTGAAGAAAATAGTCACAAAACACCTTCCTGTTTTGATAATTAAATAAAACTAAAATTACCAGAACACCAAACATCCTAGAATTGATGCATTTCTGTGGATTTCAGGAAAAAGTACCTTTTTTTCTGTTATGTCTTATATATCTGCATTATGTGTTTTTTTCTAAATATCATAAATTTAAATATAAGTAATAATTATATATCTGACATGTAAAAAGTTGGCTATGATGTCAATAATGCTGAAGAGAAAACTGAAACAGTAGTATGTGCTAATAGCAAAAAGTGAAGTGAAATAGAGTCTTCTCTAATTAAGGCAATCTTAAGTCATGAATGATGTAGCTATCATGAATTATTAAGGGTGGTCCCAGTAATTTAACTAAAAATAATCCTTTTACTATATTCCCAAAAGCCAAGTGTTCTAATAATTTAAAGGTTTGAAATCTTTCCTTTACTTCGAAGGGAAGCAAAATTAAGTTATCTTTTAAAAGGCCAAATGTTGAACCATAAACTCCTTTTTATCCGTAAAAGTATCCCTTGTTTAGTTTTAATTGGAAATATTTATAACAAACTTGGAAATTATTCATGTGATTAAAAGGAGCATTTTATATAACGAATTAAATAGTAAGCCAGACGAGTCTTTATTTTCTTCATTTTTTTCCCCCCCTTCTGATAGAGTGAGCCAATTCATCATGTGTTTTCTAGAATGGCTCTGAAGAGGGGACTCCAAAGAAGGAAGAATTAAAGAATAATTGGTCCAGCTCTTTATACATCAAGTAATGGATGATTAAAGCTTTCTTAGATTAATTCACGTAGCTAAAATACAACTACCACACAACTACTGCTCTGAGATCAAGCCAGTTCTTTTTTTCGTGTCCTTTTTGTTGTTCTTGCTTTTAGGACAACTTGGTTCAACTTACTTCTATCTAGATGATTTGTTCAACGAGTTTAGAAATTGATTTCTGTTAACAGGGCCAATGAATAGGAGCCAGTGATAGAACAATGCTAAAAGGATCAGGTGAGATAATTGAATGTGACTAAGCTTTATGAATAGGCAAGTGCAATACCAACATAATGTTTTTATTATAAATTTAAGAGATCTAAAAGATGTTGAAGAGAGGTTGAAAGTCAAGAGGGAACCAAATGCATGCCATACAAGCTATTTAATCTGCATAATTTGAACTTCATCTCCCTGTGAGGCTGTAAAGTTCTTGTGAGCTGAGAAACATCTCATACCCCCTATGGTGATTTAGCGCCTGCATGGCCATGATAACCACCCCATGGTCCCGGGTTACTCGGAGCTCTTCAGAGCATCATGCTTACAAGACTCCTGAGATACATGTAAAGAAAAAAAGGAATTGTCATTAAAAGTTGTATTGATGTTATGACTAGAATTTTGGCCATAGCTTATCCTTTGGAAAACTGAGAAATGCTATAATGTAGGGAAGCACATGCTGGCAATATTTAACAAACTAGCATGATAGGAAAAACGGAAGTGAATTTGGCTTTAATATGGTAAAGAAAACATTATTGTCGCCCCTGCCTTTTCTCACTTGGGTATTTTCCCTTTGATCGGATTTGCCACTGTTGACATGGGAGGCACTCACTAAATTCTGACAGAAGAAAATTGATCAAGCACACAAATGCCCTTTATTCCTGTCCAGGTGCTGTTTAATGTGTTTACCTAAGAGTCAGACAATTTCCTTAAGGAAATCATGCACATTCCATACTAATCCTGGTCCTAGCCCGAGTTAGGCCTAGTTGATGTGGCCCAGACTTGCAAAAAGAAAAACCACCACAGCAGTGGCCCTGTGAAAACACAAAGTGGACGCCAGCCCCTGATAGTTACCACAACACTAACCACAGGAACTTCTAACCAAGTCCAAGGTAGGGGATATGTTTGTACCTATGTTCAATGTTATTTCTAACTACAGCTCTAGAATACCAAATATTCTACCTGCATATCCACCTGAAGGCTTGAGGAAAGAATCACAGGTATAGTTTGTTAGAAGTACATAACCCACTGACAGCCCAGTGAATTGTCTTTAGAAGCTTCAAATGATTTATCTTTTCTAAAAATTAAAAATCTATCTTCAAGAAAATCATTTGTGTGGAGAATTTACAAATAGTTTCTCACCTTCAGCCATTCCATTCACTAGTTCCAGTATGTCTCCAGGAAATATAACCTATCAATTATAACAAAAATATTCTATCCAGGTAATTAAAACTTTTAGTAATGATATAATGTTTTCTTTTCAGATTAAAAAGTGAGCACAGGCTGGGTGCAGTGGGTCATGCCTGTAGTCTCAGCACTTTGGGAGGTCGAGGTAGGCAGACTGCTGGAGCTCAGGAGTTTGAGACCAGCCTGGACAACATGGAAAAATCCTGCTTCTACAAAAGGCACAAAAAATTAGCTGGGTGTGCACAACTGTAGTCTCAGTTACTTGGAGGCCGAGGTGGGAGAACTGCTTGAGTCTGAGACGTCAAGACTGCAGTGAGCCATAATAGCACCACGGCCCTCCAGCATGGGCAACAGAGCAAGACCCTATCTCAACACAAACAGAAACAAGCAAACAAAAAACTGAGGACAGGAATGTAAAGGATCTTTTTGTCCACATTTTCCTTGAGTTACATTTTATAATACAAGTAGGTACAGAAAAATGAAGAGAGCTGGTTAATCAAGTTTAAAACATTAAACACAAATAGCTCTTCCCTCTTAAAGTATTTATTAACAAAAACAGGCCAAAGATATCAATTATTGGTTAGCTCTGAAAGGTGGTGTGATTAATAGTTTGAAAGAACGTTAGGTATAGCTAATGGCATTTGTAAAATAAAAGAGAAAAATTTGGGACAAGTTTATCAATTATTTGTTGAGTTTCAGTAATATGATAGACATTGTGAAGCATTTAAATGTGGTTCCTCTCCTCATTTTTTTTTTAAAGTACTCTAGTTTTTTGTTAACAGATCCGGCTAGTTCCTGCAGCTTTGAAAAAGAATTTAAAGCCCATAAATTTCGCAAATCCTAAGCAAGAAGCATATATTAGTTCTTCAAAGCATATTGATTTTTTTAAAAAACACGGATTTTAGCTTTCATGTGATAAAACTTTTAGTGATTTTCTTACCATGTCTTGTTAAGGCTTAAGTTCCTCATTTACATATTTGATGTCTCTCAGGAGACAGACAAGCTTCAAGTTAATTATCTATGTAGCTGTAAGAACTCTTGTTTCCTGGTTAAGAACTCTTCAAAAGAAAACTAATAGTTATTAAATGTTACACTGAGTCACCAAAAGTAATCAGGATACACAATGAGAGGCACTAAACAGACACTTAAATTTAATAAAAACCTCAACTTTTTAGAAGATAAATGAAAAAAAATCAATTAAATCTCTTACAGTAATTTTCAGGGAAAACAGCCAGCAGAAACCAAACAGCTGAAATCTCTGCTCTAGAAAGTGATTAGGCACTGCTGGAGGCTTAAAGAAATTATTGTAAATTTCTGGAAATAGACCCAGTGAACTCAGATCTGTAATAGAGTTGTAACTAAAGAAATGGCAGTTAAAAAAATAAAAAAGTCTGGCATCTTTTCCACTGAATGTGTGCCACCATGCAGGGGTGTATGTGTGTGCGTGTGTGTGTGTGTGTACACATATATAATACATCATATATAATATAAAATACATATACAAAGTATGTGCTATTTATAGACAAACATATGCTTTATTTTATATGATAAGGAAATATATGTGAGGTTAAATCATAATCATTGAATCTGAAAGTCTATTAAAGATCAGTTTCATGGAATAAGAAAAAGAAAGAAGGGCAACCATAAGACAGACTTGAGTTGGGAAATTGAAACCACAGCTATCAGGTGAGTTAATTAATCTGGGTATCGTTCAGTAAATGAAAGTGTGCCATCTATTTCACAAGGGCCCATTGTGTCTTGCATGTGAAATAAATTTACCCTGTTTGATTAAGGATTACTGATTGCCTCCAATTTATTATATGTATCCTATAATTAAGTCACAATGAATTCGAATGAAATGGGGATGGTCTCCTCCACAAAGAAGACAACAAGCTCATTCTAGGAAGACCTTGGGGGTCATTCAAGAAGCAATTAAATGTTCTCTAGGGTACATTAAAAGGAAAAAAGCTTGATGGGCTGAATGGCCTCTCCTTATATTCATCCTTCTCAATATTCTGCTCCTATGGAGACAAATGAAACCATGTCATAAAATAATATAAGGCACTATCAGCAAGGAAAACAATGCCGTCTGCTCTTATATACTAAGGAGAATGTTGTTGAGAAAATAATCTATACTACACAGAGGATGAAGAGGAGCATGAGCTAAAGTGATAAGCTATGTCAGAATCTGTTCAGAGATGGAAGGGTCTAAACAAATCAGTGGGATCTGAAGGGGTGCACATGATCCTTGAGAATTATATATTTTTTCTGTTTACCAGTAGCAAATACCTAGAATAAATGCTTTCTAGCAAGTGAAATAGAAAAAGCAAGATCAGTAACTGTTGTGCCTACAAATACATTTCTCTATAGTTTTAGAAACACTCTTATAAGTAGGCACCATAAAAGCAAAATTACACTGAGAGCTATTGAAAATGCCAAAGAAGACAAATATGATGGCAATATAGGAGAGAAAGACTGAACTCAGGTCCACTGAAACCAAAGGTAGGGGAATCCCTAAGCACTAGGGTGAGTTACAGGAAACTACTGGAAGACTTTAAAGGGGAGATTTGTGAATCTGATTAGACATCTGTATTTGCTAATTAGCATTACGGAAGTTAGGCTTCCACCTTCCCACAGAGACTGAGAGATAGAAACCTTATCTTTCTTGATAATTATATATTTTTAGAAGATTTACATTTCAAAGGGGCAGAGAAAGAATTTACAATTGCAAGTTTTTTCAAAGTAAATACTTTAAGAGGAGGGAAGTCAGGTGCCATAGTCAGGAAGAAACCTATCTAAAGCTTAGTCAGGTTTTAGAGTGTGGGTCCACTACTCTGAGATCAGTCTGGCCTCACAGAGAAATGGAAGCATCATCGCTTTAACTGTTCCCTTAATAAATGCACCTCTTTGAAAAATGGAGGTCCTAAAATATGCCAGTCTGCAAATAGTTATGAAAATATTCATCACTGAAGTAACTAAAATATAATTAGATCAGTTTTTTACATTAAAAACAGTTAATTTTGTTTATATACATATCAAATAATAAAAACTTTATCACCTAGTATACGACCCAAAAATTACTCAAGACTTTTTTTTTTTTTAATCCCAGAATGAGCACATTTGTATGTAGAAGCCACATTTTATAATGGAAAAATAAATTTTAAACAGAATCTGAAGAACACAGCCCAAAAAGTCATTTTTTCCATAAGCTTAGGAACATGATTTACCTTTGCTGAGATTTATTTTCCTCGTCTTTAAAGAAGAAAACCTGCTCTGCTTACATTACTGGAGATGAGAGAATGATGGAAAAACATTTAAAACGTGTAGTCAAAGGTGACACAAGAGAGAAAAGCAGAGGTCAGGTCAGAATGGATCTAAAAGCTCTATTTCGGAATTTGTTCCAGAAATCTAAAAGCAATAAGAAGGCATTGAAAAATTTTTAAGCAAGAAAGTGGCATTATATGATGGCCATATGAGGAAAAAATACTGTAACAGCAGTGTGGAGAATGTGTTAGTACAGCACAATACCAGAGACTATAAAACATGTAGTCCTGGGGGTGGATCCAGGGGTGGTAGCTACAGAGGCTTAGAAAATCTGGAGGCTCTCCACAAAATAAAAAATATATGAAGTTCTAAGATCAGGTCATTTTCAAAGGCCTTTGGAAATACAGAACCCTAAAGCTAAAGCTTTATTGGCATAGCAATAAATTAGCCTCTGAAAAGGCTGTTAAATACTAGTGAGGACCTGATCATGGTAAACTGATCCAGAATAGTAAAAGTGGGGATGGAGAGGCTGGACAGATTCAAGAGACGATAAGGGGGTAGAATCACAAGGACATGATGCTACATTATGTCAAGGTAGAGAATGAGGGTTTCTGACTGAGTGGATTCAAACACCTGGGTGACAGCATCAGCCTCAGGAAAGAGGGAACACCTCTTCTACAACAGGGAAGATGGAAAGCTTGAGTGGAGATAGATGGGCGTGAATTCTGTTGGCAAGTTGAAGGTTCCCACATCCGATGGTGAATCTGTTATGAAGAGAATTACAGTATAAGAGGACACTATTTCAGGAAAGAGAGAGAAGGCGGAAATGTCAGTACTGCACAGAAGGCAAAGAGGATGAGCACGTAGAAGCACCTCATTTCTGAAGGAACCACTACATCTTTGTAAAAGAGCAGATTCATGCAATGAAAGCAGATTCATGCAGTGGATGGGAAAGTGAACGAAGTATGCAGCGAGTTCAGCCAACTCTTTGGAGACTTCTGCTGGTAAGGGAAAGGAGGGTGATGGAACCATAGTTGGAGAGGAGCATGGGGTTGAGAAGGGCATTTAAAGAGCTGGTGATGACTAGGTGAAGAGGTTGAAGAAACATGCAAGATTAATCATCTTAACAGCAGCACCACATAAAAGGATGGGACTCAAAGCACAATGGGTAGGGTAATCCTTAAGTAGAAGGTGACTTTTCTGATAGAAGAAAAATAAGAAATTATAGTTGTTCATGCAGTTAAGTCCGTAGGGAAGGTAAAATTAGAGAGTTCATTTGTTTTTGACTTTTGTCTGAGTCTAGAGTCAAAGTCATCTGCTGAAAATGAGACTATGGAGTAGAAGGGATGGAGGCAGAAGTCAGAGGCTCATGGAGAAGATTTGAAATAAGCACCAGGGGAAATGGAGGAAAAATTAAAGGCAGGCACCAGAAGAAACAGCAGGCAACACTGATGACCAGATGAAGTTAAAAACCAAGAATTTGTGGTGGCAACAATCCATGCAGTTATGTATCTGTATGTGTGTATTTTCAACAGTTCATCAAATGATGTGTTGCTATAAAGAAAGCATATAACTGGATTGATCCAGGGTTGAAATTTTACCTGGTGGATAAGACAGAAAGACAATGCTCAAGAGTTCTGAAGATATAGACACAGGATGGTTACAATAATGGACCATCCCATTCAATCAAGAATAAGGAAGAAATGAAAAGTAGATGTAGATTGATATATGGGAAATAAGTAGAAGAGTAAAAAGACAAGATATCCCTAAGAAAGTGAAGGTCAAGAAGAGAGTTAGGGCTGGGCACCATGGCTCAGACTTCTATCCCAGCACTTTGGGAGGTTGAGGTAGATGGAGTACTTGAGGCCAGATGTTCAAAACCTGGGCAACATAGCAAGACCTCATCTCTCAAAAACAAACAACAACAACAAAGAAAACAGCCAGGGAAAAACATGCAATGCATGCCTGTAGTCCTAACAACTATGGAGGTTGAGGTAAGAGGGTTGCTTGAGCTCAGAATTTAGAGGCTGCAGTGAGCTATGACTGTGCTACTGCACTCCAGCCTGGACAAGAGAGTGAGACTCAGTCTCTAAAAGAGAAAAAGAAAAAGAAAAGAGTGGGTGATTTGATGAAAAGTTAGAAAGACAGAAAGTTGTTATCATAGTAGGGAGGGTTTCAACACATTAGTCAACAGGAGGAACCATTACAAGTATTCCAATGTCTGGAATGTGGTTACAGAGGCACCTGAAATAAACTGGTTGTAAAAGTCACTAGAAGGAAGACAAAGAGGAAACGTGCTAAAATACTGTATTTAAACATTGATGTGAAAATTTACATCATTCCAGATGATGGAAGGAGTTGGATTGGTAAGGAAAATAGTAACTCAGGTCTAAACAACTGAATGACTGGTAGTCTATAAATTGGTTGAAGAAAGCCAGGCACTTTGATGGCTCACGCCTGTTATCCCAGCACTTTGGGAGGCTGAGGCGAGCAGATCACCCAAGGTCAGGACCTTCAGACCAGCCAGGTCAACATGGTGAAAATCCGTCTCCACTACAAATACAAAAATTAGCTGGACATGGTGGCAGGTGCCTGTAATCCCAGATACACTGGAGGCAGAGGCAGGAGAATCCCTTGAACCAATAAAGCAGAAGTTTTAGTGAGGTGACATAATGCCATTGCACTCCAGCCTGGACGACAAGAGTGAAACGCCATCTCAATAAATAAATAAATAAATAATAAATAAATAAATAGGTTGAAGCAACTAAAGAGCTTTAAAGGACTGAAGATTTTGATTTTTGTGGTGGGGGTGGGGGATGATCTGGATGGGACACTGGAAAGTGAGGAGGATGCTTACCCCACCCTAAGGCATTTGTGGTGTGAGAGAATGTGTAATCTCACTCACATGGGCAGCCCTGAAACCTCTAACTTTAGGGACTGCCAGGTCTCTAGGATGATTAAGAAGGAAAGGAAACATTGCACAAAGGGTTTAGGGTTACAGGAGTAACAGTATTCAGTTGGCCAAGTGAAATGTCTCAGGAGAGAAGTACAGTGGAAACAGGAGCCAGACGAGGTGAAGCACCGGGCAGTATGGGAAAGAAGGTACCAGGGACAGAGTAAAAGGATTTGAATATCCAGTGATGGCAGGAATGACGGGTTTATTTGTTTCCTAAAATGTTCTGATAAAGTAACTATGGGTAGCCAGACAGTAGGCCAATCCCAAAGGCATTCAGATCATTTCCAGTAGAAAGGAAAGCACATAGAAAGGAGAAAAATAAATCGGGTTTCCGGAAAAAAGATGACAGGGAATCAAACCGATTTTATGAGTTCACCGTTTGGTTTAGGAGGATCCCTGGTTGTCATGTAGCTTTTGTTAATTCTTTTTGAGGCTCAAATATAAACAAAAAAATGTCTGTGATTTGTGTGTTTTTTTTGTTTTTTGTTTTTTTTGAGACGGAGTTTCACTCTTGTTGCCCAGGCTGGAATATAATGGCATGATCTCAGCTCACTGCAACCTCCACCTCCCGGGTTCAAGTGATCCTCCTGCCTCAGCCTCCTGAGTAACTGGGATTACAGACATCCACCACCATGCCTGGCTAATTTTTGTCTTTTTAGTAGAGATGGGGCTTCACCATGTTGGCCAGGCTGGTCTTGAACTCCTGACCTCAGGTGATCCACCAGCCTCAGCCTCCCAAAGTGCTGGGATTACAGGCATGAGCCAGTGTGCCCGGCTTGTATATACTTTTTAAGTCGGGCTTTTCATAGGTTATATCTAAAATCGGTGTCAAGAAATATCCACTCACTGGATCTTGTCACGCAAGCTGTTGTCATCAACCACAGCATCTCACTGTCCTCAACCTCTTACATAAACTCATTCATTCCAATCACCATGGTCTGTTCCCTAGCTTCAGAACACATCCTCTCTTTATTTCTGATCTAGAATATTCGTTATTGTCTCTCTGCCTTTCCAAACTCTACCTTCTTTCAGGATCAGGCTGTAGTACCCAGTCATCCATAAGCCCTTCCCCGAAGAGCAGCCCTCAGAGCATTTTTTAAGTCCTATATATGTAAATGATTTACACAGATAAATGTAGTGATCTACACAGATGCTCCCTTGCCTTGTTGTTTTACCTTCAATATACGTCCCCTACCTTTCCAAACAGACTGTAAACCCCTCAAGGGCAGGAGGCGTATCCTATGCCCGTTCCCATCCTTGGTTCACATCTTGGTGCTCTCCCATAGCAGGGCTGCAATAGAATGGCCATGTCACAAGAGAATCGGGGCCTGTGCATTGGGCTAGAAAAACTGCCTTAACAAAAAGAGTGCCTCTCAGGAGGAACTTCAGGTTTCATAACAAGCTAGTGCACTATTTAGGAGCAGAATGGCCTTTTTATATTCTTTAAATTATACAAGTTAGTTAGAGGACCAGCCCTGGTGGGAGGAGGATTATCATAAAATGTATATTTAAAAATAAGAATAGTTATATTTTGAAAATTTAATGTTGAGTCTTGCTAACAGTAACCTTATGAGAAAATATCCAAGTAATTATTGGGCAATTCTTTTGAGTGATCCATTAATATTTACTAAATTAATGAAATCTGAAGATTCAGTCCTAATAATGGCATGAAAGTTGCTTTTCATCCAAGGATGTTCTTTGAACAGCTGCCTCACATCTGAGCACACATCCGTGCTTACAAAAGGAAAAAATAAAAGGGAAGATGAGTAAAGAGGCCACCTGCCTAAGCCAGTCTGGACGTGAGCACTCTGTGCTGAGCAGCTGCTGTAGAACTTCTTCTTCACAGCTGGAAAATGACTGTAGATTAAGGGGGTGATCACACAGCTGGCTAGTGAGGTTGCTGTGTCAGTACCCTCTAGTCCTCTCCCTGGGCTCTGCTTACTTAGCTCTGGCTATATCAGGAATGGCAGGTGCAGGAAAGAATCAAACTCCCCAGAAGACAATGGTCAAATCAACTGTGAAAGTTTTCCATGTATGTGTAAATTCTCAATACTTTCTTCGGGGCATAGGCTAATACCCCCAGTAATCACTCTTCCCAGACCACATTTTTAAGGTGAGACGTAGGATCAAAAAACAAAATATAATACAAAATTAAAATTAAAATCCAAGAAACTTAGTAATGAATTAATATCTAAAATTGGGAAATAGGTTGTTTCCTATGGGGCTGTATCCTCTGAGTTTTTTGACACAAATTTCAGGCAATAGAAAATAAATGGAGACTAATAGAACTCAATTTATAAATTAGGTTAATTTAAGAACTTAAAGAGACAACAAATGCACAAAAAATAAAAATGTGGGGCAAAAAATATGCTCAGAGTTTCCATGAAGTCACAACTTTAACACTGCAACAGCTCAAACATGTATAGTTGTTATGTGAAAGGCACAGAAGGAAAGGGGGCTAGAATGGAATGGAAATGTTTAAAAATCAAATTGTTATTCACACAACATGGAATGCACTTAAAACTCCTGCTACAAAAAGGGATTTCTATTATCCAAGAAAATACAAACATTTATCTCTCTGCTCTAAGGTTACCTGTTTGAATGCTCTAAATACCAACTTCTGCCTCCAGGCTACTGGCACAGAATCAGGTCAAGAGGTATGAGCACTTATAATTTTTTCCTTTCTGTTTAAAGAAAGCGCAGATTATTTTCAAAAAATCTCCCTCGGACTTCAGGTTTTTAAATCTAAACTTAGGTTAAATCTGAAAAACTGGTTTACTCTCACTATATACTTTCTGCCCAAATGCTGGTTTACTACATCATGTAGGTGTTCAGACTTGAACTCTGAGGGATAGAATGTAACAGTCTCTAAAGTTCAGTAAAATAAGGTTTTCATGGGAAAAATTAGTGGAGGAAATATAAAGCTAATAAAAGCAATTATGGGTAAAATTCTGTGTGACTTTGGAATGAAGAAGGACTTCTTAAGGCCCAAAAAGACCAGTAGGGCAAAGATTAAACCAAAATTTAGAATTTCTGTTTGTCAAAACTACCACAGACTAATGGTTGGCAGACCAGGAGGGTGGAAGAACTTTTCAAAACCAAGAGTTAATTAGGAATTAATATTAGCACCCTAAGAGGAATTCTTATAAGAAGTCAAGAAAAAGACCTGAAAGCATGATAGAAAAAAAAAAAAAAAAATGAGCAAAAGACAGGAAGAAGAATTCCGTTTGGAATGCAAATAGCTGAACAAATATGAAGAATTGCTCAACTTGACTAATTACTAGAAAAAAGTTCAAATTAAAATACCCCTTTACATCCATCAGAGTCACAAAAATTAGCAGCTGAGTAATACCAAGAGTTAGCCAAAATGTAGAAATGAAACTAGCACCGTCATTCTGGAGAATAATCTGGCAGTATTTAGTAAAAATCAACTAAATACTGAGTGGTGCAACCGATGACCTAGTAATTCATCTCCAGAGTATTTCCAGAAAGAATCACTCACATAGTTGCCTAAAAACACGTTAAGTATGGCAAATGCATACCATAAAATATTATGCCTTGCTTAGAAGCAATGAACTAGAAATACAAATAAAGATGGAAAAATCTTAAAAACATAGTTTAAGCAAAAGAAAAAAGAAAATAAAAGATCTAAAGTATCATGCCATTTATATGAGTTAAAATGCATAAACACAAAAAATACGGTGTATAAAAGAAAAAAGTGAAGTCTATGGAAACAAATGAGTGGTTTTAAGAAAATTCCAGGACTTAAATACTGTAAATTTTAATTAAAGCTAAGCTCAAATTTAATCTTAAAGCGCTATAGTTGTTATTATATTTTCTCATATTCCCTGCTGTATTGTAAACGTAGAGTGGTAAGCTATATTAGTTCATAGAGCACATTCTTTCTTTACAGAGAGGTCACAGCTCTTCCAAGATCAGGATTTCTTGGGTCCCACCTTTCTCAATTCTGCTACAGGAAAGCAAAAGCTAGAGGCGATCTGAGTCAGGGACAGGGTTGAACAGAAACTTTTACCCCTACTTTCTGTGAGAATTTATCACTCTGAAAAGTTTTCGATAAAGTTAGTAAAATGTATTAAATACCCATCATAAATAAACCCCTGTAAAATAGGGGTTATGTCACTATCAAAACTATCTTTTTTTTGACAAAAACAGAAATAGTGTTTGTCACTACAAAAGTTTTTCACACCCAATGTCCAAATATATAACAAAATTTTATTAAATGTATTAAATTTATATTAAAATAAGCCAACAGTCTGTATTGTAAATAGACATGCCATGGAGTAGAAAGCTGAAATGCAATAAATAAAATTAAATACATAAAGACATAAAAGAGCCCACACAGAGAAAGCATTTAAGTGCAATATAGTCCAGTAATGCTTATAATGCTGACTGCAATGCAATAAACTTCCACAAATCAATCAACTACATAGACATAAAGCTGCCTTTATTACTCTATCCCGTACTTTATGCACATAAACTCCAAAGAAATATCTGAGCTTAAGAAAGAAGTTTGCAGCAATATCCAAATTCATTCATATAAAGTGAGGTAAAAGTTGCTATACATTTGGAAAATAAGAAGTACAATAAAATTTAATAAGAAATTTCCCTTGAACATTGGTGCTTAAGGTAAATTAAATTAAATTTTTAATTATAAGAGGAAGAGACAGTAGAAGATGTCATTATAGATTCTGAAAAGGATTCAAGATATTTTAAGGGTTGATGTCATTGCTTCCCTATATTGTCTAATTTCACTACAAAAGGTAAAACGTTAATTTTATTTAATGAAGACATATCATTAGCTCTATTCTTGTACTCACTTGACTTGACCGGGATCATATGGGATTCCCAACTAGCAAAAGGGAGAGAAGAAAAGAGAGATGAAATTTTTCTGTGGCAATAACTGAGAAAAATCCAAAGGAAAAAATGGAGAGATTGAAAATGCTTAAGAAGAAGTAGAGTATAGTGTTTTAGAAAGCAGGTCCCTAAGTTAAAGGGCCAACCCCATCCTGTCTCCCTTGCTTACCGATGATTAGAACTTCGGCAAATTATTTAGCCCCTAGTGCCTAGTCCTGCAGTAGCTGTTTCTAGAAGATGAGAATGCAGGCTGGGAGATACCTTTCTTTTTTCTTTTAGATTGTAACTAGATTGTAATTAGTGTGGTTGAATCCAAATATCTCATCCCCTCACAGAGTGTTAGATAATATATTGGTATTACATTTTTCTGATTATATTTTCTGACTTTCTGTACTTCGTAAACATAGTGCTCACAGGTCATTTTTACATCAATATACTATAAAATAAATTAATTTAAAATAAATATGAATAACCAAGAAAGAATAGGCAATCAGCAAATCGAAAGCAATTAGAACTTAATATTATAAAATATTTGGCAAGCATATACAATTGACGTGGAGGAGAGGTCTTCTAGAAACTAGATTGTAATTAATGTGGTAATTTTGTTGGTCACAATTTTGGCATAGGAAAGGAAAAACATGGTTGAGCAGTACTCAAAAACATGTACAGGACAGTGCTCTATACAAAGACTGTTGGCCAAGACAACAGGGGAGCTGAGTGCAGCCCAGATTTCACTGGCCAAAATGTACATATCCCTCAAAGGTGCTTCATTTTCTAGTTCATTCAAAGGTATCACAGAGTGCAATATATGCAGTACAATATATAGTGCAGAAGTCCTGTTTCCCACTTAAATTCCAGAAGATAGTTTCTAAAATTCTCTTTTTCTTAAAGAGCTAGTAAACACTTAGCCAGAAAATATCCTCCCTTGCAAAAGAACAGACATTAAATCTAAGGATGTAAATAGACTTTTTTTTCTACTGTGGTTACTGCTGAAAAATGACAAGTTTTCTTAGGCTCAAGGATGCCTCAGTCCATCAGATCTGTATCACCTCGGCTTCAGTTTCACTGTTGTCTGAGGTCATTGAACTGTACATTAGGCTCTTATTCTGTGAAAAAAGACAATAACCGCTTCCAACCACTAGAAGATGCCATTTTGACAATGGGCTAATTCAAAGTAATGGTACCCTTGCCACCCCAGCTTCTGGGAGTTATTCCCAAAAGTTTTATTAGTAATAATTTTGTTTGACAGCTGATAAAATTTCTCAAATGAATTGATAACTTTCTCCTCTCAATAATTTAACTATGCTTTGGACCTTGGCTGAAAGAAAACTCTGAATCTGACCTCCTCTTGATCCAAATAATGACTCCAAGCTCAGCAGTCTTCCAAATCAACCTAAAATAAATACTAAAGTTTCATTCTTTCATATAAAGATGTAGAACTGTGTATTTTTATGTTATCATGTTTCGATATCTCTATGAATGTATAATATATGTAATTATTTTAAGCAGAATATTTAACCAATCCAAATATCCCATTCCCTCACAGAGTGTTAGATAATACACTGGTTTTATGTTTTCTGATTTATCTCACTTCTTTTCATTAAAGCTTTTGGTTTTTAAGGACTTATTTTTCCTTAGCTAATTCTTCAATATGGTCACAGTATGAAACACCCTACAGATGATCAAGCAACGCCTGACACAGTGGCTGAGAGCAGCAGATGCTGTGGAGCCAGAGAAACCTCTGTACTTAATAGTCTAGACTCATAATTGACTTAAATAAGCAAGTTAATTAAATTTTGTAAGCCTCAGTTTCCTTTTCTCTAAAATTGAAAACATAAACCCTGGGCCATCAAACAAATGCCTTGGAACAGGTCTTGGCACAGTCTGTAGCTGTTTTAACCCTAGAGACAAACACCCCATCTGGGCAACAGCGGCTACAAACGGTACTGGCAGAAAGTGGGAACAGTGGTGAAACCAAAAATTATTTTTAATCCTCAATAATTTGGAGAATAAGTCATTCAGTAAATTGTTTTTAGCAAATTAGTTTTAGGCAAATTGGTCATTTGGCAAATTGGCTTTCAGCAAAAAGTTGTCAGCTAATTGACTTTCTGTGAATTATTTTACATAAATTGGTCTGTTTCCTCTCTAAAGTAATGTTTGAAATTAGTGGGCATTACTTCTCACAAAAGAAATAATCAGTGGCCTCAATATGTTGAGGTTTAATAAAAATAGTGTATGTCAATAGCGACAGCTCTCTAGGGATATCACAAAAGAATCCAGAAGTGTATCTGTTTCCTTTGATTATCAGTAACAAATTTCAAAGGGAAGGTTCCCTCCTACATTCCCAAATGCTTGCACCTGATGGAAAAGTATACCAGCTGTAGATCCCTTTTCCCCAGATTAAATGCATAAAAGTATACCACCTGGAGGTTCTTTTCCCCCAGATTAAATGCATAAAATGACAACACCTGAAGATTCCTTGCCCCAAAGTAGACTACGCTCCACAACACAGCTGAGGTGGATCACAGCATGATTATTCTCTGTATTCAGGCCACCTTCTAACTCAATCCTAACTCAGTATTACCCTATTGTGTTACTTTCTATAGCAAATATGAAGATGGTCAAAATAAATGATTTCCTCCATTTCTCCCTGATAGAAATAGCCAGTCTATGTCCATTTTTATTCATTTGTTTTGCTCCTATTGTGTTGCCAAGCTAGCTATTTTAAGCAATTAATCAATTTCTGAAGTTAAAGTACTGGGGGCAAAGACGAAAGGGAATCAATCTTCAGGGGAACAAATATTTAGTTTCTATTGCAGTGAATTTTGGTTTTGCTTTCTGAAAAGCTATTAAAGATTTTCTCTCTTTTTTGTCATCCAGCAAAATTCCTCAACCTGTCTCTTCTTTTTCTGGTCCAGACCTTCTCCCATGTATTTGGAACTAACCCTCAGCAGTGATTGTTCCAAGACGTAGGCCATGACAAGCAAAACTGACAGTACTGTCCTAGAATAAGTAAATGAAAACTGAGACAAATAAACTCCTTTTTACCAGGAGAGCTGAGATAGGCTATATAGAGAGTGCAACCAAGCAGAGAGCTGCAGAGATGGGAGATGAACAGAACAAGGTTAGATCAGGTAGTACTGGATTCCTGGTTCCAGTCCTTATTGAATATTTGTCTTTGTATTAGTCCGTTTTCCTGTTGTTATAAGGAAATACCCAAGAATGCGCAATTTATAAAGGAAAGAGGTTTAATTGACTCACAGTTCAGCATGACTGGAGAGGCCTCAGGAAACTTAGAATCACGGCAGAAGGGGAAGGACAATGAGAAGGGGAAGCAAGGCACCTTCTTCACAAGGCAGCAGGAAAAAAGAGTGCTGAGTAAAGGGGGCAGAGCCCCTTATAAAACCACCAGATCTCGTGAGAACTCACTCATTATCACAGGAACAGCATGGGGGAAACTGCCCCCATGATTCAATTACCTCCACCTGCCCTGTCCCTTGACATGTGGGAATTACGGGGATTACAATTCAAGATGAGATCTGGGTGGGGACACAAAGCCTAACCATATCAGTCTTTGAAAGAACAACTATCTTAGTATCTTTCCTGGCTACATAAAGCAATTCCTTCTTCCTTAATCTGGTTAAGTTTGATGTCTATAAACTGCAGTTAAAAGATGAATTAATACTATCTTTATCTAAGAAAACAGAGCTTACCCTGCACCCCCTCCAAAGCTGGTTAAAACCTGATCACAGAAAAATCCCCATCTCTAATGGGGCATAATACAGGAAGCACGTTCATCAGAACTTCAGAAAAAGAGAAAGTTGGTGCAACGTGTCAAGTCCCATGGCTTGGAAGGGACCAAAGATGATTATGTTTCATAGCTATACAAACATTTGTCAAGATTTTTAGTTGATCTGTCTTGAAGGCTGGAAAAAAACAATTTTCTCTCTTCACTATGACAAAATCCCTCCTTTTTCTGCCAGCAGATAGCAAGAAATACGGGTATCTCACTATGATATAGAAATAAAAGGATTTCTCACAAGGGTCAAAAATACAAAACTCTTCTACATATGTGTGCAATATGTATGCTTATGAGCTTTGGGATGAGGTTATTAAATGGTTCTCCTGTGGAGGCTGCAAGCCATGAGCCTGTTTCTATGGAAGGTGAGTTCTCTCCTGAGGGGTCCTCTGTCAATCAATCACCACGAAAAAGTCTTTAGACAAGAAATGTGAAAGCAAAAAGAGGCAACTTTGTTTCTGCCTCTAGATTATTCTGTTGACTTGGAGAGTTCTAGGTGTTTGTAAAGGTGTTTCCACGAAGCGGTGGTCAAATATATCTTCTGTCATTTAAGGACAGGCATATAGGGAGCTACAAAAGAGCTGTGGTATCGTTGTCGGAAAATACAAGCTGAAATTATGTTCTTCCCCAGAAGCCAAATAGTCTAGTTTATGCTATTTAAAAAAATTTATTTCCACTTTGTTATCCTTTAATAAAGTTCTGTCTGACTGCCGGATTTCAACTGCACTGCAGGTTGTAAAGGTAAAGATTACATGTTCACAGCTGGGTCAGAGTGGAATACCCAGAACAATACTACACCCTCTTCTCAGGACAAAATTAGGATAAGGGTTAGAGTTAGGAATATAATAGGGGTAAATATGGAAAAAATTCCCCAAAAGAAGACCATAAAATCCACCCGCCGCTATTGAATAACTGGTTCTACTTCTTTATACCAACCTTGAGAAAACTTGGTTTTCTTTTATGTAAAAGAGAAAAATGGGCCATTATTCTAAGTGAAGTAACTCAGAAATGGAAAACCAAATATTGTACGTTCTCACTTGTAACTGGGAGCAAAGATATGAGGACGCAAAGGTATAAGAATGATATAATGAATTTTGGAGAGTTGGGGAAGGGGGAGGGTAGTGAGGGATAAAATACTACATACTGGGTACAGTGTACACTGCTCAGGTGACAGGTGCACCAAAATCTCAGACATCACCACTAAAAACTTCTCTATGTAACCAAAAACCACTTGCAGCCCAAAAACTTTGAAATAAAAATTTTAAAATCTGTTAATTCTTGAGACAAAATACCCCAAGTTTGCAAAGTTTTTAAACAGAAGAGCACTAAAATTCAACATATTTCCAGGTTCTTTGGATATATACAGTGGCATAATTTAAGAAACAACTCCACTACTATTTGTTAGACTATAAAGGACTAAGAAAAATAGTGGCTGAAATTTTGTTTAAAACATTGTAATTATTTTAAACCATTGTAAAATAACAAATAAAAAGCCTTTTAATTAGTTCATTATATTTGGGGGTATGTTAAATGGTATTTTCCAATTATATGATTAGAATGAACAAGTCAAGTTTCAATGCAGTTACTCCATTATTATAAATGAGAGCTAGAGTTGCCATTGGCTTTGGCTAAGGTCTCTTCAAAAACTAATCTTCTAATGCATCATAAATTACAGTAAATTCCTCTATAATTAATACTTGAAGATGAAAAATTGTATGCATTCATTAAATTTGAGTAAATTATGGTATATTATACATAAATTTCCCTTTCTATTTTTATTTTTGAAAGGGAAGAAAAAACAGCTGAAATCCTGCTACACTGGGTCTTTAACTCTTCCTGCTATGCAAACATGCACAGACATCTTTAAAAAATATGAAATGAAAACAAAATAGGCATTTTCTGGTCTAATGAGCCATTTCCTTCAAAATAAATTCCCCAAATGGAAGTATTACATGTCTCATGCTAAGCATAAAAATAATGCTTTACGTATTTTCACGGTCATTGCAATATCTCACTAATATACCGACTTTTGAGAGTCAAGCATAAAGCCAGAGCAAATGTTCTAACAATTGGAGTCTTCACTTCTAATAATAATAGCCCTTCAAACAAGCAACATGAATAAAAGCTAGGGGGAAAGAGAAATTTAGCAACAGTTGAGTCTCCCACTGCTGGAGAGTTTTCAGTGGGTTGGGTTTTATTTGTCACATAATGTCTCCAATTTAGTTACTTCGGTAAGTTAGACTTTCAGGTGGATTTTATTTAGGTTATCCACAAAATACCTTGCCCAAATGAAAGCAGTGAAAGATGGTATTGAATAAAGTGATACTGTTTACCTGATTGACTACCTGGCCCTACCAATCTCCCAGTGTTGTTGTAAGGATCAAATGAAGCAGCATATACTTAAAGAGTTAGTAAACATTTCAGAAATGCAGTCAAAACCGGGGCCAGTGAGACATCAGGATACTGTTGTTGGGGCTGAGTAGTCACTGGAAGGACACACAAGAACATCGGAGACGCTCATAACATTTTATTTCTTAATATTGATGCTGATTACACGGGTGTGTTTGGTTTGTAAAAATTAAGTGAGGTGTACACTAATGTATGCATGTTTTATGTCTGTTATTCTTCATGAAATTTTTTAATAACATTATTACTAACATGAGATGATCTTGTCTTTCAGTTGTGTCAAACTTGAATGCCTACAGGGGCTAGTCAGGACAAGTGAATGAACATGCCTGGCTGGCCTCCTTTGAATGGATAAGCAAATGTCCTATCTAAAGGAGCACTATGGCTCAGCTCCATCCTTTGTGGTCATGTGGGACTCATGTGCCCCATGGTGCTAGACTTTCAAGAAAGGACCCAAATTCAGATTTTGCACTGTGAACACCCAGGGACAAGGAAGCTGGCTGCTCTTGACCTCAGTGTTGTCAACACTAAGAATCAGTCTCCATGGTAAAAGTCATCAAGTGTGAAGTGGCAAAAAGGGAGAATCATAGGCAATACCCTGACACGGATCAGTTATGCAGCCAGTGAATCTCCTTGAAGCTATCTACACAATCACTAGGACAATTGTTCTGGCAATATTATGATAAATGGAAAACCATTGTTCCTGGGCTTATGTACTACCGCTGGACAAGAAGATATGACAAGTGACACTAGATGATTTCTCATCCTGCCCATAAAAAAGTACATGTTTAAGTTGTTTTTCTAATGAATCTCCTGTCATTCAGAAATATCATGCAAAGCAACATTGTACAAAGAAGTATTGTGAAGTAGGGCGTCATTGTCCCAACAGTTCCTTTATTCTAATGGCACATAATTTGGTGTTTGAGATGATAAGGATGTGATATTGACAAATAAGAAAGAGAGGAAGAGAAGGAAGGAAGGAAGGAAGGAAGGAGGCAAGGAAGGAAGGAAAAGAAAGGAGGGAGGGAGAGAAGGAGGGAGGTAGGTTGGGAAAAGCTGACCCTAATCAAGTGTATTCAGAGTGTGGTTATGGGAAAGGGAATTAGTGGAATGCCAGGTTCTCAAACAGGGAAACCTCAGGAGCATGCTTGAAGAAAGTAGTGTATCAGATATTGGCCCACCACTTGTGAAGATAAGGAAAAGATACAGTATTCTCTCCTTATCCTTGGGAGATACTTTCCAACTGCCCCCAATGAATGCCAGAAGCCCTAGATAATACCAAACCCTATATACAGTCTGTTTTTTTCCTATACACACATACCTATGATAAAGCTTATTTTACAAATTAGTCACAGTAATAGATTAACAATAACTAATAATAAAATAGAGCAATTGTAATAATATACTGTAGTAAAAGTTATGTGAATACGGTCTCGCTCTCAAAATATCTTATTGTACTATGCTCACCTATTTTCAGACCACTTTTGATCACAGGTTACTGAAACTGCAGAAAGCAAAACCACAGATAATGGAGACTACTGAATTTTCTGTAGCTGTTGTCAGAGTTCCACCCTTTCCTGCCCTACGCCACCCAGGCTCTCTGCATGCTTTGCTCGAGATGATGGAACTTTCTGCACTCAGTGCCAATTTTTAGTTAGATTAGTTTTCCCTAAAATCATTTTTGTAGCAAACAGTCACTTCCATGTTTTATTTGTTTAAGGTATGAGAGTTTGAACTTTTCAGCTATTAAAACAATCCTTTGAAGATAAGCCCAAATTTTTGAAAAGGATCCTGTAAAGGCCAAATAAAATAAACCTACTTTGTTGATCTTAATTACTGTACTCTGAGAAGATGCAAACATTCCAGGCTCCCTTCTCAAGTTACGCAATTCTCCTTTTCTCTACTCTTAATATAATGGGGAATGGTTGAAGGGGACTGTAGAGAAGCCATCAAGTTACCTCCCTTCCCTACTTTAAAGACTAAAGTGGCCATCACTATATTTCACAAATACATACCTACTGTTGAACAAAAACATGTTGAATATTTATGTCAATAACAAATATTAATATTTATGGCATCTTCTAACTCAGAGCTACCACATCACCCTAACAAGATGTTTCATTTATGACAAATCTCTCATTTTGTTCTGTCTCACCTTTAACAAAAATTCTTAAAAATGAATGTATTTGTGTTTGCATGTTTATTTTAAACCACAAGTAATGTATGGTGAGGAGTTGAAAACAGAAGAAATTAGGTATATTGCCACAAATTTTGATGTATAGTCTTGTTTAGTTTAAGGAAGTAGCCAACGAGCACAGTTTTGCTATTTCCTGAAAAGAATTGACTCTGGTGGTTCTGCTCAGCAGCGTTTTTTTCCAGCTCAAAATAGAGGATTTCCTGAGGGAAGGGTGGATGCAAGTCTCTCCCATGATGTAGAAACAGTAAAAGAAGGCTGCGTTGGCCACTGGAGCCTATGCAAATACCAAGTTGGTATGTGGCCATGAGAGAACCAAAGTAGTTAAACATGCGAAGGACAAGTATCTACCATGCGATCCTGTTTGGGAAGAAAGCAGAAAAACATATTTTAATGTGAAAACAAATTCCACTAGAAAATAGTGATTCATGAGGGGATAGGCATTTGCAGAAAGTACAGTAAACCCTAGTAATAATAAGCAAATATTCAGTTACAGCTAAAGGAAGTCTATAAGCCTCTGAAACATGCAAAGCAACACAGACTGAATCTTTCCCAAGAGAAGCAGCAGCGAAGTTAGGAGAAACAACAACAGCACAGAACATTGGAGAAGATGACCAACTACAAATAAAGAGAGATGGAAGGTAGACTGAGACACACCCCAAGCAAAGTTAGTAAAACATTACAACCCCCCTGCTAAGAAGATGCTGATTTTTTAAAAATCATTTTTGCATTCACAATGTACAATCTTCCCATTTCCAAAAAGGATTTGGTTTATGAATTTTACCACAGTTATTTGTAATTTGTTGTATATTTTAAGCTGAGCTAAAAATCTGGTTGAAATTTTTATACATATTGAGTTAGTTGTTGATAATTCATTTCATCTTAACATCTTATAAATTGTCTGTAGGTAATGTACCTACCTTGAGCAGATTCTGAGCTTTATTCTGTTTGAAACATGAACAGATGAAGATTTAATGCTCATGTGCCATAGATATCAGATAATGACAAACATTCTAGCTAAATGTCTTGACTCAGTCCTTGGCAAGTTGTGTGACAATCAATAGGTCACTATCTCTGAGACCTTGTTGCCTCATTGTTAAGATATCGATACCTTCATTGCTTGTCTCACAGTTGTGTTTTAGAATCAGAAGATAAAATATACAACAAAACATAATACAAACTTTTTGTATTATTATATACAAAATATACAAATACAAATATACAAAAGTCATTAGTGTCCATTAATACAAATGTTATGTAATTTTTACCCATTTTTCAAGGAGTACCATCCTAAATGCATCCCTTGCTTTGTCGTTTATTGGGCATGTATTGTTATTGGGAATTATTCTATACTCTTTACAAGCATTATCATATTTAATTTCTTCCAGTGATATTCTGAAATAGCTGTTTTTATGACACAGAGGAAAAACTAGACAGAAAAAAGTTAGATAGCTTAACTACAGTCAGTAGTTAATAGAAATAGGAAACAAACTCAGTCTGGCCTGATATCTGTTTCGGCTAACCACTAATATTTGCTGCTTACAATGTGGTTAATGCTCTATGAGTGCTTATAATGTATTAAAGCTATTAATTTGCCCATCAGACCTTCTTGTAGCCAAATGAAGTTTGCAATACATATGATTTTAGGTCAAATAACTTGAATCGTTGTTAACTTTCCATATCATATCAACAATCTAATCTATAAACCATAACTGTTTTCCTAGCACTATTATTTGATTATATTCAACTTTGAAAAGGAAATATATTTAACTTTAATAACAGGACAGAAGAAAGACCTATTAAATGTCAAAAAGTAATGGAAGGTAAATAAGATGCTACTCCAATAGGAGCTAGCTTATTTCTCCATGCTCATAAGAGTGAGTGTTCAGTAAACAAGCATGGCACCAGACACCAAGATAGAAAGATGAGCAAAAGAGGACCCATGCCCTGAGAACATCACAGGCTAGCTGCATAAAGAGACATGTGAACAAACAGTGGTAGCACAGTGGGATGCTTACCATAACAGAAATAGGCAATGAGAACCCTCAAGGAAAAGCACATACGTGCAGCCCAGCGGGTGTGGTTAGCAAATGCTTTACAGAGAATACAACAGTTGAGCTGGGCTCTAAAAGAGACAAATATTGACAGCGAGAGATGAGAAGGATATATCAGGCAGAGGGAATTTCATGAACAATAGTACAGAAGAATAAAGGTAGACAACGCATTTGGAAAATACCAGACAATGGGAGAAAGTTTCTCATGGGCGTCCCTTTTCTTCATGTCTCATGAGCTAAGGGAGTTTAGATAGGGCTCATGGAGGTGAAAGAAAGCTAATGTGACACTGTGGGTGGGGTCATTTGGGCCAATTCAATGTTTTTTTAACATCTGAATGCACAGTAGAAATTGATATGTTATATGCTGGTACTTCTCCATCCCAAAAGTGCCGGTGGAGATTCTTCTGATTAGGAAGAGCTACGTGTAGAGAAGTGCTGGTATCTTTGGAGCCCCCAAAATCTCCTCATCCTTTTGAGCTTAAAGTTTCTCTGGCTAATGATTTAGCCAATGGGAGCCTCTGGCAAAGGGTGGCAACCTTCACCTATATCACTTTCTTGACATGACTAGCAAGTACATCCTGTTGAAAACCATATAATGCTTAGTGCTAGGTTCTTACCTACATGGACCACTTGATCCAAGAAGGCCTTGCAACTCTTTGACCTGATACTGGGGTAGGTCAACTTGGGCTCAATGACTTGACCCAATAACTTGCCTTCAATAATAAAAGACAGAAAGGACCTAACAGGCCTTCCTTGTCAAATGGAAATGAAATAGCCAAGAACAGAGCCATGGTATCTCAGCTTTATATGAAACAGAGGCAGCCTTCCCATTGGGAAAAACTTTTTCCCCACTCCGACACATTTGAAACAGAGCTGCTGACTCAATGGTGTTCTCGATTCACAGAGATCACCCTAAATGTCTAGGTCTGGTTCACTGATAGTTTGTCTAAACTGAATTATGATGTTGTCCACGGGGCTGCTGTGGCTGCCCAACCCAGAACCATCTACAGTAGAACGAAAATAGATTTAGTCATTCTGCTGAATGGGCAGAGCTCAAAGCTCTGGCCAGTACTTTGCTTGATGAATCTTGGTATATTTTGTACAACTCCTGGGTTGTTGCCAATGGGCTAGATATTTGGTCTGCCGCTTGGAAAACTGCAGACTAGCAGATTAAAGACACTGCTCTTCAGAATTGCAAACTGTGGAAACCAACCATGGCTTTGGAT
Organism: Mandrillus leucophaeus; assembly: GCF_000951045.1. Taxonomy (NCBI): domain Eukaryota; kingdom Metazoa; phylum Chordata; class Mammalia; order Primates; family Cercopithecidae; genus Mandrillus; species Mandrillus leucophaeus. Next base: position 1,845,312 of record NW_012106509.1, read on the forward strand.
TAAACTGTCTTGGTGACTCATGTATGTGCCTTAGTAAGTGTCAGCTGTTGATGAGACCAACTGGAGTCAAGCAGCTGATACAGCCTGAACCACTCAGATTGCTGTGATTGCTGCCTGAACCCCTTATCTTAATGGAAACACATCTACAATTGAAAGCCAACCACAAACTAAAGGACTCTGTGTTGCCTACCACATGCCAGACTTGTAGCTCCTGCCAAAAGTTGACTTATTTATCTCACAGTCAGAAAGGACACATTGAAAGGGGTATTGCTCCATCTCACTCCTAGCAGATTAACTACATCAGATTTTTGACTACCTTCTTGGGGTTGTTGGCCATGTCTCACCACTGGAACACAGGTTAGAGTGTTGATATACTTGTCATGTCCACTCTGGCTATAACATTATGGTCCTTGACATTTTCTGGCTATAACATTATGGTCCTTGATGCAAGTTATTGTGTCATGTATTTGGCTTTTCAAAAAATTTCCATTATGACAATGTTTCAACTCTTATTGGAAAAGCCACTCCATGCTGGACTCCATATAGTCTAGAAATTTGATAGTCCTTCCATACATCCACAGGTATCTGATAATATTGAGCACTGGAAACATTTCCTCAAAAATTAAGCCAAAAATATTTCTGACTCTACCTTCCTTACCTCCTCCTGGTCCACAATGTTAGTAAGGTAGTTAGGTCATTGAAGACAATTATCTCCCAAAAGAGACCTGTTCCTCTCACCTGCTCTATGGGTAATACACAGGTCAAAGAGGTTGGGGAGCTATATAGATTTATTTGGAAAAATTGGCATTTTGCTCTGCCCATTCATGAACATGGTGTATCTTTCTTTCCCCTAACTGTTACCTCAGGCAGGACTGGTTTCTATACTCTCTGAACATCAGCATGGTTAAAAGGGGCCCTAGGGGATTCAAACTTAATTATGGTCAGCCACCGGGATTCTCTTACTGGATATATGTATATAGTCCTAGATTATGAGAATAATGAATATTTGCATAAGCACACTCTAAGCCAAGTGTGCTATGGTAGCCCACCTTGGCAAAAGTGGGCAATGTAATGTGTCTTTATGAGTTTTATAAAACTGCACTGTTGTATAGTATTTGATACTTCCAAATGAAAGATCTGGATGCAAATAGAAGATGACTGAAAAACAAATGTCATAATTGCTACCTGAATGGGAAATGCTGATTTTGTGCCAGTGAAGGGAGAGCAACAACCTTAGCACTTGGATGGGGAATGAATAAAAATCTTAGGGGAGCAGTAGGGACATTGAGACATGCTGTTTGTCAGAGCCACTCTGGCGGATCCTCCTAAATGAAAACACCCTGATGCACATCTCCCAAACTGTTGCAAGAGCCTTATATTAAACTGACTTTCTGCATCTGTCATTCCTACCAGACTGCTCCTACCATGATTTGAACATTGTCCCCTCATAGAGAGAAGTTCATCAGAAAGAGTACAGAGTCCTAACTTCTGCACCTCACATACAAATCATCTTTCAACACCCCCTTTATCAATTTGCATTTACCATTTGTCACAGCTTAATCATTGCATGGAGCAGACAAATGTCACCAGGCAGATGACAAGACAAACAGAACAAATTAGACTGGCTCCCCCTCCAAACACAAAGACTAGTCTCAACCATTTGAACTAAGTTGGGAAAACTAATACTGACCAGCTGGCCTGGAGGCTCCATCAATCTGTACCCTCCAACTGGTGTAGGTCCCACTTGGGAGGCCCAATAATTTTAAATAGCATTATCTCCACAGCACTATGACACTTTCAGGAATGGACTTCTTATATAAAAGCCAGTCATGAATTTATTTCCCCCCTGAAAACATAGTGACATATACTTTAGAGGTATTCACAAGAGACCTCCAAGTGTTTAAAGAACTACCACCAGTGGATCAAGAGAACCTCAGATAACTGTAGGAATCTCTTTAAAGTGAGACTACCCAGGGATGCTTTCAGGAGGAATGACTGTTTTACATCCTGTGGGCTGTTATCCCTAGACGGAAGTTATCCACATAGAATAGGTAATATAGAACTTGTCCTTGAGTTTAGCTGAAGAGATTAATGACACCACTGGAGTTGACAATGGAGTGTATTCACCTTGGGAAAAACTTGCCAGACGCCAAGACAGTATAGAAACAAGGGTGGATATTAATGGAACACAAATCTTTGTCAGTCCCACAAGCATGTGCTTATTCTGGAAGTAAAGGCACTGGTTGCCTTTGTTCTTTGAAGGATGTTTGTTTATCAAAGAGCCTTGGAAGACGGAGATTGTATCTCCCTCCAGGAATGATTATTGTCCAGAAAAATAAACATAATGTCTCCCTTCAGAGCAAAGGCTGGCATGCCTATCATTATAAAATGCTAAGTATCCTAAGCTCAGGGGTTTTCTCCCACACTGCAACCAAATGCATGTGCCGGTGTCATCTACTATCTTAGATCTAATTGCTAATCTATGCCCTTCCTCCACAGCCTTCCTCCTTTCTTGGTATTTTTATTGTTTTCCATTCACACTGACAGTTGGCTCTGTCTTCATGGCCCTTCGCAGCTCTTCACTCATCCTCTTTGAATGTCTCCTTCATGTTGTGCTTCCTTGAGCTGCCCTACTTGGTTAGCTCTAGAACTCCTCTGTCTCATCACACTTTGAGAAAATGCTTCTGAATCTGACTTCTCTCAATAGAACAAAATACAATGTCCAGGATGAAAACACCAGTAACATCAAGACTGAGAAACTGGGAAGTGTTTTGATCAACATTTTCATTTTAGGACTGTTTTCTATTTGATTGGGAAGTGTTAGAATGGCAACAGTGACAAATCCTGTGGCAAATCTTCGTGCAAAGGTAAGTGACGGCTATAAAATATAAACTTAGTGTTAGGCTACCAATGTGGCTCCATAAAGTCCACAATTTACATTTCAGGTAGGCAGGATCATTGACAGCAAAGCATTCTTCTATGGAAGCTGTGTCCCTAGTCTCCATGGTTTAAAGAAGTGCAGTCTAGTTGCAATTAAAGTTAGGCTTTGGGTTCAGGCAGGCAAGGATTCTATTACCAGCTCTGTCATTTACAAGCTGTGTAACCTTGGGCAAATTACTTATTCTCCTTTAACCTCAGTGTTGTAACCTATAAAAAAGAAATTATAAAGGTGCCAATGCCAAGGGTCATTAAATAATGAAGTATGTAAACCATAATAGTTGACAATTGTATATGTTTATTAAGTGTTAGCAACTCTCGTAAGTCTCATGTATAGGCAGAAAGCAAAGACTGGATTTGAACCCAGACTTTTGATTCAATGTTTATATAAAAAGAGTCAATATGAAGTGATCCTAACTAAAAGATGATTTATTTGTATGACTATTGTAAGCTCAGAATGTCATAATAGATGTGAAAGCACATTAAAATTGCTATAAAAATATGACATTATTATTATTAAACACATAAGTAAACAAACAGATGTGGTTATTAATCTCAGACCAAGAGATTCTATTATTCAAAGCGCTTTCAGAACACATGGTTATATAATGTAAAAGATGAAATTACTTGGAAAGTGTTTGAGAAATTAGACATCTTTAAAAGCTCTCATTCTAATAGCACTATTTGGATGATAGATCATAAAAAGATTTCATAGCTATTTCTCTGTTAGAAAATGTTCTCATTCACAACGTAATCTTTCACAATATATGTTATTTACCAGATACTTAGATTTTAATCTAATCTTGGAGTATTAACGTTTAAAATGAATATTGCAAAAACCCTAAGAAATAACTCTCAAGCAGATAGAAACAACCAAAGTACCTGTAATAAAAGTCACATAAACTTCTGCAGTACAAATTGGGTTAGTATTTTATATCCTTTATGGGCAGTAAATGCTCTATTTTATCATGTAAATTCATTTCTAGCTACTCCATATAAATCAGAAACCTGATACAACACATCATAACACTCTGCTCCATAAATACTTTTTGAGTCATACTTTGTTGACCTTACCATCGTATGTGTTTATCAAACGCAGTCACAAAACCTACTTGTAAAATACATATTTATGGACACTTGTTGTCAAAATTTCACTAGCTGTGTTCTAAGCATTCCAGAGGTGTCAGCATTTCTCCCACACAATCTATGTCCATATGAAGCCATGAAGTCATCAAATCAAGCCTTTCACAAACGTATTTTCTCCCAGCCTCCTTTACATCTGATTTTTTTCCCAGAGACTTGAAATCTTTCTCAGTCATTCCATTGTGACAACTATAACAGAAAAGAATGTCACAATGTTTAGGTGTTGTAGGGACAAAAGACCTATGAAAACAGTGGGATCCTAGAGCAAGGCATGATCAATAGGGTATCCTTTAAAAGCGATAATCTCTAAATATTTCTTTTTCATGCACTTAGGATAGAGGCTAAGAATTTCATTGTGAAAACGGGAAAGGGGCCACTGCTCTGGATGGTTAGACTAATGCAAAGCTCAGTACCTCCTCTTAGTCCAGGTAAATCAGTTTGGGCTTAAAAATCCACACAGTATTCAGCAACACCAAAGCCCCTCAGAGAACTACATCTACCACCTGAGAAGCCGCTGGATTTTATTACACCCTCCAAGCTAAAACAAAATATTTCTTTCTGCTTCATAAAATTTTTTTGTAAGAGAAAATAAGGAAACACCATTTTCACCATCTTGTTATGTTTCCAGAGATATCTGATGCCACGATAATGTTTTGACATACTTAAAAGACTAGTTCTCTAGCCAACTTCCTGACTGACTCCTTTTTCATTCTGCTCTAGGTGTTAAGAATTCAGTGATGAAAACATGATGTCTCCTAGGCATGGAAATAACATTCTAGTGACTTCTTCATGACAATTAGATTATGTAGAATATAGCAGCGATTTTTTTTAACTTTTACTCCAGTAGTTTGTTGGACTCTTTTTCCTTATTTCCAATTTTTTGAATTATGAGTTAATTTTTTTCCTTCTAATTCTTATCAGTTTTACTCTCCATATAATTTGCATTGTATTTCCATTTTAAAAACCAATAAAATAAAAATTATATAAATGCTGAAGCATCAAAATTTCTCTCATTCTTAAACTACCTTTATTTCTTGGTAAAATTGTAGCATACACTAACAAACGCTGTCCAGCTGAGAAACAGCAGTATTGGAATCCTCAGCCCAATTTTTCATTAGAAAAAGTATAGAACATCTTACCCATTCTCACTGTCATACTCATTTACCAAAACTCACAAAAGGACTTATTTATTGCAGAAAATATGGAAAAATCCAGGGTATTTTCCCCACACACAAAAAAGATCTTTTTTGGTGCCTAGAAATCTTAATTTTTTGTGCCTATTATTATGACCAATTTCTTTATCATTAAATAGCTAATCACCATCAGTATACTTGATAATCAGGTAGTGATTTACAGTATAGAAAACACTGCTAGCACTCCAATCAACTACATTGAGTTTGAGTCTTTTTATGTCAGACAAACTTAGTGAAAAGAGTTTGGCTTAAAACAAGGAAGTCCACAATTTAGTGGAAAACTATTGTATATATATATAGACACATATATATACACACACACACATATACACACACACAGATATATACATATACGTCAAACTATCTGGTGTGTGTATGTTTGTGTGTGTGTGTGTATATGTGTATAGATAGAGAGAGAGAGGAGTTGATCATATTATCATCCCATAAAAATAATTTTCAACAATTTTCTCTGTTTTCAAATTTCACGATGGCTTCCCTTCATTTTTGCTTTATCATTTCTATTTATTTTCAGGTCTTTGGTGTTTCTTTAATTTCATATATATTACCTACTCTGTGACAAGCACACTGTGCCAAGTTCCAAATATAAAAGGTAAGTAATTCAAATGAGTACCTGCCTTCACTGAAATTATAGTGTAGTATGAAAACAAACATTAAAGAAATTCATGGTTTAATAAATGTGTAATTTCAAATTAATTGCTATAAAGGAAAAGAGCAAGCAAACATATGAAAAAATAACTGAAACAATAGAATGTAAATATTTTTAGTGTAAAAAGTTGGCACAGCTTAAATGTCCATCAAAGGATTTTACCTAGAAGTAAATAAATAGACTATAATTGATATATGAAGGAAATAAAACACCTTAATTCGCACATTAAAGAGCCGACCTTCAACAATAGGCAACCAGATGTTAAGTAAAACAAAATGCCATTTACTGAATGCTTATTATGCTCCACATTTTATGGTAGACACTTCACATATATTAGTTGAGTTTCATAACAACACTATAAGGTAAGCATTATTTTTCCCATTTTATAGATTTGGTATTAACTAATTTCTTCCTTTTTCTGCACATACATGCACACACACATGAATATAACCAAACAAGCAGAGTCAGCATACTTGGCTAAAATGTATTTATTCATTCAGAAAAAAACAATATTTATCAAACATCTACTATGTGCCAGGCGTTGTTCCAAACATTTGGCACAGATCAGTGAATAAAACAATCAAAGATCTATGTGTTCATGGAGTTTACATCCTTGTGAACAGAAACATACAATAAGTAAACAAACAAAAGTAATAAAATATAAATTATATAGTACGATTATATTATAATAAGAACACATATGTGGCTTTATTATGAGAACATAAGTGGCTTAAGTTAAGGAGAATTGGAGCACAGTGGTGACAGGCGCTTGCAATTCTAGGTAGGGGAAAGAGTAGGCACACATTTAAGCTGATATTTAATGAAGATAACCTGGACAAGGCGAAGGAGTTGGCAGGAGTCTGTCTGGAGTCATAGAGCTCCAGGCAGAGAGAACAGCAAGTGCAGATTCCTCAATCTGTGGGCTTGTATGCTGTGTACCAGGAAAGATCAAAGAGGAGAGTGTGCCTAGAACCAAGTAAGCAGGGAAGAAAGAAGAAATAGAATCAGTAGGGGAAAAAATTCTGTATAATTTTTTTTGTTTAAATAATATTTAATATATATATAATTCCTTTTTGTTTAAATAATATTTAGCTCTCATTTATTATAGGAAATGAAAGTATTCATTGCAGACAACTCCTAGATATGTATCTTCCATCTTCCATAAATATATATATATAAAATATACACTTATATATTATATTTTATATATTGTATTTTTAATATCTTACACATTTATATATAATATAATAAATAATATATAGTATATAATATATGTATATACATTATATATTTTTGTATTCTATAAGTGATCATATTTTCATATATATTTATATATACAAATATATTTGTGTATATATAATATATAATAGAGTATATTTTGGAACCAAATAAAGGAATCATACTCTACCTAGTATTTTATAAACCAACATAATATTTGTATGCAACCAGCCAAATTGTACACATTTATATTATTCCAACTGTTACCCAATGTCTTAGCCAGCTTAGGCGGCCTTAACAAAATACCATAAACTGGATGGCTTAAATAACACGAACTTATTCCTCGCAGTTCTGGAGGCTGGAGGTTTGGGATCTCAGTGCCTGCATGGTTGGGCTCTGGCAAGGCTTCACTTCCTGGCTTGTGGATAAGTGCTTTCTCCCTCTATCCTCACATGGCGGAGGGAGAGAGTGTGTGAGCATGTTTCTGGTATCTCTTCTAATAAGAGCACTAATTCCATCATGATGTCCTCACCCTCATGATCACATCTAAACCTAATTACCTCCCAAGGTCCTCATCCCCAGTACTACCACACTAGGGATTAGAGTTTCAACATATGAATTTTGAGGAGATACAATTCAGTCCATAGCATTCTATTATTTCTGAACATTGAGGCTTAATTGATTTTTTAATGCTATAAATAATCCAGAGAAAACATAAATAGTGGAAAATTAGAAACTAAAAGAAACATTTAAAAAATAAGTCATAAAGGATTACGGAATTGCTATTTATTGGGAAAACAAAATCACCAAATTTTGAAAAATCAGATATTATGGATATTAATTTTTATAATAATAATTCATCTACTAAATCTTAAAGCCAAACAAATTGCTTCAATTATACTTTTCTTGAATGTACTGCTTTTTACAAAATTATTTTCAATTGAACCACATGTTTTTTTTTTGTTAATATGACCTATGTCAACTGATGCCAAGTGAAATGGGGAATTGAGATGTATTTCCATGAAATTGCAGCTTTGATGACCTAAATTATTTCTCTGGCTCAAATTAGGTAAATAAAGCCTATTATCACTTAAAATTCAGAAGGGACTCCACTGGGCCCATAATATATACTTAATAAACACTTGTTGATTGGTTGGTTAGCATAGACAAGAAGGCATGGAATTTAATGGAAATGACACTGTTTTCAGTCATTGATGAAAGCTTTGCTATACCTTGCAAGAAATATTGGCACTATATTCAGTGAAGGACAGCATGCAACAGCCCCAACCACACAAAATAAGTCAACAAAGTCAAGAAGTTCTAGGTATTCTCATTCTGGTCAGACTTATCAATAGGAAACTGACAATAACATTACTGCTATTTACATATTGGTGCCACACTGGCATGGATTTGCATAATGTATTGAGGCTCTATGCTCTAGAGAGTTGCATTGTAACATATTGGTGCTTAATGAACTCTGAAAAAATTGATTTTCCACAGAGTAAATTAAGGAATGCATTATAGCTGTTAAAGCAATCTTAAGGGAAATCCGAAGCTTCCACTGCAGCACCATGCTTAGTAAGTAATAAATTACATGTTATAGTTATTTGCCTTAATTCATGCTAATTTTGTCCAATTAATGTATCACAGTAATTCAGAAGCCTGTCACAGGAGAGCTAATTATTTATTGGATTTTTGTGTTCAGCTCCCTAGGAGTCTACTAGCAAACAAACTTGCGACTGTCTTTCTCTCAAGTCCATAGTGACATTCTTAGGTCTCACTGTAGGGAAGTAAAATTTTTGCTTCTGTTTCCAGTTTTAAAAATGAATTTTGGGGTATCTAAGGCCTGTTCTTGGTTTTTTGATTGATGAAATAGTTTGACAGCCTGCTGTTCTGTTAGGACAAGACCTACTTTCTTCCCTATCAAACTATTTCATCTTATGAGTCTGTATATTTCGGAACTCTCATTAAGGAAAAAGACAGTTTTTAAAAAACTATGCACCCAAGGTGAATCGAAAAAGTGCAGCAATTATCTGGATAATTCACACCAGAATTCCCCACTTATATTCCTTTTATTATTTTCAGAGCACTTCAACAGATTGTGTAGATACCTGTGTTCACCTCATCTGCACAGTCTTGGTTCTAAACCTAAAAAAAGGCCACATGCAATATGCTAAAATGTTGTTTGAAAAAAGACTGAATCTAACTCACAATGACAATTGATATCAGCTTTGTAAAAGTATATTTTTATTTCACTGTGGTGCACTGCTAATTCACAGGCCCCCAAATGAATTATTTATGAGATTAATTTGTTCAATTCATACCTATAAATAATGTCGCAGTTGCTAAATAATTTGCACACTTTGATAAGATGCAGAGATCAGAGTCAAAGAGGCAGCGCTTCGCCAGCTGAAAAATGTTCACTATCTTCTGGAATCCTGACAAACCCAGGCATTTGCAGACAGTTATTTGTAGAGAGTAGGAAGCATTTGATCTCCTGTTTTGCTCCCTCCTATGAGTATCAGGAGACACTTGTCTGCTGATTATCATCTTCCAGCCAAATGAAAAAGGGGTGATACCTCTTTAAATCCATGATGCAATAATGTTTACCAGCAAGTCCTATCACAGTGATCCAAGGTGACAGTAGGTAAAGCACACCACTGTTTGTGCCACACACAGAAAAACTTTACAACCCTCTTTAATTTGATGGGAGGAGGAAATGACATCTTTGTACCCAGCCACTTTATACTAGCTTGTTTGCCTTTAACCAATTGAGTATCTGAGAAGCAGCACACTTCTCCAAGCTATGTACAACTTTATACTTCAATGCATGATTACTTCAAAGGAAACTGCCACCACATACTATATAATGTTATTTTTCCTTCCTCTCAGTTGTTTTTATTACCCATTCAAAACTGGAAATAAAAATTATTTTCTTACCAATTAGCTGTCTTCTCCATATGGCACTGAGGTTTCAACCTTTCTTTCTTTCTTTCTTTTCTTTTCTTTTCTTTTCTTTTCTTTTCTTTTCTTTTCTTTTCTTTTCTTTTCTTTTCTTTTCTTTCTTTCTTTCTTTCTTTCTTTCTTTCTTTCTTTCTTTCTTTCTTCTTCTTTATTTCTCTTTCTTTCTTTGTTTCTTTGTTTCTTTCTTTCATTCATTATTCTATTTAAAACTATAATATAAAAGGTTAAAGTGAACATGTCACTTCCTTGTTCCTTTCCTTATAGGACAGTGGTATTATGAATGATATTACTTGTTGGGAAAATAAATTTGCAACCATAGGTTTAGCCTTTGTTAATTTTGACAAGTTGAAATAAATAAAATAAAGTAAAACAAAATACCTGCCTTATTACTGAATAGAAGTGCTCCAAGGTAAATGCAGATGTGAAAGACTCATGTGGATTATTTTATATGTATTCATATTCCTTCTAAGGTCTAAACTCTCCTAACATACACCACCCCACTGCATAGTATTGAAACCTTGCACTGTGTTGAGTGTCTTTTTTAATGAAAGACTTAAACATTTTTGCCCTCCTGATTCATCCTTTGCATACATTTTCTTTCCATCCAATTTTATAGGACCATGACACTAAAATCTTGAGTCCTCACTGCATGCTAACTGAGATAATAAAAGTTCAACTTCAACTTCATCCACCCTGTGTATTTTAGATTAGTTAATTTTTTTTCTTGATTCCTAAAAATCTTAGTACATTAATAAGTTAGTGATGCAGGACATGCAAGTCTCAAACTGGGGCTTAGCCTGGGAGGGTTCTTGGCTTTGCTCAGGAAAGAATTTAACACTGAGCTGGTGGTAGAAGAAAACAGCTTTATTGAGGCAGCGGTGTTACAGTTCCATGACTGCTCCTACAGAGCAGGGCTCCATAGTGTGCTGAGAGTAGCAGCTTAGACAGAGTTCTGCAGTCATAATTATAACCACTTTAAATTACATGTAAATTAAAGGGGATTCTGCAGAGATTTCTAGAAAAAGAGTAGTAACTTCCAGGTCATCAAGTTATTGCCATGGAAAGGGATGGTAACTTCTGAGTGTTGCCATGACAATGGTAAGCTTACATGGCATGTTGGTGGGCATGTCTTAAGGAAAGCTGCTTCCACCTTGTTCTTGTTTTAGCTAGTCCTCAATCCGATGTGATGTCTGGCCCCACCTCTGGAGTTGAGTCCTGCCTCCTACACCAGTACGACTAGCCAGGCCATAGCATCTGTTTTGCTGATCCTTGAGAACACAAAACCCGGCATGCAGGGTCTTCTCACTACAGATCTCTTCAGCTCAGATAACTTAAGTGTTTGTCCTGTGTTTTACAGGTTCTTTTCCTTCTCAGCATTCTGACTTTACCTCTCTGGACTTGTTTGGGAAACAATAACTCTGAGCCTTGTCAGGAAGATAGCACAGGGTTGGAGGTGGACTGAGCAGAAACTGCCTTGGTCTATGGCTGGCTGTAGGACCCCTGGTCCTGAGCTGCTTCACCTTTAAAGCATGGCCAGCCAGAGCAGATAATCACTAAACTTCCGGGTGCAATGTTTTGTTTTTCTCTAAAAGAACAGTGATGACAGGGCTTAACAAGTAATACCAAGATTCTTCCTGTCCTGCAGAGACAGACCCAGGCCCAGGAAGGAATAAAAAATGTTATTCTTTCCCTCAACCTTTTTAAATAGGGAAAAAAAACGATACTATTGGGTTTTATTTTTTCTGTTTGTTTGTTGTTTGACAAATTTAACTAAGTCTTGTTCTTTTACTGAGGTGCCCACGGTATAGGTTATCATTTCCTCCTCCATTTTTAGTAGCATTTTAGGCTCTGGAACTTGAAGATTTTCGTGTCCCAAAGTCTAAGATAATGGTGCCAAAGATCTATTTGTCCACCTCCACTCAGCAGGTCTGAGAATTCTGCACCTCAAGGAGGTGGGGCAAGGTCAAATTCAGCATCCTCCTGTAGGAATCAGAGACAGCAGCACAGTGCTGAACACTTCTCTCTCTCTCTTTTTTGTTTTTTGTTTTCTTTTTTTTAGAGACAAGGTCTCCTTCTGCCACCCAGGCTGGAGTGCAGTGGCAAGTCACGGGCAAGATCATTATATACTATGGCCCTGAACTCCTGGGTTCAAACGACCCTCCTGACTTAACATCCTGAGTAACTAGGGCTATAGGTGTGTGCCACTGCACCTGGATTCTCTCTTTTTTTTTTTCATAGTATGGCTCACACTCCACAAGGTAAAACCAATTATTGAATGTTCCCAACACAAAGAAAGATAAATGTTTGAGATGATGGATATGCTAATTACTCTGATCTGATCACTATACATTATCTGTATCACATCATCACTGTGTACCCCATATGTACAATGATTATGTCAATAAAAAATTTTAAAAATGTTTAAAAAGGAACACCAATTAGCAGACACAGAAAAACCTAATTTAACTAACTTTATTTTTCAGTGAAACAGAAAGAACGTACCATTGAAACTTTAAAAATAATACATCTATTTTAAGCAGGACCATTTGCTTTCTGTTCTTTGATGTAAACCTAAGCTTTTCATGCTATAATATGTTGTCAATATTTTCCCATCTTATTACATCTGCTGTGACAATAACACTTTAAGGATATTTAAATCATTTTCAATCTTTCTCCATTATAAACAATACTCTAATTACCATTCCTAAAATGTATCTGTGTTAGGAACTTAAGGCTATCTATAAAGGCCCTGGTCCCACACAGACTAGTGGAATCACAATCTTTGAGTATGGAACCCAGTACCTGTATTATTTAAGAGTGCCCCCGGTTGATTCTAATGAAAAACAGGTAAAGCAGAGGCTGTGAAAGATGTTAATAATTTTTGACCTTAGGTTTTGACTCTTTAAATGCTCAGGGACACATAATAGTTCTATTTAGCGTTTTTATTATTTTTACTTAGAAACAAAATTAATATTTTGTGCATGAGATTCCTAACTAACATTTCTTTCTTCAGCAATCCTCCTATCAACCACTTAAATATAAGATCATGATGACGGAGGTGCTTTTATAATACTATTTGTTGCCCACTTTCCCTTTTCTGGGAAATATCTTAGAAGCATGTAATGCTGGTGGTTTAGAAGTGTGGTCCTCAACCTTTCTGGCACCAGGGACCGGTTCTGTGGAAGATAATTTTTCCACGGCGGAGGTGAAGCTCAGGCGATAATGCTCGCTTGTCCACCGTTCACCTCCTGCTGTGCAGCTCGGTCCCTAAGAGGCCACAGACTGGTATTGGTAGACAGCCAGGGGGTTCAGGACCTCTGGTTTAGAATAAACAGGAAGAATTACAAGTGGTTTTTATGCAGTCTTCTACTACTAAGAAATGAATGACTAATACATCCTATTTCCTGTGCCATAAAATATAGAAACCTTTAAGTGGTGCTGGATGGTTAGTGGTCAGGATAGCAATGTTGTCCCCTTGCTCCTTCTGGGATAGGACAACAGGATTCTTCAATGACTCCTCTTTAATATAGTGGGGAAAAAACGTTAAAAGCTCGGCAATAAAACAAGCACATTTAAGAAATAATTGTTAATGCAGCAAATATCCATCTGTTTATAATTTAATTAAAATATTTATTGAGGAATATTAAGAATCACTTACTCTCCTCTGTGCTGAAGCTACCATAGGAAATGGGACAGTGAAGGTTCTTACTCTCATGGAACTTGAAATCTAGTAGGAAAGGTGGGCAGAAAGGAGGAAGTGAAGAAAGAATGGAAAGAAGGAAGACATGTCAGCTGGATCCTGTGTTGAAAATTAGAGATATTATGGAGGAAGTCCTAAACAGATTCTTTAGATTGTGTTGTCAGGAAAGCTTCTTGGTAGAAGTGACATTTAAGGTAAGATCTGAATGGCAGGAAAGAACACTAATCAATCATGGGACAATCAGAGGCTAAGAATGTTTCTGGATAAGAAGAGAGTTAGAGCAAAGAAAATTCTAAGATGAAAACAAACAAACAAAAAAATAAAACCTGAAAGAAGAACTAGCACATAGTCTACACAAAAGATCATAATTATCTCAATGTCTCTTAGAAATTAATAGATCACATTTACTAACAAATTCTTCATGGCTAGTATAAGCATTACACTCCCTAGTAACAAACCACAAGTGACAGCTGACATCTACGTCATTGTTGGGGTTCAATTCCTGTAACTCTTCATTGGTCCTAATCTGCTGATATTCAGACTCCCCTCCTAATATCCACATTCTTGGCTCTGTGCCTCAGTTTTGCACTCTCCTTGTCCCACCAGTAGGCTTTTTGCTTTCCCTCTAGGCAGCTCCAGTCTCAATTTCCCTGCTTAAATTTTGGCTTTGTCCATTAACCAAGGCAGGTTCAGCAAGTGCTTTGCATTAGCCCCAGCCCTAATTATATTTTTCCACCCTTTTGACTGACCTTCCAAAGCAGTGTACCCCCTCTTCCACCCCATTCCCGTGTTCCACCTGCAGCAAAGAGAGGCAAATTTTATATTAAAATGTAAGGAAATTCTGTAATCAGGACTGGACTGCTATAAACACAATTCTTCTTAAAACACGCACATGGACAGAACCCAGCAAGAATTTCTTTGTAGCAATGGTTCGGTTCAACAAATGGCAGAAAAGAAGAATAAGACTACATAAACACCATGATCTGTTATGAGTCACTTGGTTTATTAGGTAGAGTTTGATAATTGTAACTATCAAGAATGAGCTTAGCAAATTGAGAAGGCTTTTCCTGTTTCTGCACTTAAGAAGTTTTGATTTTATTAGATTTCAAAATTGTAGAGAAAAAAAAAATCTTCCACTTCCAGTTACAGAGAGGGTATTAGGCTGCATAGATCCAATTGTCCACCTTTTGTAGTGACACTGAACTGCTTAACCAGATGTCCAGCATTAGGCCTGCTTACTCTACCATACGTGAAGTTAAAGTGCCATGCTCACATCAACTGCGTTGTAAAGACAAAAGATAAATGCCATTTTGATAATGAGCATAACCCACTTGAGTCCGTGATTTTAGCATATTAAGGGTCAGACCTATGTAAATTTATTTCATATTTCTATGAGCATGTGTTTTCATTTTTTGAAGTTTATTGAGTGTGACAATAGCAAGACTAACTCTAAAAGTCATTTTTTTTTAAATGCAATTGTCAACATGGCACAATTTGGCACTTCCTGTACAGAAGTGCTGTTTATTTAAATTGCTTCCTCCTGGTATGGGGTAATGAGCACTGGATTTGGAATACTGTATTTGATAATGACTTCCAAGTTTTGTTCTCCTGCATAGATCTTGCTGCCGATCTAGAGGTATATATGTTACTCTACTCACATCTGAGTATTCCTTTAGGTATTTCATACCCCGCTTGTCTAAAAGAGAAGTCAGTATTTCTCACTACTGTACACACACACACATAGTCACACAGACATATGTTACTTTTCCTTATTGTAGTTACTGAACATGCCTCAAGGGGTTTACACCTGCTGTTCTTTCTGCCTGGAATGCCCTTCTCCCAGATTTCTACATGGCTCACTCTCTCCTCTCCTTCCATCTAAGATCTCTTCTAAGTGAAACCTTCCCTGGCCACCTATTTAAAAATGTAATTCATTCACAGTATTCTCTATCCCCCCCTTTTCCTTTGTTTCTTGAGAACCCTTAAAACTATCTGATACACTATATATTTCATGTATTTATTTTTGTCTAGCAATCTGCCTTCAAAAAGGGAGTAAATTTTTGTCTGAGTGATATTAAGTAAATTAAATTCAAGAAGCCCAGATTCCTTTTTGTAAAATGCCAATAATAATAATGATATCTAACTCATAGGATGTTATGAACAGTAAATAGGTAGTACAGTGTATGTAAAACACTTCATACAATGTTCATACCTTACATGTAGTCCAATAAAGATTAGCTAATTCTCTTTATTTTCTTCATCTGTAAAGTGAAGACAGTGCTGCAGTGGGTTGAATGACCCCTAAAAGATAGGTTCACATCCTAATCCTGGGAACCTGTGAATGTTACCTTAATTGAGAACAGGGTCTTCACAGATGTAATTAAGCTACAGGTCTTGAGATGAAGAGATCATCCTCAAATACGTGTGTGGGTCCCAAATTCAATGACAAGTGTCCTTATAAAAGATACACAGAGGAGACACAGACAAGAGGGAAGGTGGCAATGTGACCACGCAGACAGAGATTAGAGTGATGCAGCCACATGTCAAGGAATGCAACAGCCACCAGAAGACGGAATGGATTTTCTCTAAGAGACCCCAGGGGTAGTGCACCTTTGCTAGATTTTGGAATTCGAGTCTCCAGAATTGGGGGGGGAGGGGGGGGAATACATTTCTGTTGTTTTAAGCCTCTGAATGTGTGCTGGTGATTACAGCTTCCCTAGGAAACTAATACACCATCTCATAGACTCCTTGTGAGATTAAAGAAGTTAATGTGTGATGAGTCCTTAGTGCCTGTAAATACCACATTAAATGGACATCAATTGTTTTTAGTTACCAGCCAAATTGTAACTCAGTTATATACTGGGAGTCCTCTGACTTTGAATGTATTGTGAAATGGAATAAAGAAAGCCCCCATGGTTGATTTCTTCAATCTAAACTTTAAGCTGATTTGTTTCGTTTCCATCTGTCTACAATAATTCCTTTAGGAAATCTGTTGCTCTGTTGTTAACTTTAACTGTATTTGCTGTTCAGTTCCCTAGGATTGCAGAACAAAGGGCACTGTGGCAATGTGAGAACGTATTGTTCTCTGTTATATTCTAAAGGGATGTATTAATGATGGAGTTGTAAGCTAAACTTACAATTTCTAGGGTTTTATTGTGTTCAATCTCCAATGTATCTGCCCTTTTAAAAGAATTGTCTTTTTCCTCAAAAAAATTGAATCCAGTTAAACACTAATATTTTGGAAGTATTCCATTTAAACTTTCACTCATACATTATATCTGGGTAATAAAATATAAGCAGGAATGCCATCATTTAACACCTTATCTCTGAAATGGCAGTCAGATGACATTAGGTTTTTGTATTTTCCAGGATGTATACTGAGCATGACACTGCTCTGCATTTCTCTTCAAATAATTTACATTATCCTTATACAAATCACCATTTTACCCTTTTAATTCAGGACTGTGATTTGCCATTTCAGTTAAATGCCCAATTAATTCATTAAAAAGAACAAATTGTTTGACTGGCTGATCCAACAATCCAGCCACAGTGAACTGCAGGTGTATGAACCTGGAGAAATGTGCTAGGTCAAGCACTGCCCGGTACCTCAGTCACAAAGCACCACTGTTCTCTCCTCATCCAATAAGCTCCTATCTGGGAACCGGGCGCGGTGGCTCACGCCTGTAATCCCAGCACTTTGGGAGGCCGAGGGGGCCGAATCACGAGGTCAGGAGATCGAGACCATCCTGGCTAACACGGTGAAACCCCGTCTCTACTAAAAATACAAAAAATAAAAAATAAAAAAAAAAATAAGCCGGGCGTGGTGGTGCGCACCTGTAGTCCCAGCTACTCGGAGGCTGAGGCAGGAGAATGGCGTGAACCCGAGAGGCGGAGCTTTCAGTGAACCGAGATTGCGCCACTGCACTCCAGCCTAGGAGACAGAGCGAGACTCCTCCAGCCTGGGAGACAGAGCGAGACTCCGCCTAAAAAAAAAAAAAAAAAAAAAAAAAAGCTCCTATCTGGGAAGAATGGAAGGAGTGGGAGACAGAGAGCACATCACTGACCTCCAAATTCCCAAGAGGCCAGGATTACTGTAAAGGAGAAAATAAATCGGTGTATTTTTCTATTTCAATTTCCTTATTAGAAAGGGACCACACAGAGTGAGCATCAGTAACAAAATAAAACTGTAAAAACAAGATTTTGGCAAGAAAGAGAGGTGTAAGGAGGAAGGTGAGAAGGGCATATTTGGAAGCATTCCACCTCATTTTCCCTCGAAATAGTCAGTTAGTCAATTACATAAATCAAGAAAACACTTTAAAACATAAATTGTCTTTGAAGATCATTTATTATATATGTACAAAGTCAGCTTGGCAATCTATGGAAGCACAAGCAAACGTGTAATAAGTGTACTTGAATTGTTAAGAAATGAAATAACATGTTTAAAAACTCATTTGAATACATGACATCCCAGAAGGCTTTTGTGCTTCCTTGAGTACTTTAAAACCAAGGTTAGGAGAATATTGTTTCTGGATACACCATTAAACTTTATTTCGAAAACAAAACTCGTTTTCTATTTAAACTATGGTAGCATTCCCCCAACAGTGTAGAATTATCCACATAGCTACACAAATGCAGAGTACTATAGGTGTATGATAAAATGGTTTGAAAATAATTTATTTCTTATCAGTATATTCTAGTGATTTGTTTCATAATCATATTTGATACAGAATTCAGTGAATGTAATGGTGGCGAATACTTATGTAACATGGACAAAATATTGCTTCTAAAGTGGTAAATGAAAACTTCTAAAATATCAGATTTTAGATGAAAGTCGTATTTGTGGGGAAAGGTAAACATTAGTTTTGGAAGAACAAATGAAATGTTTCTTAACAGGGTTGGCAAGATGCGTGGAAAGTATTCCTCATGCACATTTTTTCCCCTGAACAAGGGATAGTTTGTGAAGAGAGAAATTACAGTAGGCAAAACAAGTTGGGATAGATTGTAAGCAACAGTTTAATGAGTAAACCATTCACAAATTTCCATAAACTATTAGGCATTGAGAAGAATTGTCACTAAATATATGGTAGTGATTACCTTTAAAACCTCATTCAACTTAGAAATATGTATTTCATTATTCCTGTTATTTTTCTGAGTGTTTTTGTATGTGTACAAAATTTTCCCAGAGCCTGGAGACTGTATTTTTTCTCCATAAAATATGTGGATTATCAGTGTGTTTGACTTTTGTAAACGTGATTAGCATCCATAATTCAGACAGACACATGTTTAAAATGGCAGAAAATTCCAATTATTCAGCAGAATGAATTAATAACAGGAACTTAAGCATTTATCGCATGCCTGACATTAGACTAGATGGAAATATTGAGAAATATGGCATGGCTACTGTTCTCAAGAACTTCACCCACTTCACTGAAGAATAAAAAATAACACGCACGAACTTTACCCATTTCACTGAAGAATAAAAAATAACACACAAGAACTAAGTAATAAATGGGTACATGTCACATATAAGCGTCATAGGAGTTCAAAGAAGAGAGAATAAAGATGACATCAGGAAGGGCTAAGATTATGCTGACTGCAAAGGAATGCATGAATTAACTATGTCCATCATTGTGAAGGGAGGAAGAATATCCACTAAGTGGAAAGAAAGGGTGTTACTTGGAAAGAAATGCATATTCAGTATTACAACAATTTTATATATATATATATATATATATAACAATTTTATATATATATATATTTAAAATATATATAGTACAGACGCGGTTTCACCATGTTGGCCAGGCTGGTCTCAAACTCCTGACTTCAGGTGATCCACCCGCCTTGGCCTCCCAACATAAAACAGATTTGTTATAACCATGACCACTCTCCCAACTTTCCCTCCCCGGTGTATGCAGGCAGGCATGCTTTTCTCATGCTGTTAAAGGTAGTTAGGTGGAAAACACACCGTCAGTAGGTGTAGAACCCAGTATTAAGGGTTCAACATATCCCATGACTTGGTGTAACTTCTTCTGCATTGGTAGTCTAATTATAAAAACAAGACTTAATTCCTTCTTCCAGTTATGCACACGACAATCAGGTAAAATCAATAATAGTTAAATTAAGTGTTTTTTCCACAAGTGTAAAGAATGCAGTTAAATGTGTGCTTTTTGTTTTTTTATTTTCACTTGTGTGCCTCTTCCAGCATATGTTCTAACTTGGCTATTAGCGAAATGGGAATTAGACTTCAAAATCTCAAGTCAAGTGGTACTGAATGATTCCTTCCCAATTGTGGGTTCCCATTTTTCTTTTGTGGCTCTGAAAGTCGTGCAAAAGTCTGTGTTGCCTGGCCTCTGGAGAGGTTAGCAACTGCAGGTCCGAAATTGTTTATTTGCAGAGGACATAAAGTGAAGTGAGAATTTTTATGTCTGACCAGCTCATAGATTGAGTGGCTGCCTCCTGTTGTGTTGGAATGAGAGAACTAGGTAGAAGAACTTAAAAATGTGTGGCTTCTACCTCACTCTGTTTTCCACAGTACTCTTAATCAAACTCAGATCTGTTGTCCCAAGTTATTTTTACCTTGACATAGTGAGGTATGATTTTAAGTGCCAGTAATATGATAGTTTCCACAATACTGTGACATTTGCTTTCTTAAAAATGATACATGTGGGCCACCCCAAGGTCTCTACTGTCAGTGTCATTTTTAGTGATGTCAAAAAAGCCACTGCCAGCTTTGACAAAGAAGACAAGTCTACAAATATAATCACTACTACTGCCCAAGTCACTGGAGAATATGGCAGTGTTTGGAAGAGCTAAAAGTAAATTATTTAGTACTTGGTGTGCCTTTGTGTTCAACATACCACCACCTAGATAATGTGGTTTAACTCTATAGAAAGCAGCAAGACAATTAATAAGGAAATGCACATACAGTTTCTAGCTATTAATGATTTTGGTTAATTTGAATAGAGTTTCAACTGAATCTGATATTTTGATGGAAGCAATGATGAATAGGAGAAAATAGCAAATAAACAACAACAAAAAAAGAACAAAGAAGAGGGTGGAAGGTGTGGTGACAATATCTGATGATGTCTTTAATAATTTAGTTTCCACACCCTTCAAATCAAGACAGTACCAGAAAAAGGAAAAAGTCAACACCATATGTACAGTACTTTGATGTAATAACCTCTTCTTCAGTCAGTTGCTAGAACTAATAATTTGTAACAAGTAATAGCTCATATGTAACCCATAAGATAGACAGCAAAGTGGAAATTGCTTACATTGAACATTCTTTCCAAGTGAGTAAAATAGCATTAGGAATAATGATCAAGGCTAAATAGCAGCAGGAGAGGGAAACTGACCTTTTAAAAAAAGAAGCCAATACCAGTATTTAGAAAACTACCAGAGAAAGGGTAAATAAAGGCCAGTTCACATGGGAAGGGAATGACCAAAACCTTTCACAAGGTCAAGTCGTCATCAGAGCGCTAAGGGAAACGTGCAGGTCTCTGTGTGTGTTCACCTGGAATCTGCTCTGAAGCATGAGAACATTGTTCCTTCTCTATTTCCTTCATCACTGCCCCCAGAGACAGCACCACTTAAAGGTGGTAGAAAGAGACAGGAGAGAAGTGAGAAGGGCTGAAAAATGCCTGAGAGGCAGACAACATTCCCTCCTGCACAGCTTTTGCCTCTTCTAGGAAGAAGAGAGGAGAATCGCTTGCATTGGATATAAAAGTTAAATATTAAATAAAAAGGGCAAATTCTTGAACTCAAGAATTAGCCTTTTCTAATTGCCAAAAATAGCAGAAAAGTTAGGAAATATGGCCAAAATCCTGTTAAGGGAAGAAAAGACAGAGGGCGCTCAATATAGAACAGTCATAATTTATTTAAAAAATAAAGTCTTTTCATATTTACCAATATTTCCCACTAAAGAAGTTATATCTTCTTGTGAATGAGTGAAGAGGCATTTTCTTACATCTTTCTTATCAATTAGCAACATGACACTCTGCTTTTGTTGTCTATTTGATCCTGATGTTTCACACACATACAACTGGACTAATTGCTAAAACTCACTCTCCATGTCTACACTCACCACACCTCCATTTTTGACTTGATTTTCAAAACAGCTTTATTGAGATAGAATTCACATACTATGCAATTCATCCATTGAAAATATATAAGGTGTAATATAGGTTCTTAGTATAATACAGAGTTGTGCAACCATTACCACAATTTTATAAAATTTTTATCATACAGAAACTCCACAGTTTTTAATTATAATTTCCCCTGCCAGCCCTAAGCAATCACTAATTGACTTTCTGTCTATTTAGATTTCCCTATTCTGAATATTTTATACATGGTCATATGCTGCTTAACAGTTTCAGTGAACAACAGACCATATATACAACAGTGGTCCCATAGGATTATAATGGAGCCGGAAAATCATTACTACCTAGGGACATCATAGCATTCTTAATGTCATAGTGCAACACACTATCCACATGTTTGTGGGGATGCTGCTGTAAACAAACCTACTGCATTGATAGTCATATAAAAGTCCAGCACATACAATTATGTATGGTATATAACACTTGATCATAAATGACTAGATTATACATTATTGCCTTCTGTGTTTACTATACCACAGCTTTTTATTTTAGAGTATATTCTCTCTCTCTCTATATATATATATATATATACACACACATATACATATATTTTTTTTAAGTCCACTGTAAAACAGCCACAGGCAGGTCCTTCAGGAGGTATTTCAGAAGAAGGCATTGTTAGCATAGAAGATGACAGCTCTGTGCATGTTATCACGCCTGAAAATCTTTCAGTGGGACAAGAGGTGTAGGTGGGAGACAGTGATATCGATGATCCTGACCCCATGTAGGCCTAGGCTAATGTGCGTGTTTGTGCCTTTTTTTTTAAACAAAGAAGTTCAAAAGTTAAAAATAAAGAATAAAAAATTGTAAAGACTAAAAGACATATAGAATAGGGATATTAAAAAGAAAATATTTTTGTATAGCTGTACAATGTATTTGCATTTTAACCTAAGTAGTATTACAAAATAATCAAAAAGTTAAAAAAAATCAAGAGGTTATTAAATAAAAAAGTTGTAGTAAGCTAAGGTTGTTATTGCAGAAAGAAATGTTTTAAATAAATTTAGTGTGGCCTAAGTGTACAGTGTTTATGAAGCCTACGGAATGTACAGTAATGTCCCAGGCCTTCATGTTCATTCACCACTCACTGCCTCACCCAAAGAAACTTCCAGTACTGAAAACTCTATTCAAAATAGGTGCTCTATACAGATGTACTCTTTTCAAATCTTTTATTCCAAATTTTTACTGTACCTTTTCTATGTTTAGATATATTTGGACACACAAATACCATTGTGTTACAATTGCCCACAGTATTCAGTACAGTAACATGCTGTACAGGTTTGTAACCTAGGAGTCATTGGCCATATTATACTGTAGTAGGCTATACACTGTCTAGGTTTGTGAAGTACAATCTATAATGTTTGCACAAGGAGAAAATGGCTTAATGATGCACTTCTCAGAACAAATCTCTGTTGTTAAGCAATGCATAACTGTATATGGAATCATACAATATGTGGTTTTTGTGACTGATTTTTAGTGTAATGTTTGAAGGTTCATTCATGTTGTAGAGTAAATCAGAACTTCACTCCTTTTTGTAGTCCAATGACATTGTATTACAAAGATATACCAAATTTTGTTCATCCATTCTTTAGTTGATAAACATTTGAATTGTTTCCACCTTTTGGCTGCTATGTATGATACTGCTATGAATTCTGGTGTACAAATTTTATGTGGACTCATGTTTTGTTTCTCACAGGTATATATCTAGAGGTGAAACTATTGGGTTGTGAGGAAGTTCTGTTTAACCTTTTTTAAAAATGCCAGACTGTTTCCAGAGCAACTGTACCTTCTACAATTTCTTTACATTCTCACCAACACTTACTATTACCTTTCTTTTTATCGTAGTCATTCCAGTTCATATCAGTGGTATCTAATCGTGGTTTTGATTTGCATTTCTGTGATGGTTAATTATAGGGGCATCTTTTCATCTATCTAATGCCATTTGTATCTCTTCTTTGGAGAAATGTCTAGTTTAATCCTTTGCCTCTATTTTAATTCTATGAGATTTTTTATCCATTTTTTTGATGGTGTACTTCAGACTACAAAACATTTTTAATTTTTGTCTCATTTATCTGTCTGGCTATTGTCATTGCTTGTACTTTTACTGTCATATCTAGGAGATTATTACCTAGTGAAGATTTATGAGATTCTGGCTATGTTTTCTTCTAAGAGTTTAATAAGTCAGCTGTTACATTTAGGTCTTTGATCCATTTTGAATTAATTTTTATATATGGTGTGATATAAGAGACTAACTTTATTTTTTTCAAACACAGATATGCAGTTGCCCCAGTACCATTTGTTGACAGGACTCTTCTTTTCCCCAGTGAATTAATGTATTGACAGCGACTAGATTTTAATGTGACTTCTTAGCTGAATTTTTCTCTCCATAGTAAGCTTTTGACCTTGGCTCCAAGTTCTTGAGCCCACATTTTTTCTTACAACAAAATTTGGCACCCTAACTTTTTGAGTAAATTTCTCTCTTCTCTCGCTGACCTGAAAAGTTAAGCTACTAACCAGCAATAGCTGGTTGTTTTTCCCTCCATTCCTACAGCACTACCCACAGAAACCATCATAGCTTTGCTATGGTGCAACCTTTAAAATACAGTTGAGCTCACTCCTGGTCTAGCCCATAGCCAATGATTAACAATCCAATTTCTTCAAAAGTTACTTCTGTAACATCACTCATATATACAGTTGACTCTTGAGCAACACAAGTTTGAACTGCATGGATACACTTATATGTGGATTTTTTAAAATAAATATATTAGAAAATTGGAAATCTGTGACAATTTGAAAAAAACTTGCAGATGAACCATGTAACTTAAAATATTTTTTAAAAATAAAAAGAAGTTTAGGTATGCTATGAATACATAAAATATACTAGATATGAGTCTATTTTATCATATATCACCATAAAATACATACAAATCTATCATAAAATGTTAAAATTTGTCAAAGCTTACTATTGCGGGATCTGGCCCACAGCCTGCAATGCAACGGGGCTCTCTCTTTGTTCCCAGGTGGATCGGCAGGTAGAGAAATAATAGACACACACAAGATAGTGAAAGCTGCATCCAGGGGGGTCACCACCTTCTGGTTCCATGGTGCCAACAATGCACTGGATGTGCCAGCATTTATTATTAAGTTTAGTGAGGGCAGGGGTAGGTTAGTGAGGCATTTAGGGTCATTTGATTGTGAAGTGAGATGGTCACATGGGGATGAAGCAATTCTTTAACATAACATCTGTATGCAGAAGTACAGTATACAGAGGTAATAATTTACAATATAGTGTGTGCTTTAGTAATTTCTAACAGAGCCTTAAAACAGGAACAGCAGTAACAGTTGCAGCAAAAGCTGGTTATAAACAATTCATAGAAACAGGACATGAAGTTTAATTTCTAACAGAGCCTTTAAACAGGAACACAGTCTTTCCATAACCTATGATTAGCAAGATATTAATCAGCAGTAACAGTTGCAGCAAAAGCTGGTTACAAACAATTCATAGAAACATGAGCAAAGTAAGACAACTGGTTAGACCAGAAATTCTCAGAAGGGAGTATGCCTTAACTCTAAAGAGGCCTAGAAGAGCCGTGGCAAGATGAGAGCTTTTATAGCCCTATCTTATCCATATGGACAGGCGCCTCCCATGCGTCCGTTTATAGGCTCCCCATGAGGGTCGCATTCCATTCCCAGAGCTATGAACATCTGCTTTTCTGGGATAAGAATCTTGGTGATGTGAAACCTCCCTGACTGCACATCCATTCATAGGCTCTCTGCAGGGGGGAAGTACATGATGCACTGTTGGCTCATTCTTGCAGTCCAACCTGGCATTGTCTTTACACAATCCTGCATGCAATTTTGTATTTACAATAATCAGGAGCACTTCATCTTTTATTCCATAGCAATAGTTTCAGGGGTTCTCCCTACAGCTTACACCCACAAACAGACCATACATAGCACCATTCACAGTCGGAGAAATGTAAACAAAAGTAAAGATGCAGCATTAAATCATAATTGCATAAAATTCACTTTAGTACATACTACACTACTGTAACAATATCGTAGCTACTTCCTATTGCTATTGCAGTGAGCTCAAATATTGCAACTATCCACTTAAACGCCTGTGATGCTAATGATCTCCGTGTAAGTGGGTGTATCCAGTAAATTTTGTATTGCATTAAAAAGTGATTTCAAAGTTCTAGAGTATTTTTCATCTGTTTAATGCAATGTCATAAATCTTGAGTAACACCATGAGGCCTATACAAGGGGCCACCAGTTATGCTGGGAAGTGCTCCCATATAGCAAAATCATGACATTGCAAGAAAATGTTAAATTGCTTGATATGTATCATAGATTGAGTTCTGCCACTGTGAGCACCTGCCATTTCAGAGAATTCATCTTTTAAACAGGTGATGTAAACTTACAGTATTGATAAATACAGTACAGTACTATAAATGTATTTTCTCTTTCTGATTATTTTCTTCACAACATTTTCTTTTCTCTCAATTGATGTATTATAAAAATACAATATATAATATTTATAACATGAAAAATATGTGTTAATCAACTGTTTATGTTATTGTTGAGGTCTCTGGTCAACAGTTTTTGAGGAGTCAAAAGTTATACTGAGATTTTTGACTACACAAGGAGTCAGCTCCCCCACAGCCCCTCTGTTGTTTAAGGGTCAACTATAAGTCTTTAATCTCAGCCCCTCTCTCACACTCGAACCTGAAATTTCTAATCTCCTGCTGATATCTCCACAGAGATGTACCATTACCACCACAAAGTCAAACAAATAAAATAATCTATTACCCATAAAACTTGTTTCAACTCCAACATTCTGT
Source organism: Mandrillus leucophaeus (assembly GCF_000951045.1). NCBI lineage: Eukaryota > Metazoa > Chordata > Mammalia > Primates > Cercopithecidae > Mandrillus > Mandrillus leucophaeus. The sequence goes on from NW_012106509.1 coordinate 1,872,134, forward strand.
TTTCCAGTAAGGAGAATTATCATTTTTCTAACCAATAGGCCTGAAACTTCAAATTCATTTCTGATATTCTTCGCTACCTTGTCTCAGTGTAGCCATTTTGTTTGTTTGATCAGTGGACAAATCAGAATTACCTTCCCGGGAATTTGGATCTTAAGAAAAGACTGTATAATTTTGCTAAGATTGCAATAACAAACTACTACAAAGTGGGTCGCTTAAACAACAGAACTCATTGTCTTACCATGCTGAAGGCTACAATCAAGGTCATAGTAGAGTGAGTCTAACCTTCTGAGTTTTGAGGGAGAAATCTGATCCACCCATGTCTCCTAGTGGTTTGCTGTCAGTCCTGGGTGTTTCTTCACTTCTGCTACAATGCCCTTATCTCTACTTTCATTTTCACATGGTAGTGTGTGCGTGTGGGTGTATGTGTATTCACATTTTCTCTCTATGTAAAAACACTGGTCATACTGGATTAGGGGTCCACCCTACTCCAGGATAACTTCATCTTAACCAATTATGCTTGCAATGGCCCTATTTCCAAATAAAGTCACATTCTGAAGGTCTAGGGGTTGAAACTTCAATGTACAAATTTTGGAGGACACAATTCAAACAATAGCAAAGACACAGAAGACAAAAGGAGTTTAGGAAACCCTAGTAGACAATTTCTACTTTCCTGCTGTTGAAAACAGCAGAGCTTATTTGATTACCACACTTTTTCTAAAAGTGCATTGTTTTCACAGGTCAGAATTATCCAGGAAACAGGCTCTGAGAGTGAGATCTGAATGTGGGAAGCTTATTGAGAGATTGAAAAGATTTCCCATATATAGAGATTTAAAAGACTCTTAGACCCGATAGAGCATACTTATGTAACATTTTCATTTAAAGACAAAAGATAAAGTGCTATTAAAAAAAAAAAAAAAAAAAAAGAAGCTAGTACAGGCGAACATTATGGTCAGAAAGATATCCATACACTAGCTCCCATGGGCCTCATATGTGCAAGGATTGTACTTCATAACTGGATTCAACCAAGAACTATGTGAGAAAGCTTGGTATTGGGAGAGCTCAAAGCAGAAGCTCCAATAAAATTTTTATGCCTCTCTGGTCATGCTGTCAAACCAGCCTGTTTAACCAGTTAAAACATTTGGAAATCATCAGTAAAAACATAAAATAAAATTGGGGCTTGGCAGGGAAGTTTCAGACTTTTAACAGAATGTGATAAATCCTACTACCCTAGTCTTGCCCAAGAGTCAAAGTCATACTTTCAAGTAATGCTAGAGCTAATGGTAGTTATCCCATTAAAGCAATAAATCAGCTCCATCCTCTATAAGATTGATCTAGGGATCAAAACCTACCCCTAAGGAAGTGAAATGAAACATATTGGGAAGTAGGAGAGGTTGGGATGTGGTTCAGTTGCAACAGATTCTTCAGCCAATCCTATGGAGAACTCTGGAGCTAGGATGGCTCTTCAGAGGTGTCCCAAATTGAGGCAAGGAGTCAAAGAGAAAAAGGTATATTCCCCCATCAAACTGTCATGGGATGGAAATTGAATAAGGCTAAACAGAGTGGCTTTTATCAGCGTAACACCCCTGGGAAGTCAGCTCCCTTTAGCCAAGTTAAATTCCCAGAGAGGTAGTGTGTTGGCAGGGGTGAGCTGCCAACACATTCTGAAGCTGGGGAATGAGGACCTCAGTGCTCAAAGGTCAAGGGACAAAGTATTACAGTTCTTTTTTTTCATTCTACATATGGCTCCAATGTTCCTCCAACAAGTTCCTTTTTTACTTAAATTTTTAAAGTTGATTTATGTTGCTTACCATCAGTGAAATTTAGCTGATACGGCACCAATATAAAATTAGTTCCCAACTTTTTCTAGTTTCTTCATTTTGTTTCTCTTTAATGACATAATTGGCATGAATCCTGCTTACAATCTCTTGTAAACTACCCTTCCACAAGCAAGTCTATATTTAAATTTATACTCCAAATTATGTCTGCCACATTGTTGTTGAACATAGGAAGGTCCTTAGTAAAATTTGGCCCTCTAGTGAGCAGAATGATGGTCCTTCCAAGGCTACTTAGGTCATGAGTACAGCATGGGAGTAATATTAGATATATACTGACTTGAAATGGAAGGGCAAGAATTAACAAAATAACTACCTGAGAGTCTTTCTCCAGAAATATAGGTAGGTATAAAAGTTTCAAAGATCTGGAGGCACAGAAGCACGTGCCAACATTGAGAAAGCAGCCGGTATCATAGGTCTCTGATGAGACAACAGATTGCCATCAGGTTTATAGATTTCGACAGCAAAGGAAACCAGGATGCATAGTGCTTCAAGCCTCACATAGGCTTGAAGTAGGGGCCCACCCTACTTCAAGACTGCAATGACCAGTCAGGCAGCAAACAATATTTATATTCAGTGGGGACAGGCCTCAGCTTCTGTGTTACTCTTTAAATATATAACTTTAGCGTAAGAGCAGAAGACTACTGAGTTTATGGAAGAATGTCAAGCTCTTAGTCTGGGTTATAGGGCAGAATTCTAGCACTGAACATAAAAGGTAATTGGACAAAATTTGGGAGTAAAGTCAAAACAAAACCTCAGTATTAATGGATTAACCCAGCATGGTAGAGAAGGAAACAACTATGGCTTTGAAGCAACATGAGTATCTACTCCCTGAGATTGAAGGAGCTGAGTCCTGGATATTGGCAGTGAGGGGGATGCAGAAGCAATCAATACTATAGGTAAAACTCTATGGTTTACCCAGGACAGTTCTGGTTTTGCCCCTTATACCAGAACCCTTCTTCATTTAGCATTTGCACTAGAGAAAATGCCCAAGTTTAGATGACATATATATGGTCACTCTACTGGCCACATGACCAGGAGAAGGGGAAGGCCAAATGACAAGGAGGCCTAATTTTTACCATCTTTGCCAGATAAGCTTAAATGCTACAGTTGAGACAATGAGAGCAGAGGGTAGACAGAACCAGCAGAGTTACATAGACTGGCAGAATGAGACAACAAAGGAAAAAGTGATCAAAGACCACCTACCTAGGCAAAGAAGCAAATGCACTCTGATATCCAAATATAGCTTTCTTTTGGTATGTGAGTTAAAAAAAATATTAATGCCTTAGTTAATTATATAATGCTTTCCCCACAGAGCTACAATTTCTTTCTACACTTTAACTTTTTTTTTTTTCTCATTGTCAAGCGACCCTGTTGTTTCCCAAATGAATCAGTTGGATTTGGCTTGGAATAATTTAATTGAAACAACTGCTATCATGATGCAAAAAAAAAAAAAAAAAAAAAAAAAAATGTGTATCCAGCTAATATAATAGAACTGATTACATGACTGTGGTCCGAAAAAGAAAAAAAAAATGCAATCACATATATCTAAATCTCTACCAAAGAAAACTCCAAAATCCAGTAAAATTACGCATTTTACTAATTTGCTTTAATTCAAGTCAATTCTATAGCTTAAATTTAACATTCCCACTCCTGGGAAGCCAAATTCTTTAGAGACTGAATATCTGAAATCCTTAGGCCAAGATAGAGCCTTTAATTGAAAAATAATCTTATTCTTTCTTTCTGTGTTAAGGGGTAAAAAATTAAAATCACTGTATTTTTTTCCCCTTCTGGTCCTAAGAGAGGTTTCCCCATTCATGACATAATTGAAAGTTTTCAAACCTAAAACACTTTTACAGCAGGAACAAATCACGCTAAATAGAATCCCTCTCTCAGCTTTTTGGAGAACAGGTTCCATGAAGCTCTCAGAGGGCTCAAAGTAGGGCAGTGTAGTAAGAAATGAGGCTAGAAATAAGGGCAGGGTACCAATGGGGAAAGGCGGCTTGGCAAATAATTGCCTAAGAAAACATTCCCCAAAAGTTGGAAATCTTATAACCAGGGTGGCCAACATTAAGTAAGAATTTATTTCTACTGATCTATAAACAAATGACTAAGAAGACATAAATTCCCTAAAGTACTGTTTCCTGTATTTAATTAGTTTCAAAGCAGTACAGTGTAGTGGTCAAGAGTATAAGCTCGAATATCAGTCTACCTGGTCCCTGCTCTTAGCTCAATCTCCTACAATGTAGGAGATGTAACTAACCCCAGATACGTTATATAACTATTAATTCTCAGTTTGATCATCAGTAAAATGGGGTTGGTCATAGTAGTATGTCACAGAGTTATGAGAATGTATCCAGTTAATATACACTCCAAAATGCTTAAAATCATCTTTTCTAATCATTTTTTCATTCTGCCAGTGAAAGTCAGCAGAAATTTTAATGACTTCTCATCTGGGAATTGGATGGTTTCCACTGACTGATGGTTTTGTTCATTCAGGTTTCTCTTTATAACCATCTCTGAAGCTCCTTTTCAACTCTCCCTGGATCAAACAATTGTTGGCATTTGCACATGTAGGGATATTTATCCACATAGTTTGGACAACAAATTTGCTTTCGAAGACTAGACCTTCTGTTTCTAGTGTGGTTTAGTATCCAAAACATGTTCTTCATCCTGAGATATACTCATACCACATAGCTTGTACTAAAGAAAATAATCAAAGCCACTTGCAAACTACACTGAGGATAAAGAGATAAAATAATGAATGTCATTACTGCTTTAAAACCTAAGTTTTAGAACAGCCCCTCAAATAATTTTAGCCCATATATAATTTGATAAGTATAACTATAATGAAACATTCATAAGTATTATTAAGTAATATTTGGAATTCATAGGTATTATTAATATCTGGAACATGAAGATAAACAGTGCATACTAGGACTACATGAAGAGCACATTGAAGGTCTTATTGTACAGGTGCACACAGAGATATTAATTCTCATATTGGCCCAGAAGGGCACAATTACTTTACCAAAGGAGAGAACTTTTATTAGCTTCCTTCACTAGGGTTGTTTCCTTGTGATAGTAAAATACGTATAAATTTGCCTATATTTGGCAGTTGTAAAAATGATTAAATAAAATCATGCATATATAGTATATATAGCACAGGACCTGATACAGGGCAAGTACTCAATACATGATATATATATCATCTTAGAAGTTATTAGCCCTATTAATGTTAGAGTATATTTTTATACTATGTATAAGATTCTTAAAATTTATAACGTAGAAGTCAGGGAATTAGAAAAATAAATTGAATATAAAAGCTACTGATTAAGTATCAGTGTATTTTTTTCCAGGATTTATATTCCTTGTGCATTTCCAATTTTTTTTCTTTTTAATCATCTTTCAAGTTCTTTTCTCATTTTGAAAAATTCAAAGATAAATAATAAAAACACATCCTAAGAAGGCTATGATATTAGAAAGAAAGCTTATAGCCAGGTGTATTCTTTAATCTCTGTGAAACTTAATAGGAATTCTATTTTCTTCTTCTGACTTGAATAACATTTTCTTTTGAAGTAATTTAAAACATACAGCTATCAATATTAGATATATTCAATAAGAAAATTCCAATAAGCAAGGAAAAGAAAACACAAATTACTTTTCGTAATGATCTGCTTCAGCCAGAACAGAGGAACTGGTGCTAAATAAATTCTGCCACCAAAAACAATTATAAGACTGGAAAAATATGTAATGCAACTCTTTTAAGCATTGGGCAGTAGGCAGCACAACAGCACAATCTTTGAAAGAAGGGAAACTCACAATGTGAATCACATGTTTGTTCTAGCTCTCTGCCTGTAGATAATTTCCCAGTTCCCAGCCTAGGGAGCTTGAGTTCAAGTGGAGCATGGTGGTCCTTCTCAGATGTGAAGGCAGAGGTACACGTTAGAGGCGACCAAAGTGACTGGAATCTGTGGGGCAGGAAACCGAAAAGATGGGAGCTACACAGGGATTGGGAGTGGGAAAGGCAGAAGCTCATTTAGGGATTCTCTATGAATCTTTGGCTGAGGACTGGTTTGCACATGCACGGAACCAGACTATACAAGGTTTAACAATGAGTAGCGACTATAGGTCTGAGAGAGAAACAGAAATACTAGAGATCAAACAGTGCTGGGAAGTAGAGTTTCAGCCCAATTCCAACACAGACATGTAGATGAAACTCAGAAAGGCCACAACCTGAGGACTAAAGATCACACCCTAGAGTAGACCTGTTCTAGACATGCTCTAACAAAGTCTGAATCACAAAAGTCAAGAATTCTTTAAAGAAGTTCAAGGGATGTAGTACTTGGGTGTTCAGATCCTTCCAGTTTAGAGGGACTTAAGAAGCAAGTTGGGCTTTTCACAGAACTACCATCAAAAAGCATAAAAACAGACACATGTTCACTGCGATCAGTCAGTTATTGGCCTGCCTGCAAGAACAAAAATCAATATTCTTTAGAGGTGGACAGCAGAATCTAGAATCACCACAATGTATTACCCTAACATCCAGTATATAATACATATCGGTGTATATGCAAACAGGAAAATGTGGCCCATATTCAAGAAACAAAAGCAGCCAATAACTGACTCTGAAAAGGTTCAGATGTTGGATTTAGCAAGAAATAATTTAAAGAAGTTGTTATAAGTGCTTTTAAATATATAGAGGAAAATATGCTCATTTTGAGTGAACAGATTGGGAATCTCAGCAGATAAATGGAAAATAAAGAACCAAATGAAAGTGGAAACAATAAATGAAATTTTTAAAAATTCCGACAGGCTTAACAACAGATTAGAGATGACAGAAGGCAGAATCAGTAAACTTGAAGCTAGAGCAAAATAAATTATACCATCTGAAAACCAGGCAAAAGTATTACATTCAAAACCTGGAAGATACAGTGAAAGATATACATAGAGAGAAACAATGGCATTAAATGTATATCTAAAACAACAAACACACACTAAAAATGAGTAAGAAGCCAACTGATGACCCACATACATAAGGTCAAACTAAACTTAAATGAAAGAGATAATATATATATATATAAGAAAGGAAATGAAAAAAAAAAAGAAAATAAATGCCCCAAAGGGGATCAACAAAGACAAAGTCTGGTTCTTTGAAAAAAATTGAAAGAAGTATTACTTCCAGTGCTTAATTTTTGCATATGTCTAAATGCTTTATATATGAATATATGTAGCTATTTGTGTAATGAATGTCATATATAATATATAAAATAATACAGATATATTAATATTAAATATATTATTTTCTTGAGATTTATGATTAATGATAGTCATATCTTAATTTTGAATTACATTATTCAAAAGATAAAGTGACTCTTTTTGTTCCATTTAACATATTGTACTTTGAACATAATATCAACACATGTTCTGTTGTTGATTATGCTTGCCTTGTTGATTTTGAGTATTATGTTGCTTTGAATTTGTGTGTAGGTTTTAACATGTGTCAAGAACAACATGTAATTGAATTGAATTTTTAAAATTTCATCTTATAATCTCTTTGGTAAATCAAGTCCAATTTCTTTTATAATTTAAGAGACTATACCATTACTTATGTTAATCATTTATATTCTCAATTTTAAAGTTATTTATTGCTCATAATTTCTCTTGTTTTATATGAGGCTTGTATTCTCTTTGATTTTTCTAAATTTTCTTCAATCTTTAGAGAATGCATCCTAATTTTAATCATTCCAAAAGATACAAGAATTCTCAAAAGTATCTTAAAATATATTTACTTGATTGTCATCATCAAAAATATGTTTGGGTCTTTCTTCTTTAATAAGGAAAATATTACTCTCTTCCCAATAACGCCGCACATAAACACACTACTCAATCTTTGATGATATTACTAATATTGTTGGTACTGATTATAGGTATTACATATTTTCAAGTAACATGAATTTTCATTAAAGAGTAATTACTGTATTACATTTAGCTTTAAACCCAGATTTATAATCTAATCATTTTGATCTTCAATTGCTTCTAGTACTTATTACTAATTGCAACTCCTAGTCAACGCCTTTGCCATGTCCCTTCCTAGATAGTGTTTTGCCATTTGAAGCTAATATCTCTAAATTAGCAGAGCTCAAAACTGAAAAACAAGAAGCAAAAACTCCACAAGTGTATTTTAAGGTTCAATAAGGGGAAGCTCCACTTCCATGTTCACTTCCCTTGGTTCCTGGATCCTCCTGTTATTCCTTGAGAACAGCAGCCCAAATGGTGTTTGTTTCTAAGTATATACTGTATCCTGTAAGATCAATCTCTCACAATGTTACGTGCTACCATCCCATTTGTGCCATAATTTAATCTTTGGGAGACCATTTTGTTAAACCAGTCAGTTGCTTTTGAGTGAAGAAACTTATGGTAATTACTGGTGAATTCCATATACATGAGTCATTGCCACATGTATTTTGCTATGAAATGAGTTCCCTGGCCAGGATCAATGTTGCTTGTATCATGGTAAATAATAAGGCATTCATAAGTCTGTGGATAATAGTGTTTGTAGAAACTTTGTGGGCAAGAAAAAAATGCATATCCAAAATAAGTGTGTATTCTAATGAGGAACAAATCTCTGTCTCAGCCAAGATAGAAGGAGGACAATGTAAGCAACCTAAGACCAAATGGCCCCCTCCTCTCTCTCAGGAGAATCAGGATGACTCTCTCAGAAGTCAGGCTCTAAACCAAAATCCTATGTGTGTGCATCTTTCAGGCCCAACCATTGCTATTTACAAAGGTTCTGTACTACAGAGCTTTTTGGGGATACTGCTCCTCACACACTGGGCTCGGTAGACAGTCAGCACATTAATTTTTTGGAGGAAGTTTTAGTCAAGGCATCTGGCTCCCTATGCTCATGTGTGTGTCTGCATTCCAGGGACCAGCACTCAGAGGTCTCCTCATTGGCGAGGTGGGGTGAGGTTTGATGGTCTTGACTGAGGCACTTTCAGCACCAAATTCAAGATTAAAGATACAATAAACTAATCCCATTCTAACATGATCCCATGTATTATATTAGTCAGAGTTCAATCAGAAACTTGGAAACCATACTAGTTATTTTAATTAAGAGAATTTAACATAGGAAAAGCAGTTAAACACTGGAGGACTAAATAAGCAAAGGAAAACACTGAGCCAACATGAGTTAGTAACTGCAGGAAACAGCAACCAACCCTAAGCCAGGAAAACAAAAGATGAATGTTGCTAATATCTGCACCTGCAGAGCTCTAAGGAGATGGCATCTCTGACTGCTGCTAATGCTCCATTTGCTCAGAGGAGGAATGCCCCCCAAGGGTTGGATTCAGACATTTAAGGAGGACTTTCTAGGTAGCACAATGAGACTGATCTGAGAATGTGGAAAGAAGCTGGGAACTGGAACCAACTCTGCTTTCTGAGGTGAAGAAATGTTTCCTAGAGGTGCTGACAGGAACAATATGGAAACAGAAAGAAGCAAGTTATTTCTCTGTGTTCTGCCTTCCAGTCTCCTCTGGCACCTCCTATTGGTATTCTTGGCCAGGGAGAGCCACTTGGCAAAGAAGACATGTAATTTGCATTGTACCAGCCCCAGAAACACAAAGTAGATTACACAAAGTTGGATTTAGGGATGGGAAATAAGCTTAACAATTGATACACCATGTCTTCATTATTTTTAAGCTTTTAATTTTTATTCATCTCTTGGTCAATTGGAGTGAATTGACATAATTTCAATGCCATGTTTTTTTACTTTTTTGTGCATTTGGAATCTGAGAATATTATTCCCTTGCCTTTGTTAATAAATGACAACTTTTTTTTTTTTTTTTTACAAAATCCTGTGTTATAATTGTTTTTATGCTCAAAATTTCTTAGCTATTACTTCATAATACTCAGGAATTTAATGTTGTAGAGGAGAGTGGATGCTATATTGTTGTGTTATGTTGCAGGTAATCTGTTCTCCTCTTGAGTTATAATTGAATTATTTTTATTCTTAATACACAGAACATTAAGCCCAGTCTAGGTATATCTTCATTTGCTTGATTTGGAATACAGTGACCCTGTTTCGATCTGTATCATGGTCTGCCTTTGGCTGGGGGATTTGCTCTCAATTTTTATGGCTGAATAGTGCATCTTTTTTCATTTGTTCTAATTTCTTCTTTAGATATAGAATTATCAATATGTTGGCTTTCCAGTTTTGTTCTCAGATATATATTATTTCTTATTCTCATATATATTTTTCCTTTCCTTTGATGACTAGGAGAACTATTCAAATATATTCTTTACATCATGGATTTAATTTTCTGCAATATCACTTCTGTTCAGAACTGCTATTACATTTTAATTTCTTGCAATTCTTCCTTATCACATCTTATCTTTCCCTCTCATCCTGTTGCCTTTTAATATTATTCAGATTTTTCTTTATGAATCCTGTAACTGCTGTTCATAAATGCCATGGCTCCTTGTAATCTATTGCAGATGCTGAATTTTTTTTGAAATTCTCTTCTCAATCATTTATTAGATAATATTTAGAGGTATTTTCTGCATGTAAGTCTTCAAATGCCATTCTCATTATCTCTTTCTTCAGTTCACATTACTGGGATTTCTTTCTTTTAAGATATCTCCTAAAATGGTATGCTATATTCAAATTCAATGTCTCCTATCAGATATAGTGTGAATTGTTTTATGTCTTATTTTCTTCTTCTGTGGCAAATATCCTTCTTCAAGCTACACCTCAGGAGCAAATTTGTGTGCTCAGTTCGCAGTCTGACTTTCTTTCCAAGAACTTTCAAATAAATTATCTTGTGAGATGAAATCTTTTAGTATTCATACTCTCTGGTTTCTGTCATTCTGAAAATAAGGTATACATGAAAACTCAGAATTTCCAACATGTTCTTCTTTCAGAGTTATTCATGTTTTCTCTTACATCTTTACAGGTTTACTTATGTTGATTATTCATCTTCAATATCATGTGCTGCTGACAGCACTTCTCACTCTCTTACCCACTGCCACTTCTGCCCAGGCATCTTCATGGCTTTGCTATCTCTCTTCCTCTCTCTCTCAGGAAGATGTATAGTCAAAGTGGATACTAATTCTGTTTACTTGCCATGTAAGCAGAACATTTGCCTATTTATCCAGTGAATACATTTTCTGAAAATTTGAATATGGATGTAGGTATACCTGTTTTTTTTTTTCTTTTTATGCTTTATTACATGAAGACAGGAGTATCTAATTAGGAGTGAATGATTGCGTTTTTCTCAGTCCAGATTCATGTGTGTTTGTTACCAGATTCCTGAAAAATTAGAGCTTGAGACAAGGACTATTTAGACTGTATCGACCCAGGACAGCTAGAGTGAGGTATAAAAAAGTTAGGTGAAGAAGAATGCAAAATGCAAAGTGATGCATTGCAGCGTCAGCTGCTGCTTCACACTGGAGTCCCTCCACAGGTCCCTCTGCGGGTATCTCTGCCAGACATTTTGAAAGTATCAGGAGGACTGTATGAGGAACCATTCTTGGAGCAGTGCATGTGATAGAGGAAGAAGGTGGAATTTATTTGCATGCCTTTTCTTGTCTCTTGCTTCCCAGGGGACACAGTTTACTCATGAGAGAGTTACCCCTATCACACTTCCAGGTTGCGTCATCTGAATCCTTTGATAGCTGTTCAGGATGCCAAATCCTATGACCTAAAGTATGTATTTTATTTGGGTCCAGGAGTGGCAGGGAGACCAAAAGTCTAGGTATGTAAGACTGGTCAGCCTGGTTGCAAATAAGTGGCCTAGAGAGAGGGCCTGCCACTCTCAAGACCAATGACTTGTTGGCTGTTTCAGGTGGAGTCAAAATGGTAGGGAAAAGGGAACATCAAGGCAATCTGGAGTGATTAATACAATTTGCATGATGCAGTGTGCCTTATCATTATGAATTTCTGTGGATTATTGCATAAGAGCACCAATCAAATGTTATTGCAAATGTTTTTGTCACTTTTTGGCAACTGAGCTTGTGTTTTTATAGTGGGAGTTTTTTAGTGGGAGTCTAGTAGGAAGTTGACATTGAGTGCTGATGGCCAGATGTGAGAACAACTTTCGAGATTTGCATGAATGCTTTAGAGATAGTAAGTTTTATCTCTCTACCTATGTTAACATATAACTTACAATTATCAGTATGCAATTTGTCAAATTATTCTAGCTGATTTATTTTTAATGAAAGGTGAACTCTAATTTATTAGTTGACATTGTTTAATTCCTTGTTCAAATTAAAAAGGATTCATTCTCTGCTGGAATGTCTAATATTTGACACGTCACATTTTCTGTTTATATTTTATTTTGAAGGAGTTGGCTGATTTTGATGAAATAAAGACAGCTAATAAGAGGTATCAAGAGACAAACTATAAAATTATTTTGTGGTCCCAGCTGCTTTCTTGAAAAAATGAATCAAAAATTCGCATTAACATACCACCTGTGATTATATAAGTCATGCTTTAGAATTCAAGGAACTACATAAACTACAATATGTGCTCTATTAAATTGTTTGAATATATAATGATAAGAAGTTTCTACCATTTGGAGAAATATAAGTCAAAAAATTACATAATTTTTTCTCTTTACTGATTGTATGTCATCTTGCACAAAAATGGCAGTGGAACTAATCTACCAAGAATGGGAAACCTGTTCCGAGTTAGTTTTCTAGTGGCTAGAAAGTGAATTTTAGAAATTAAGTTTTATACCATCACACGTGTAATCATTTGAAACATGTACTTATGATCTAAAGAAATTGTAAGTTCTTTTTTTCAATATTCCAACAGAGCAAAACAAACCTATATATGTGGACTTCATCCTCAAACATAAATGGATCAGTTCTTCTCTAGATTTAAGACAGTGACCGGCGCGGTGGCTCACACCTGTAATCCTAGCACTTTGGAAGGCCGAGGCAGGCGGATCACGAGGTCAGGAGATTGAGACCGTCCTGGCCAACACGATGAAACTCCGTCTGTACTAAAAATACAAAAAATCAGCCGAGTGTGGTGGCACGTGCTTGTAGTCCCAGCTAATCTGGAGGCTGAGGCAGGAAAATCGCTTGAATCCAGGAGGCAGAGGATGCAGTGAGCCAAGATCATGCCACTGCACTCCAGCCTGGGAAACAGAACCAGACTCTGTCTCAAAAAAAAGACAGTAAAGATAATTTATTACTTAGAAAGTATGTCTCTTACAGAAAAATATGAAGTAGAAATCTAGTTCTTCCTAGCCAGTTTTAACTTTGTCTTTATTTAGGTAGTTGGAGGGGGGAAAGAATGTAAAGGATGGAAGAAAAGTAGAGAGAAAACATGGCCAAGGGGAAGAGGAAAATGAACAGTGAATGGAGAGATAATTGAGAAAGGTACATTAAATTTATCTGTCAGGTGTTGGAAATCAGTATTAAAAATTTAAAACACCCAAACCAGAACATCATTACCAACTTCAAACAAAGAGAATGACTTCAAGGTTTTTAAGGTTTTTTTTTTTTAATCAAGATATTCAAAATTCATTTTTTTCAAATAGTCAGTTATTCATGTTTTAATGATCATCAAATTAAGTAATATGCCCTAAGTTCCTGGACAACACCATTTTTTACTAAAAACAAAAACAATTTTTATCAAAGATGTTTATACCTAAGCAATATAAAATCTAGCTAGCACAGTTCTATTGTGTGAACCTGAGAATATATGAAGTTATTCTGTGCATTTCCTCTCAGAATTTGACTGTACAATGTGACCTTTAGTGAAAGCTGGCATTATATACAGATATTTTGATGTCTCAATTACATGAAAACATTTCTTAACAAATGAAATCAGTGACCTATCTCTACTCATATATATGTATAAAATATAAAATATAAAATATATGTGTGTTTTTATATATGTGTGTGTGTATATGCGTGTGCGTGTGTGTGTGTATACACATTGAACCCGGGAGGCAGAGTTCATATATATATATGTGTATATATGTATATATGTGTGTGTGTATATGCGTGTGCGTGTGTGTGTGTATACACATTGAACCCGGGAGGCAGAGTTCATATATATATATGTGTATATATGTATATATGTGTGTGTGTATATACACATATATGTATATATACACACATATACATATGTATATATACACACACACATATATGCTCTGGTCTAATATTTATACTTATGTATATACACACATATATCTGTAAAATACAAAGTAGAATCTTTTGAGCTAAGAGGAGAACGTGGAGTAGGGGTTACCAAATAATGCTAGAATAGCTTCATTGAAAAGCAGTGTAAACAACTTCATTGAAAAGTAATGCTAGAGGGAAGCAATAAACCCTCTCATTCTGTAATTAAGAATTTTAATAGATAAGATAAAAACAATAACTTCATTTCTCAAATAAGATAAAAACAATAACTTCATTTCTCAAATTTGAATTTTTCTTTAAAAAGTGCTTTAGTTGCACTTCATTTCACATACCATATTTGCCTCCCAGCATCAGCTTTTAGGAAATCTACCAGGACAACTGACATGAAAAATGTATATTCCTACAAAGAAACTTAAAAAAAAAATGACTTGCTTCACTTTTATTTAAAAAAAAAAAAACTAACAGGCTTTTCCAATTTTTTAATATTTCTGCTAGTAGAAAAAGGTTTTCAGTTACTCGACAGATACACCTTATCTCATACTGCAATTCTCTCAGGCAATGCTTACACATTTTGTGTCCTTTCACAGTGCAGTTCACTTGGAGACAAAAGCAAGAAGAATTTGTTTCACTTGAACTATTCCCTTTTAACATATGCTTTCCAGCTGACTAACGTTATCTTTAAAATTGTAGCAGTCAAAAGGGCATCAGCCATAACCATCAAAATCGTTATAGTTTTTTTTAGCATGATAATGCTCAATGAAGGGACAAGAAATTTGTTATAATTTGTTCATTAATGTTCTAGCATTCATAGTATGTCATATATATAGATAGCCCTATAATTACCTACAAATTAACTATATTAAAAGATACCTCAATTTAAAATATCATGTTCAAAAACTACCTCCTATGAAATATTACCACTGGAGAAAAAATTCTTATGTTACCATTCTAAATAAGAATATCTCATTGGCCTTGCTGTTAAAAGAACAATAGAAGACTAATTAGCTCAACTATGTATTAGTCCCAGCGAGGGAACCCCAAAGCCCACAGTAATTTTGACATAGATGTATGCCACATGATACCTTTATTATATGCTAATGATATTTGACCAGGAAACATAGTAAAACTTTTTAAAAAATTTAGTTAGAGGCCGGATTACAGGCTCACGCCTGTAATCCCAGCATTTTGGGAGGCCAAGGCGGGTGGATCATGAGGTCAGGAGTTTGAGACCAGCCTGGCCAACATGATGAAACCCCATTTCTACTAAAAAAAAAAACAAAAAATTAGCTGGGCGTGGTGGCGGGCACTTGTAATCCCAGCTACTTGAGAGGCTGAGGCAGGCGAATTGCTTGAACCCAGGAGGTGGAGGTTGCAGTGAGCCGAGATTGCACCACCGCACTCCAGCCTGGGTGACAGGGCTAGAATCTGTCTCAAAAAAAAAAAGAAGAACAATTTTATTATAATTCTAAAAAAAAAAAAAAAAAAAAAAACTTTGTGTTTAGTGTAAGTTCTTTAAACATATTTGCTAATTCAGTTATGTTCTGTACTTGTCTGTTTATAATTAATCTAGTATAGTTTTTAGCTGAAATAACTATTTTATCATCTCTAAATGTCCACTGATAATATGTTGAAGGATATAGAATTGTATACAGTCAGCTAACAAAGGATTTGGGGTTTCATTCATTTTTTGTCTATGATTGTTGCTGTTTTGAATATGATACATCATACCTTACCTTCTTTTCTGAAGAATTTCATCAGGAGATACGAATGTATTTAATGTATTAGATAGAAGGAGATGTTTTTGGTTGTTAGTGATGGGTGGTTTTAAGCAATATCAGGAATATAGCTTGGAAATTTTAAAATTTCATCTTGGATCACAGATGTTGAAAATTAGCTGATGACACCCTCTGTTTTTTTCTATTCTGCTACATTGAAATTCTGTGTGATCAGAGTTATTTCTAGTTTGTTTACCTCTGTATCTTTAGCATTCTGCACAGCATCTAGTCTTTGATCAATATTTACCGAATATGTTTATTATTGAATAAAGGAAGAAGCGAATGCTAAAATTCTAGATTGCAAGGAGTGACAAAGCAGATATTCATTTTAAGAAATTTTCCTGGTGTGTCATCTACCTTCCAAAATTAAACATCAAATAGAATTATGTGTTGCTGTTGATGGAAAATGACTATGATTGTGTAAAGCATTTCACTCAGCCTTGGCTTTATTTGGGAATCACCGGGGGAGTTTTAAGAAATACTGTTGTCTGAGTCCCATCCCCAGTGATTTCGTTATAATGGGCTTGGGGTGTGGCCTGGGATTGGGACTTTTCCGCTAGAATCTCTCTAATAGTTTCCATATGAAGCTATTAAGATTGAGAACCACTGTTACATATGATGACATACAGACAACTATGAAGAAGGGACATTTCAGAACACCTAGCTTACAATCTTAATTTATGAAAATACAAAGGAGTCTTATTTTTAAAGTCAATTTTAGATAGCACAATAAATCGATTCCATTTCTGGGTGACATACCAGCACACACCTACAGAAATAAATCTTCAAACACCTTATTTTGTTCTTTTAGTTGTTTGTAGTTCAATGAGAAACAAGGTATAAAAACACTAATCAAAAGAGCTAAATTTGGCCTATAACTTGAATAATAACAACATACTTGTGTGTAAAAGTAAAAAGCTTGGGAAGGAGAGAAACGAGTGGAGAGGGGATACTGTTCCTAAACCTACAGTTGTAAATGACCTATTTCCCACGGTATCAAGGAATCAGAAGATGCATACACGCTCGTGCTTTTCTGCTCAGCTATCTGCTTGCTGGCCTGACTCTTCTAACTCTTGGCTTTGGTTACTTAACTCCTCCTACCTGTTCATCCAACAACTCTGGAACCAATCTCGTCACAAACCTAGAAGAATTTAAGAAGCCTAATCCTATAACTCAGAAGCTCAACCCTTTGCTATTCCAGTCTGATTTGGGGCTCTGGTTCCTGTAAGTGGATTCCTATCTTGTATCCACATGTGTGTAAGTCCCTGCTGTCAATGACTTTTACCTGATTGTGCACCAGTCCTTTCAACAGGGTTCTTTTCCTTCTTGGTTTCTCCGACTTCTGGGGAACCAGAACCAGGATACTGTTCTTTGTACTCTCCAGAAGGTCCAAGTTTTTTGTTTGTTTTTTTGTTTTTTCTGTTTTAGAAATAGTATAACTTTGGGGCCAAGATTACCAAGCAGCAGAATTGATAGCCACCTACACAGTGTAACATATAGAACTACAAATAGACCCCACAAAATGTACCCCAAAATATCTGCTGAAGTACCTCTGCTAAAAGTGGAAGTACTTCTGTTCAATTCAACAAATTCATTGAGTATGCTAGGGCTACTATTATGGAAGCTATGTTTTCCAAATGGAAAACTGGGATGCATCTTGAGAGTAACTAGTACTAGGAGAGGGTATCTAATGCAAAGCTCAGTAAATCCAGAGGTAACTAACTATTTTTCCTAAAGTATTCTTTTTGGTCATTCATGTACTAATCCTTGAGGTTTTTCTTGCTCCAAATCCTGGAAGTCTTACTGCATTTTAGTACAGGGAAGAGTGATCTAAGTCCTGATGCCAGAAATGTTTAGAGGAAAAAATAGCTATGGAAAGTGTTCAGGCAAAGGGTAGTAATTCAAACACAGTATTTAATCTTTTAATCTGTACTCTTTCCATTTGTTGGCTGTATGAGAAGGAGGAGATTTTTTTTCCCACAGAATTATTTTATCATCTGTAAATAATAATTCCTATTTGACAGAGTTGTTATGAGAATCAAATTAGATAATGCACCCAAGACAGTGCCCAGAGAATTAGGTACTAAAATGCAATTCCTATCATAATAATTAATACTGTTGCTAAGAGTAGAAATTATCTTCCATGCTTCTTCAAAAGTGCATAAAAGTTTGTTTCATCATTTCACAAAGACTCTTAATCTGTGAAGTCTAAAATTCTCTGCCAATAGTTAAATAATGGTGGAAATGTAGATTACCACTTTTGCAGCTAACCCCCTCCCAAGATGATGCCTTGGCTAAAAACATAACAGATAATATTAATTTCTAAAAAAGAAAGGAGAGCTAACAAGATGATGTTTCCAACTATTTAAAGCTATTTTTTTTTTTGAATATTTATATTCCACAGCAGGATTGCTTCAATTCCAACAGCTCTTCATATGCAGCTACCAGGCAGGTTAAGAGTTTAGTGCATTGTTATTATGACATAGTTTTTTGACAAGAGCAATCAGCTATTGTTGGTAAGTGAAAGTTGAAAAGATTGAATTGGTCAAATAAAAGCACTTTCTGCTGGGAATGCGATTGAGAAAGGCAACAGTCAAAACACTGCCAAGGTGATTCACGATGTTGGAATGTTATCTGGATTGGGTCAGAGGAAATGTTCCAATGGTGTCATGGTTTACAGCTCAACTAAAAATGTAGGTTCTGATAATCTTTTAGATGAAAGTCCACAAGCATGCTCAAAACAGAGTAAAGACCACAAAGTCTTGTTGAATGTTTATCATTTATAAAAGGGAACAGCAAAGCTGCATAATGGTTCTGCTTTAAATTCTCTATTGTCAAGGATAAATAAGTGCTATACATATGTTATCATAAAATAGATTTTTCTGCTTTATTTTTGATATACTGAGGTTTTTAAAAATTTGTTTCTATTTGGCAATCCCAAGTTCTTACTGAAAGTAATTGTTTTGTGATAAATGTGGGTGACTTATTTGGAGCTATAGGAAAGTTATTAATATATAATGTATCTGTAGCATTTAAAGAAATCGGCAAACTCAGCATCTGGTAAGCTCTAGTAAAGCAAGCTAACTGGAGACAGTTTATCAAGTAGCTAAGGTCCTTCGATTATGGAAAAAATTGCTTACTGGGTCCATGCTAAGAGGAAAGGAAACAGGGAGCATGAGAAGATGATTTCTTTATTCAATTATATCAGATTAGTATTATTAACAGATTGCTTATGACTTTCAGAAAATTCAGCTGGAAAATCAAAAAAGCTCCCTCTTAGTGTTTTCTCTCAAGCTACCCTGAAATATTGGAAGTGATCAACACCTGTCATTTATTTACTCATCCAGTAAATTCATCCAATGCCAGTCATTCATTTATAGCAGACAGTATATTAAATGGGAAGTAACACACCCCATGAGTGGAGGAAGTCACAAAGAGATCATTTGAAAACTTATTTGCTAAAGAAGGTTTGTATCATGGCTTAGAACTGTGGCCACCTACTCCACTTCCCCAATATTTGACCTTGGCTTCCATCCAATAGGTAAAATAGGATTTGCAAAGTGACACCAACCAGACCTGTGACACATGCTTTTCCATGCTTTCCCTCATGGAACTCAGAGAACTGGGATATGGAAAGACAGCCTTCTAGATTTGCTTTGTAAAGGCAGGCCCTTGATCCTGACACAGATGTGTTTTTTGTGTGTATGTGAATCCATAAAGGGTAGCAGAAGCCATGCATATACCAGGCAGATAGATCCTAAACTAAACTAAACATTTCCATAAAAGCTGGGACAGGCTTGTTCATGGCTGTGTATTACTCTATTTTCCTTATAGAACAGGAGGGATTAAAAATGTTCTTAATCAATATTGCCTCCTCCTGGTAAGTGCAGAGGATACTCCCTTTCCTTTCTATGGAAATGTAAGGAGTGAGTTTATAATCATCTCTCAACAATATTTTTGCTAAGTTTGAATGATGAGCAGGAGTTCATCAAGAACACAACAAAGAAAAAAGCTGATAGATATTATAAGTAGAGAACTAAGGCTTCCAAGACTGGAACCTAGGATGTGAAGAGGCAAGGGGTAGAATAGAGGAGGAAGATGAGATGGAAGCGTAAGAAGTGACCCTTAGATTCCTGATCCATCGCTCCAGAAATTCTGATTCAGTGTGCTTAGATAGTGGGGTGTGAGGGTTAATTTCAAGTGCCCACTTGACTAGGTTAAAGAATACCCAAATAGCTGGAAAAGCATTATATCTTCAGATGCTTTTGACGATGTTTCTTGAAGAGATTAGCACTTATATCAGAGGACCAAAGTAAGAAAGATCAGCGTTCACCGGTGTGAGTGACCATCATTCCATCTGTTGAGGGCCCTCATAAAACAAAAAGTCAGAGGAAAGACAAATTGTCTCTCTATTCAAAGGTGGGACATGCATCTTCTCCTGCCCTCAGACATCAGAACTCCAGGTTCTCAGGCCTTCAGACTCTGGAGCTTGCATCAGTAGCCCCAGGCTCTCAGACCCTTGGCCTTAGACTGAGAGCTGTACTTTTGGCTGCCCTAGTTCTTCCAGGCTTTTGGATTCAGACTGAATTAACCTCTGGCTTTTCCGGTTCTTCAGCTTGCAGACAGCATATGGTGGGGAGTCTCAGCCTCCATAATCATGTGAGTCAATTCCCATAATAAATCCCTTCATGCCTATATATATCCAGTTGGGTCTATTTCTCCGAAGAACCCTGATGAATACATAGGACCATGGAAATTTAATTGTTTGTTGGTTTGGTTTTTAAACAGTGATCAACTAATTCTAAATTAGGTAAACCCCAGGTTGAGAATCTCTCTTCTAGGTTGTGAAGAGATTTTAAAGAATTTAAACCAAGGATTAAAGTGGGAGAGAAAAGAAGGGTAAATATCAAAGAGAAAGGTTCTGTCTAGAGTGACTGAGCAGATGGTGGGGCTATTAACATAGACCAGACACATATCTTCAGAAAACTTTACATTCTAAAATAAAATATTCAGTTTAAGTTTAAAGTTATCTACTCACTCCTGGATGAAGTCAGAGTTCAGTTATGTTGTAATTTATAAACACTAAGATTGAGTAGATAGTTAATTTACTCAGGCTCATTAATTTATTGAAGAAAAGTGTATCGAACCAGGCAGTGTGAGGAGTCCCTATTCTGACCTTTGACATAAGAAACTGAAGATAAAATTTGGCCTTTCTGTCAAGTGGGGTCATCTGTGCTACTCTTGGTCTTTGGGCTACCAAGTCTACAGACAACCAACAGTTACTCAGCCAGGTTCTCATGGGAGTGAGTATATGTCATGCTCATCCTGTTCCTAACAGGACAGTATCATACCCATCACTACTTCACCAAGGTTCCAGAACCAAATGCTGGTCTAGCTGAAGAATATGAAGTTTTTCTATAGCAGGGTAGAGCAAAATTAACCAGAGTGGTCAAGTGTGGGAGTTATTTTTGGCCTCTCTGGCTAATGACTAGGGCCTTCTAGAAAAGGCTGACATACCCTCCCCTGGCTCCCTCCCTCCTCACTGTTGGCCTCAATCCTTTACATAGTCTCCTCTTTACCTTTGCCCCCAATTTAGTGTCAGATTCCCTTTTCTTCCCTGTAATTGAAGGCTGCAGCAAGTCCCTATCTCAGCCCTTGAGAAATTCAAGCTCTGGCTAGAAGCTCTGAGACGGTCTTCTGAAATAGAGCGTTGACTGCTGAGCTGTGGGAGAGTGGGTACTCCTTCAAATTCACTTTGTCTTCCAGTAAAATTTCTCACTAGGTACATAGGAAACAAGCAAGACCAACACATGTAGTTGTGTAAGTTGGAAAGGCTGTGCTCTGCACAAATGCCCAAATGAAGGAACACACTGAGGCTGAACTCCAGCCCACACTTTGTTTCCCTAGCCATGTGTCCTGACATAAGGTTGCATCTACCTAGAGAGATCTCTTTTGCTTCTCGGCTCAAAAATCCATCTGGCCCAGAAATGGCCCTAAAGCAAGTCTCATCAAGATTAGCCTTTATTTACTGTGAAAGGCTTGACTCATTCCAGACCCTACCCTGCACTAAAACAGTTATATCAACTGTAAATTGCTTTCCCCTAGTCTTCAGCATCAATTTCTGTTAGATACAATAATTGACAAGAGCAATTTGTTATCTTCTGCTCCGAATAAGTAAAACATGCTTCTATTGCTATAGGAGTGTTTTATCTAGCAAGTCAGAAAACATGTGCACAAATAACTAATCAAAACAGTGCCATATAAAAAGCACAAAGGCTTTCATGAGTTTGGAAAGTTTCTTCTAACAGAGGAAGTATTCCAGGAAACAGTAACATTTAAGCAGCCATTGAGAGGTGGAGAGAATTTTAATAGCAGATGGGACAGCATTGTGTGCAGAACAAACAGCCCAAAGGCAAGATTGTCAACAAGCATGGAGACATAGGGAAACTGTAGTACTTTCAGGGAGGCTGCAAATCACTCAAGAGTGAGTGAAAGAAAGGGGAAATGTTACTACAGTGATCAAAAGAGAAGGTCCAGAGGACTGCACACAATTTCACCCTGCGATTTGAAACCATGCAGCCCAGAACTGCCTGTATGACCACTTTGACTTCTTCTACCAGAAGAGCTTCACTTTATCTGTTATACATACCGGTGTGAGAAGCCAAAAAGGACAAAAAAGAAAAAAAAAAGATGAAATCAACTTGTCTAATCTGACTTCATCTTTCAGATGGAGATACAGGAAAAGATACAAGAGTCCTAGCTAGCATCACGTAACTAGTTAATAGCAGGCCAGGACAAGAACTCAAGGCTTTAGGTATTTTCGCTTCCCAGCTACTTATACTAGAATACTAATATTCTCTGGTACAGAGGACAATGTACTAGAAAATAGGTTGAGCTAAAAAGAGTTTACATGGCACATTTTCTGGAGCATGGATTTACTTTGATGGGAGATAAGTAAAAGTATTTTTTCTATTAAAATAAAATGCGCAATTGTTTAAGATAAAAGTATTATTGGTTATATTAGGTATTCTAGATTCTTGGGATATATTATGACTTTTGCTGGCAATAGAGGTATTTGGATGGAACATTTTATGAGGCACTTTGTTATAAGTCTGGGAAAATAGTTTGTTGCCAAATTATGGAGGGCCTCAAGGGTTGAATGCAGTTTACATAACATGACATTTCTGAAACTCTGAAATGAAATTACTGGACCTAATTTGTTTTAATTGCCTTGCTTAAATGTCCCTGTTGCTTATTTCTTTTATGTAAGGTATGAGCATTGCCTTTGCCTTTGTTGCTACTATTGTTGACCTGGAGCCAAATAATTTCGCTACCTGGGGTTTGTTTTTCCTTTTTCCCATTCTCTTTTTGTTTTTCCTGATTTACAGGTTCTTTGAACAACTTTTGGATTTGAGGTGAGACCCAAGCTTAAGAGTAGCACAATTCCTCCAATAATATATTTCTGCTGAGTATAAGAAACAAACAAACAAAAATCTGATGACTGAGGGAGACACTCCTTTTAAAAAGGCCTTTTTAAGATTCCAGCTCCTGTATTAGGGGAGGTTTGTAAAGTCAAAAGTTCCTGAGAATAGATGACCCTGATTTGCCTTGGAAGGTTTGATCGTGGAAGATACTGTGGCTGCAATTGCACTGTCCAGCACCATGTGCACACTTTGGAATTTAAATTTAGAGATCATTTAGTCTCTGCAACTATGTCTGGGGAAACTTCCAAATCAATAGTCTGCTTTCTTTCAAAGGCTAGACAAGAATTTGCAAAATATCATCCAGTTTTCTCTGTATAGGTTGAATAAGGTAAAAATGCACAGTAGCTCAAAGAAGTCAAACACAATTCAAAGCTGCCCTAATTATAGTGAAGCCGCCCCTTAGCCTCCTGGATGATGTGTCATCTATTTTCTCAGGAAACAAGGATCAAGAAACTCCATCTGGACTGAAACTGGTTTTTCTGGATATTTTTTAAACGTTTATATCATTTTAATATATCACTCTAAAATATTAGCTCAAACTCTCAAAAGGACAAAGTAGCTTTTATGGTTAGTTTGATGTTTACTTCAAAAGTAATATTATATGATTAAAAAATATAAAAACTTACTGCATGCAATCAGTTTCTGACATTTTTACTGTCTAAAAATTTTAAAATTTGTGAGAGCTCATACAAATGCAATTCAAGAGTAGTAATTAGAATGCCAAAATCTAAGAGTTCTTTCACTCCCATAAATTGTTTCTTAAAAGGCAGAATTTAACAACAGCTTCATGTAGGATGTTCTGTTGCATTGCTAAGGATAACTTTAATCAATAAATATATTTTCTAACTTTACTGAAAAATCCTAAATTCCTGTTTCTCTTACTTTACAAATGTCATATATTTTGTGGTGTTTTCTTATTAATGCTATTGTTTAAAAATGAGTCCCAGAGAGTCCTGATCTCAGCAAATATCTTGGTGAATATACCTTTGCTTTGGGGCAAATACAACTTAATATTCATAACTCTTAGAATTGCAGAAGCGGAAAGTGAAAAGAATCATTGTGATTCCCAAGCTTTAGGTATTGGGGCTAAATAGCTGATGTGAACAACTTATCAGGGGATTGGCAACATTATTAAAGTATCATGTAAAAGCCACGATTACTCTGCGTTTCAAAAATCCAGGGAAAGGAAAACTCTAGTACTAGTTGACATTTCAATAAAATATGGCTAAGAAGAAAATGCCTTGTATCAAGAGATCCTCAATGGACTAGTTTTGAGCAAAACAATAAAGCAGAGACAAAGCAGTAAAATGAAAGTGTATTCCAGTGATGACACTTGCAATCTGAAAATCAATTAAGGCAATTTTGGAACAACATGGAATTAAGTAATTTTATGAGAAGTTTAAATGAGAACCAAGTACATGAGGTACCTGTGTGCGGTAGCACTTCTGCTCATTAAGTGTTACTGCTGTCTCCCCACGGTGTCCACCAAAGTCATTCCAGACGCTAGTGAGTTTTTGAAGTTAGTTTTTCTACTCCATGAAATTAATGTTATGCAGTATATATCACAGTGGATAGCATAACTAAGAACTGGAAGGAATTCTTAGATTTTTAGGGATGTGGGTAAATTATTTTCTGGAGAAGCCCAAATTTAGCTCTTTACTTTTAAGAAAGACTATTTCATTGAAAATCAAGAAATATGAAAGGATATCGCATATACGTATTTCTGTCTCTGTTCATCTATCTTAATCTTTCTTTACTATTTCAAACAATGGTCATGTGCCATTTATATTCCTATAATGTATCATTTGTAAATTTACAAAGGACGAGACAAACAAAAAGATTACACCGAAAAATAGAAAACTGGGATGAGTTTAACAGTATTGAGAGGAAGAAATAACTTTACAATTTCTAAGAATATTTTGAATATTGCATATTCCACCCTAATTTGGAGAAATTTGGACTGAGAGTGAATAGGCAGACTTAACCTCCGTCTCTAAAGTGAAATTCAGAGGAAAATATTAAAATGTTCTAGATAAAAGAGAAGTAGATAAAAGAGAATTCGATCATATTCTATATGAGCACTGAAAACATCTGACAGAGTTACTGATGTAAAGCATGTAAAAAAAATACTAGCAATAAATGGCATGGCAACTATAAAAACATTATATATGGAAAAAATGATAGAAAGAAATAAGCAAATAAATATATTCTGGAAGGAAATAATCTAAGATGAGAGGATAATTCCTCATGAAGACTTTATTCTCCCTTCTATAGGAGATTATAAGAACATAATTTTATAAAAGAAGGGCATTAAGAAAATGATAAATGGGAACTAAATTCCAGAACGAAAGAAGCAACTTAGGTAGTAAAAGTCACTATCACAGAATTAATAAATAAGTTAGACAAAGTTATGTCCAACAAGAAAAAATAGACACAATAAAATATCAAACTACTAAGGAAAAGAGTATAATTATGGTGACTCTACACAGGAAAAAAATATTGAGATTAATGTGATTAAAAGACAGTAATAGGTAGAAACAGCAGATAAAAAATATAAATCCAGCAAAATAAAAATTTGTGTCTCTAAAATAGATAAGTCAACTAAGGTGACAGAAAAAGGCTTCCAAGAATAATCAAGCAAAATAAGGAAGAATTTAATTACAGATCATTCAAAAGATTCCTTACAGTCTAGGAAAATTTTCTACAGCAATCTAAACTAAGAAAGTCCAGATGAAGTTTTAAACTTTGGAGGTAAAGAAATAATTCTTTAGCCAGAAAAAATGTGTGTGTATGTGTGTGTGTGCACGCACTTGTATATGTGTATATAAATAATGAGAAGTGAAATGTCAGACTGGTCTTAGACTTCTACTAAATCCAATGTCAAAAGAAATCAGAAGATAGGGCAACAAATGTTAGCAACCTTCAATGCTGTCTCGGTATGTTTTGTGTTGCTGTAACAGAATAACACAAGCTGGGTAATTTATAAAGAAAAGAAATATTTCTTACAGTTCTGGAAGCTTAGAAGTTCGAGGTTGAGAGGCCCCCATCTGGCAACGGGCTTCTTGCGGTGTCATCCCATGGCAGAAGGCAGAAAGGCAAGGGAGCATGAGAGCGAGCCAGCAAGAGAGGGCCAAATTCCCCTTTATAACGGGCCACTTCCTTGATACCAACATCTATCCACTCAGAAGGGCAGAGCCCTGGTGACCTAATCACCTCTTAATGGTCCCACCTCTTACTACCACCACAATGGCAATTAAATTTCAACATAAGTTTTGAAGGGGACATGCAAACCACAGCAATTAGGAAAGACTGTAACTAAAGATTATTATGCCCAACTGAGGTTGTCAAACAAACGTAAGGGCAACAGGAAGACATTTTATAAACAAAAACAGCAACAATCAAAAAAATAGTCAGAGAATATACAAGTCTTGAGCCCTTTCTGTAACAATGGAAAGAAATCATTTGATGTCAAAAATCCAACCAAAGATGCTTGATTGGAGATGCTGGAGTAAAAGATGAAAGCCATCTGTCAACACACAAAGGCAGTGAAGCAAATACTACAAAAGCAGTAAAGAAAGTATGAATGAAAATGTACACGCAGCCAAATGATCATTCAAGAATAAAGGAAATCAGAAGACATTCTCATTCATGGAGGAAATGAAACAAGTATGCACCTTCTGGAGAAAAAAACAATAGAGCAAGCAAAACAAACACAAAACCTACTTAGTGCTACAAAAAAAACTACTTTGTCCCAAGAGATGACTTTTACTAAAGTGCAGGACTGAAAAACAATGAAACAATGGTAAAAGAACTGACAGCAAGTTTTGAATCCACTAAAATAAAAACAAAGAGCTGAAAATGTAGAAATCAGAGAAAATTAATATCATTAACTTGGATAATGTATAGATAACAATATGGCTTAAAAATTTGAAAAAAGTTGATGCTCTGTAAATAGGTGTTTAGCCAATCTGACAAATGACTTTAATTTATAAAACAGGAATTTCCACCTACCACCATGCCTCCAAAATATTTTCCTTTGTGTAAGCACCAAAACTGCATAAAAGGTAGCTTTTAGTTCTTTGGGAAGTTGGATCAGGAGAGGAAATATGGGAACATCTTTGTGTGCTTATTTCTCATCTTTCAGCATAACCCACTCCATAAGAGAAAAAAAAAATTGCAACATGTTTTAAAATTTTACTTTATACTCTCGATATTTTTCATCATATTTTTCTTAATCTCAGACAGATGATTTGGAAGTTATATCACAAGTGGTAATAAATTTGTATCTAGAGCTCAGAAACTCCATAAGTTCCACTTCAGTTTTTAAATTCTGTTAAAGGCAATCAAAATTATAAATAATATTTTTAATTAAAAAAAGCATACTACTGCTATGAAATCTTTTATCTATCTATTCTTCTGCATACAAATATGCATTATTTTGAGTGATGATCCAGTTTTTTGTTGTTGTTGTTTGTTTGTTTTTTGAGATGGAGTCTCGCTCTGTCACCCAGGCTGGGAGTGCAATGGCACCATTTTGGCTCACTGCAACCTCTCCCTCCTGGGTTCACACAATTCTCCTGCCTCAGCCTCCCGGGAAGCTGGGACTACAGGCACATGCCACCATGTCTGGCTAATTTTCTGTATTTTGAGTACAGACGTGGTTTCCCTGTATTAGCCAGGATGGTCTCAATCTCTTGACCACGTGATCCGCCCATCTTGGCCTCCCAAAGTGCTGGGATTACAGGTGTGAGCCACCGCGCCCCGCCCTGATGATCCAGTTTTATTAACAATGATTACTTCAGATATTTTGGTGGTTTGTTAATTTCGGTTGCTTTTAAAATTTGTCCTTTTTTTCTGTTTTGAATGCATAATTTATCATTGAAATACGTCATTTAAAAAGTAATTTTGAAACAGGAAAACGAAAAACAATTGAAATTTTAAAATGCAATGTTATGGGTAGATAACAATATAATTGATATTATTGTGTAAGGGACCATTGTTTCTTAATCTATGAAATAGTTTTACTTAAATTTTATTTAAATTCTATTTCTTCATACAAAATCTTCAATGAGACTTTTATTTTTCATGTATGTTTCAACCCATATCTAGGATTTTAATATCTTAATCAAGAATAATATTTTATTGGAATCAGAGGTATGACACTTAAAAGTCTAACAGACATTAATTTCATTTGCCTGATACCAAATTCTGGATCCCTTCCTTACATCTTATACAAAAATTAACTCAAGATGAATTAAAGACTTGAACGTAAGACCTAAAACCATAAAAACCCTAGAAGAAAACCTAGGCAGTACCATTCAGGACATAGGCATGGGCAAAGACTTCATGACTAAAACACCAAAACAATGACAACAAAAGACAAAATTGAGAAATGGGATCTAATTAAACTAAAGAGCTTCTGCTCAGCAAAAGAAACTATCAGCAGAGTGAACAGGCAACCTACAGAACGGGAGAAAATTTTTGTAATCTATCTGTCTGACAAAGGGCTCATATCCAAAATCTACAAGGAACTTAAACAAATGTACAAGAAAAAACAACCCCATCAAAAAGTGAGCAAAGGATAGGAATAGACAATTTTCAAAAAAAGACATGTATGCGGCCAACAGATGTATGAAAAAAAGCTCATCATCACTGGTCATTAGAGCAATGCAAGTCAAAACCACAGTGAGATACCATTTCATGCCAGTTAGAATGCCAATGATTAAAAAGTCAGGAAACAATGGATGCTGGAGATGATGTGGAGAAATAGGAATAATTTTACACTGTTGGTGGAAGTGTAAATTAGTTCAACCATTGTGGAAGACAGTGTTGTGATTTCTCAAGGACCTAGAACCAGAAATACCATTTGACACAGCAATCCCATTACTGGGTATATACCCAAAGGATTATAAATCATTCCACTATAAAGACACATGCACATGTATGTTTATTATGGCACTATTCACAATAGCAAAGACTTGGAACCAACCCAAATGCCCATCAATGTTAGACTGGATAAAGAAAATGTGGCACATATACACCATGGAATACTATGCAGTCATAAAAAAGGATGAGTTCATGTTCTTTTCAGGGACTTAGATGAAGCTGGAAACCATCATTCTCAGCAAAGTAACACAGGAACAGAAAACCAAACACCGCGTGTTCTCACTCGTCAGTAGGAGTTGAACAATGAGAACACATGGACACAGGGAGGGGAACATCACACACTGGAGCCTGTAGCGGGGTGGGGGGCTTGTGGAGGTATAGCATTAGGAGAAATACCTAATGTAGATGACGGGTTGGTGGGTGCAGCAAACCACCATGGCATGTGTATACCAATGTAACAAACCTGCACATTCTGCACATGTATCCCAGAACTTAAAGCATAATTTTTAAAAAGTACAATTATGTTTAAAAAAAGTTAACATTTATCAGAATTTACACACACAGACAGACCATACCTGGTGCTATTCGAAGTTGAGGTAAGTGTAAACAAATGTAAAGATACAGATACAATATTACATAATAACTGCATAAAATTTTGTAAAAATGCATTCCAAATTTATTCTTCTAATTTCAGATTATTTCTTGTTGATCTGAAATTTCTTGTTTTCAGCCTAGTATTTGAAAAATTAACAAATTGTATGTTTCTAATGTAAAAACAGTATCTTCTTTTTTAAAAGGTAAGACCCATCCAGGATGAAGACGTTCTTGGTAAATAAGCTATGCTTTGGAGAATTCCTGAAGTTCCTCGTAATTGCTCTACATATGTTAGGCTCCTAAGCATTCCTCAAACCTTTGCACAGTCTACCCCATACCAATTATCATGTGTAAAAGTGCAGTTAGATGCCTAGCATAAGTTGCAATCTGTACATAACACATTCAGTTTAGTAGACAGGGTGTGGACTGTGGAGGCAAACTGCTCGTGTTTGAATCCCAGCTCCTTTAATCACCAGCTGTGTCACCTTGGGCAAGTTATTATACGTCACTTCTCTGTGCCTCAGTGTTCTCATCTCTATAATGAGGATGATAACAATGTCTGGCTTATAACATTGTTGTGAAGATTAAATGGGTTGAAATAAATCAAACCCTTAGGTATGACCTGGCACATAGTAAGCATGATGTGTTAGTTTTTAATCTTTATCATGGTAACAAGTATTAAACTATAACGTATTTATTCTTTTAAAATCTAAGAGTATACATGCCAAATATAAGTATTAGAAATACCATGTGTTAACTTGAAAATCAAGTTAGAGACTCAAAACATAGCCTCTGTAACTATAAGATACAATTTAACAGGCTAGATATACTGTTTGAATTGCTTAGGGCAAACAGATTGCCCAGGAAAATCTAAGTTTCTGCTTATTGTCCTGGCATATTTTTAATATATTTCTTTCACTGTTAAAAGAAAGCCAGTTTAGATGATGTGATATGATTGTGCTGTAATATAAAGGACAGAACTGTGCCACTTGGATGGACTTGGTTAAGGTTAGAACCTAACCATAGTTTTTAATTAATGTTACCTATGAGAAATTAAAATAAAATGTTTCTTTTAGTCTTCAATTAAATATTTGTTAGCAATTAGTAGTTCATTCATTTGTTCATTCAATAAATATTATGGAGTCCCTATTTTGAGGATAAACCTGTGAATAAAACAGATAAGCTCTCTGCTGATGAAGCTTACCTTTTTGTGAAGAACATAGATAACTAAAAAGTAAACAAGTATCTAGAATAACATATGACACATAGTAGACATACAATAAGTACTATTAATTCTTTATTTTTAAAATATACAAGATGTGATTAATTTTGGTAAATATTCTGAAGAAAATAAAATGATGAGAAAAAGGCAATATTTGAATGTTATGTAAATAACAGGACTGTCAAAAAATGGCCCTCGGTATTTAATCTGGAGTGCCTGGATTTGGACAAGGTAGCTGGGCTCAGCCCCACTCCCTTGCTCCTAGCCCTTCTTCTAATAGCTGGTCTGCTTCTGAACTCAGCTTCACCAGTCCAGTGTCTTTCTCTACCTGGGTCCCAGCGTCTTTATATGATGTCACTGGAAGTTCACAGACAATTCCTATTCCTACTTGGCTTCTCAAATCCAGATTCTCTGGTGCCCAGACAGTCCGGTCTCCTTTATTAATGAGGTCACTCTAATGTCTAACCCATTAAAAGGGAGAGAAATAAGAGAACAAGGTTTTTCCACTTGAGTATGGAACCACACTGCATTTACAGCAGAGCTCCTTGGCCCAGTATCTCTCTCTCTTACTCTAGATGATGGAAGATGCCTTCTCTCTTGAAGATGTTGACCTCAAAAGTTTTGCATTTCATTCAAAAAATAGTAAGTAACCATTGGAAAGTTTAAAACTAGAAAGTGATGTGATTTGATTTGATTTTTAAAAATTATTTTGATGGTCATGTAGATAATGGATTGGAGAGGAACAAGAATGAATTTAGGAAGTGACTGTCACTGTCTTAAAATAAACTATGTGGCTTTGACCAGCACGATGGTAGTGAAAACTGGAAGAAGTGAATCAATTTGAGATCTATTTTTCAAGGTTTGGAGATTATTTAAGTGTCAGAGGTGGGACGATGAGCCAAAATTACTTCTTTCTTTTATTGATCCACTGGATGGATTGGGTAATATTATGTGAAGGGAACAGGTTAAATCAATAGCTCTCTTTTAGATATATTATGTTTGAGATGTCTATTACCCATTCAAGTGAAGATACTATACAATGTGGATGGAAACATAAAACTGAGGTTTTTGAGGAAAGTCAGGTTAAAATGTAAATTTGACACTCATCAGCATATAAATTATATTTTAAAAGCCATGCGACTGCATATAATCACCTGGGGAGAAAGCAAAGAAAGAAATAAAAGGAGCCAGGATGAGACCCTAAGACACATCAACATTTAGGATTTAGTTAGAGAAGGAACAAGCAGAAAAAAGACAAACTAGGAAAACCTGAAGAGTGATCATCAAGAAAGTCAAGAGTGGAGACTATTTCAAAGATAAGGAATGAGACAACTGTACTGAAATCTTCTTCCAGGTCCAGTAATATGAGCACTCAGGAGTGTACGTTGGATTTGGCAATATAGACACGTTGATAAATTGACAAGAGCAGTTTAAAGGAAAGGCTGGAAATTGACTAGGAAGTTGATTGTCCATAGTGGCGTATAGGAGTGTTGAAGTATAGACAATTCATTCATTAGGTTTTGCCTTCAAGGACAGCAGGGGAATTAGGTAGTTTTTAGAAGAAAAAGTGGGCTCATTGAAAGCTTGCTTGTAAATAGAAGATACCAGAGCATGAGTGTAAGCTGAAATAAGTAAACAGTGGAGAGCATGTGATTGATGATATAGGGAAGACTAAAGGACCAACCTTTACAGGAAGGTGCAAGATGATGAGATGCAGAGAACATTTGAAGAAATTTTCCTTTGAGAGTCAGTTTTTTTTTATTTGTTTTTTATTCTTCGCTATTCTTAATTTTTTTTGAGCACATAAAAAGTATATATATTTATGGAGTACATGAGATATTTTTATTCAGGCATACAATGCACAATAATCACATCAGGCTGGGCACGGTGGCTCATACCTGTAATCCCAACACTTTGGGAAGCCAAGGCAGGAGGACCACTTGAGCCCAGGAGTTCAAGATCAGCCTGGGTAACATAGTGAGGTCCTGCCTCTATGAAAAAAATTACAAAATTAGCCAGGCACAGTGTTGCATACCCGTGGTCCTAGTCTACTTGGGAGGCCGAGGCGGGAGGATTACTAGGGCCAAGGAGGTCATGGCTGTAGTGAGCTGTGATTATGCCAGTGCATTCCAGCCAGGGAGACAGAACTAGAACCTGTCACACAAAGAAAAAAAGAAAGAAAAGAAAAAAAGAATAATTAGGGTAAATAGAATGTCTATAATCTCAAGCACTTATCATTTCTTTGTGTCACAAACATTCCAGTTATGCTTTTAAGTTATTTTTAAATGTACAATATGTTATCATTGACTATAACCACTCTATTGTGTTATCAAATACTATATCTTATTCATTCTGTGTAACTATATCTTTGTAACCATTAACCATCCTCACTACCCCCAACACCACTCACTACCCTTCCCAGCCTCCAATAACCATCATTCTACCCTCTATCTCCATGAATTCAATTGTTTTAATTTTTTGTTCTCACAAATGAGTAAGAACATGTGAGGTTTGTCTTTCTGTGTCAGGCTTATTTCACTTAACATAATGTTCTCCAGTTCCAATCATATCCTAAATGACAGGGTTTCATTCTTTTCATGGCTGAACAGTACTCTATTGTGTATATGTACCAGATTTTCTTTATTCATTGGTCTGCTGATGGACATTGAGGTTGCCTCCAAATCTCAGCTATTGTGAATAGTGCTGCAACAAATAAATAAAAATATGTATATCTATTTGGTACATGGATTTCCATTTCTTGTGAGGGGGTATATAGCCAGCAGTGGGATTGCTGGATCCTATGGTAGTTCCATTTTTAGTTTTTTGAGGCACCTCCAAACTGATCTCCATAGTGATTGTAGTAATTTACATTCCTACCAACAGTGTATGAGAGGGCACCCTTTTCTCCACATTTCCACCAGCATTTGTTATTGCCTGCCTTTTGGATAAAAGCCGCTTTGACTGGAGTGAGATGATAGTTCATTGTAGTTTTGATTTGCATTTCTGTGATGATTAGTGATATTGAGCACCTTTTCATATACCTGTTTGCCATTTGTATGTCTTTTTTGAACAATGTCTATTCAAATATTTTGCCCATTTTTAAATCAGACATTAGATTTTTTTCCTATAGAGTTGTTTTATCTTCTTATATATTCTGTTTACTAGTACATTGTCAGAAGGGTAGTTTGCAGATATTTTCTCCCATTCTGTGGGTTGCGTTTTCATTTTACTGATTGTTTTTTGTTTTGCTGTCAAGAAGCTGTCTAACTTAATGTGATCCCATTTGTCCATTTTTGCTTTGGTTACCTGTGCTTTCAGGGTATTACTCAAAAAATAATTGCCCAGACCACAGAGTTAATCTTTTTGGAAAAAAAAAATTGCTGAAGGGGAGTCAGAGATGATAGATACCAGTGCAGGAAAGTTTGTATTACTGGAAGCATTCCCTTCTGAGAGTTTGTCATTTCTTGGTGAAGTTATGGAGTATTGGAGTTGGGTGAGGTTTGAAAGGGAGGAGAAGGTATGGCATAGGGTTGTAGACAGAATTCTAAGAATGACACCCCCCAAGCTCCTCATGCCCGCCCCCAACCAACCCTCTCCCATGTACAGTCACTTCACCTTAGAGTAAGGCTGAAACATATACATATGATGAAATGTCATTCATGTGATTATGGTATGATATATGTCAAACTGGAGATTATTTGAGTTGGCCTAATCTAATCATAGAGACCCTTTCAAAGCAGTTTTCTCAGGGTGCTGAACAGAAGAGGAAGTCAGAGATTTGAAGCATGAGGGAGATTCTATGCATTGTTGCTGACTTTGAAGATACAAGGAACTAGGGTCCAAGGAACAAGGGAAACCTGTAGGAGCTGGCAGTGGCTCCCAGTTGACAGTCAGTCAGGAAATAGGGATCTCAGTTTTACAACCACGAAGAATTTTATTTAACCACAACCTGAATGATCTTGCAATGTATCCTTCCCTTGAGCTTCCAGATAAGAGCCTGCCCTGTCCATCATCTAGATTTCAGCCTTGAGAGATCCTAAGCAAAGAACCCAACCCATCTCATTCAGGCTTCTGACTTACAGAATTATGAGATGGTAAATTGGTATTGTTTTAAGCCAGGACATTTGTAGTAATCTGTCATGCAGCAATAGAATACTAATAGAAATAGTTATTCTGGGATTGAGGAAGTTAACACACTAGGAAAGGTAGTAGAATCTTAATATTGTTCAGTGTCCAGTAGGGATATGTGGTCAATAATATAAAGTAAAACCAGATATTCTATATGTGATATGATTTTTGTATCATCTGGTATTGATCACTTCTGACTCTCTTCAGCTTCAGGCATAGAGATGTAGGATATTTGGGTTAAATCAGAATTATGATTTTGACAGTTAAGTATGAAAAAAGACAAGAACAAGCATTTTGCAAGGGAGAGTTTATAATAATGTACAATGGGAGCCAGGTGGGGAGAAATTTAAGACGGGCATACTGGATGGTAAGAAAGTGAGTTATAGTGATCTCAGTGAAGCATAAAAAACATGACAGAGGAAGAGCTGGTGGGAGATGCGGATTGCCAGTGGCGTGTTTGGAGTCCATGTTGGTGATTTCAAGATCCAGGGGGGTGATCATGGGAGTACAAGAAAAATGTTGTTAGGGGTGAAAAAGTGGAGGAACTGGCAAGATAGAAAGTGATGATTCAGCCTTATGGATGACAAATTACCAAGAATGAAAACGCAACTAAGAGGAGGACAGAGAGACCAAATTCTCTAATAAATAGAAGAATCAACCAGATAGGTCATAAGTTGATAGTACCAAGGAGGGACAGTAAGTATAATATCTTCATGGAAAATGTTTTAGTTTTCCAAAAAGGAAAAAAGATAAATGTCTTGGAGGCAACAGGAGAGAGTAAGAACACTAACCTCCTAGTCCTAAAATACACAAAGGTTGAGAGAAAAAGTAATCTTTACTCCAGAGTACTACAGGGAGACCAGTACTCTCAACAGGTGGCCAGGTTTTGCTCACAGTAAGATGATGAAGGAAACTTTCAATGAAGACATTAAGTATATAATAGAGTTGACCGATCCCAGATCTTGAATCTCAGAGGACATAGAGAAAGAGTTTGGGATGAGAGGTTCAGGTGGAGACTTAGTGGTCATGGCAGTAGATATATGAGGCTAAGTCTTAGAGACAGCAGGTGACCTGAAGGCTTAGACTTCTGTAAGCAATGGTAATAATATGAGGCAAGCTGGAGTCAGTGCTGATTATCTCTTACAAGGAGAAAAGTAACAAGTTCAAGCTGTCTTCTCAAATACTTAATGTGGCTGTTTAGGAAGCTATTTCTCTTCCTGGGCGCTCTCAATGCTATGAAGGCTTGGTGGGGAATACTGACCCAGAGTGACTCCTGTACCATTCTCTAGTTCACCATTCAGTACTAGTTATGATCCCATAGAAGCGTAAATGGAAAACTCTTTTTGTAATATTGGCATCAAAGAAATTGTGTTATATGAATGGGAATTTAAATACGAATGGTGGAAATATTCATAGCTGGTCCCTAGATTCAGGATCACGCAGTGCCAACTTGGCCACTGAGATTCACCTTTCTAACAGGGATTGTGATACAGGACTTCCAAAGGAGGGACTGGGATTTGGGTCATGGTTTCTATTTATTTCAGTATTTCTTTAGTCCTCACTTATTTAATTCTAGCTTTTCTAGTTCCATTTACACATACTTAGCCTAATTTGTAAATAAAAATTGTATATATTTAAGATGTACAAAATTATGTTTGATATTCATATACATAATAAAACAATTACTACAGTCAAGCTAATTTACATATCCATTTCCTCACATAGTTGCCATTTTTTAAATTTTTTGTATGATGACAACACCTAAAATTTACTCTTTTAGAAAATTTCCAGTATATAATACAGTATTATTAACTCTAGTTCTCATGCTGTACATTAATCTCTAGACTTATTCATCCTACGTAACTGTAACTTTGTACCTTTGACATACTTTTCCCCAACTTGCACTTCACTCTCCCTCCTGCCCTTGGCAACCACTGTTCTCTCTGTTTCTGTGTATTTAATTTTTTAGATTCCACGTGTAAGTCATATCTTAGGGTATTTTTCTTTCTGTGTCTGATTTATTTCACTTAACCTAACTTTTAAAATAATCCTTTGGTCTTTAAGTTCTTAGCCATTTGACCAGCAGCTTTCTCTTCTTCGCAGGCAACGGTAGGTAACTCAGCTCTAGAAAAAGATTGACTCTGAATGGGAGAGATATGTGGGCCTCAACTTTTTGAATGTTTTCTTCTGCTTCATTTAAGGCAAGCTCTATAGATAGATAATGGATGGATGGATAGATAGATAGATAGATAGGTAGAGTATACTTATTATTATACATATATAAATATACATATTTAAATTTTTTACATCTTAGTTATAATTCAATATGACAATTATTTGAATTTAAGACCATATTGTTAAAAATGTAGAGTTACTGGTAAGTATAATAATTTTACAACTTTCAGATATGATGCACTATTGGCAAAACATGTTGAAGTACCTAAAAAGAAAAGGGTCAGAAATGATTAATAGAACTTCACAGATATTTACTTTTTTCTCAGCTGTCTTTCTACATTGCACTGAATTTGGTATTATTAAGTGTGACATTTCACCTATCATGTTTTAAGCTTCTTTAGGGAAAATATAAAAATACAGCAATTTTTATCTTCAAGAGTAAAGTACCAATGTTACGTTGTTATGGTAACTAAAGTTGTAAAACATTTAGAGAAAGGTGGTTTTTCAGAAGTTGCCATAACTTTGTAATCATGCACGAACAATACCATTTTGTTTGAATGCACTCATTGTTACAAGATTATAATTGTTCCCAGAATGTTCCAAAGGATTTCTAGAACAATAATTTCCTAAAAGCCTTTAAAAAAATTGACAAGCCAAATATTTATTACTTTATTAAGAAAAATATTCCCAGCATTTCACTGAGTTTAGTATACTTAAACTGATTTTCCAGTAATCCTTGCATATCTAGAAACTTTTCTATTGAGAAAAAGTATGCATCACTGATAGCTAAGCAGGCGTCGATATAAAATATTTATCAGACATGCTTATTCTTACTAACTGGGTTTTGAGTGGAGGAGAAAGTCAATATTTTTGGTAACCCATTCTGTTTTAACTGCCTACTTGATATCACAAATATGTGATATAACTTTAATGTATAAAATGCAATGATTATGTTACATCATATATGTGTATAACATTTAATTGTCTATTGCTTGTTACATTATTTTTCTAAAAGTAATACTCTAGTTATATAATCCTCATTTTTATATCGTTATTTAATATATGAAATTTTTATTAACTACAAAATAGAGTCATTATTACTACATTACTTAGAAGCTCAACATAAATATTTATACTTATCCCTGATTTTAGTAGCAAAACACAACTGAACCTCCCAAAGATTAATGTAGTAGTTCTCAGTTGTGCACATAGATCTTTTCTAAGCACCTATTTCAGTTTCACAGCCCTGCAGATTCTGATTCAATAGGCTTGAAGTGGTTCCGTGCTATCTATATTCTGAAAGTTTCACAGGTGACTCTCTGAGTAACATCTTTACTCTTGGAGACCCTTTACACTAAAGTATAAAAAGGAAGTATCTTTTTAAATATGAGAACATTGCTGAGCATTATGAAATGAGAACATATGAGAACATCATGAAACTCATGCCAAATCTTTATTATTTCACAACACTAAAAATGCTTCAAAGAACACTGGAAAAAGATTCTCGCAACAATATTGTCCATTCAACAGAGTTTGTCAATAACTTTCAGTTGGAAGATTCCACTAGGGTCAATAGGGTGAACCACTGGCCCTCACATCAGGCTGGACCTGCAGCCTTGCCTTTTGGCCTGTCAAACATGTTTTAACTTGTTTTTAATTGAGCTAAACAATTTTAAATTGTGAGAATTCAACTTCAGCCATTCCATTTCTAGCTTCTGTTGGCAAATAAGAAGTTCTGACAGCGTTGGGCCTGTGCTCCCACTGGGGATGGACCATGCTGCCCCTTCAGACGCAGCTGGGCTCTCCTGGCTGCCATGGTCCCCATGGTCCTCACTTCTCAAACCCTGTGGTGAGGCACACATCCCTCTTTGTCAGGACTGGCTTCCTGAGCATGTGGCCCATGCCCTTGAACAGGGATCTGAAAATTAGTGGTTACATGTAACTGTAACGTTCTCCTGGAAGACTGGGGTTTGTACTCCTGCATCAACCACTGTCTTTTTAAACTAACTCCCCAACCACTTTCAAAATTCATCTCAACTATTCCCCACATCCCACACCAGGGAACCTTATCA
Organism: Mandrillus leucophaeus; assembly: GCF_000951045.1. Classification (NCBI taxonomy): domain Eukaryota; kingdom Metazoa; phylum Chordata; class Mammalia; order Primates; family Cercopithecidae; genus Mandrillus; species Mandrillus leucophaeus. Next base: position 1,911,461 of record NW_012106509.1, read on the forward strand.
GAATCACCAACCTAACTTAAGTGCCTATTTTTGGGCTCCTATAGCCTAGATTTATTTCTAAAACAAAATGCTCACAACATTATGTTGAAAATGTTTAGTGGAGTGTATGTCTCCCACTAATTCAAAGGTAGGAGAGTGTTGCATATGTGAACTGTGAGTAGGCAGAGAAAAGGCTGGGAGCAATGGTATGTAAGTCTCATAAGAATAAGAGCAGGAAGAGTGTCTTCTATCTGTCATTTATCCAAGTATGCGTGTACAAAGATGTATTGAGTTTTGTATGCCATACATGTGTTATTTTGATGAATATCACAATGGTGATAGAGGCAAAGTCTCTGACCTCAAGGAGCTTTAGAAATGATTGAATTAGGTCAGGCACAGTGGCTTCATGCTTGTAAGCCTAGCACTTTGGGAGGTGAAGGTTGGAGGATCTCTTGAAGCTAAGAGTTTGGGACCAGCCTGGGCAGCATAATGAGACCCTATCTCTAAAAAAAAATTTAAAAAAATTAGCCAGAATGTGATAGCGCATGCCTGTAGTGCCAACAACTTGGGAAGCTAAGACAGGAGGACTCTTTGAGCCAGGAATTCAAAGTTGAGTGAGCTGTGATCATACTCCAGACTGGGTAACAGAGTGAAACCCTGTCTGAAAAAAAAATGAATTAAAGTCTTGAAATCAAAAGAAAAGTGCCATTTTTGAGATATTCTAATATTGAATTGTTTTGCTTTGTTTTCATCCCTGTTATGAAGATAAAGCTATCAATGTGCTGCAGGCTTAGGGTAGGGAAACCCCGTCAGCTAATAGTTTCTCAAATAAAGATTAAAGATCAAAGCCAAATATTTGGCAGCAGGTGGGATAGGAAATTGCCATAACCAAGGTGCCTCACTTAGGAATGAAGATAGGGACAACATAGGGAAGGAAAATAGTTGAATGAGTATACAGCTGCAACTGATGGGGGAAAATAGGGCAGGGAAGATTTGTGTAGAGAAATAAAGTACTTGATTGCACTTTATTTAAATAAATTCCCGTAATATGCCTCAACAATAGCAGCAGCAACAAAAAATAAACAAGAGAGAAGAGCTTAACTGTTAAAGACAGGATAAACAGTGAGTTAAGGAATGATGAAAAGTCTTCCAAGGCTCTCCAAGAAATAGATGTTGAGTTCTTCTTAGTTCAGATCATTGTGAAAGTTTATAGCTTTATTCCCTCAGAAAGAGAAGCTCTGTAACATGAAGCTTTTATTTTGATCTTGCAAAGAAATAGGAGAAAAAAGAGAAATGAGGCAAAAAAATCCACAAAAATGACGTAAGTAGAAATTCACCTGGATCAGAGATTCTCCAAGCCAATTTTCATTTCTAGAACTATCCATCCATGTGATAGCCACTCAAATAGTTTTGAGGATAAAGTAATGCTTTGGGGTTTTAACACTCCACAATTATGTTGGTTTTACAGGTCTCCCTCCTTCGATTCTGAGAGTTTGGGTGCAAAAACTTGGAGTAATTCACTGTTGGATGAAATATTTTTATATATCTATCAGTTCATTTTACAAAGAGATGCTCCAGTTATAATTGTTATTTTTAAACTCTGGAAAATAAAAGTAAGCTAGAAGCCTGAAACTTAAATTTTAACATATATTTTCTTTCTTTAAAAACAACCTACACTCAATAGAAATAGTATAGCAAACAGAAGAAACATGGAAAATTAAATGCTTATTAATTCTATTCTCCATTCATAAAACCTGTTTGCATTTTAGTGTATGTTTTTCCAGACTTTAATGACATAAGTTTTAAAAATATTTTATCTTGCCAATAGATATTATTCTATATCAATAATTTAAGATATGCAAAATTGCATTTTTTAAAATGCAAAATGATTTACTTAACCAATCTTTTACCCTTGAACATCGGCTACTATACATTCATCATTAATGTACCTAACTTTGTGACATGCATCCTTCTCTCTGTGATGTTTGTGTGCAACTTTGAATATTTTCGGGGGCAATATCATAGACCTTGACATGTTTTCTGAGCTTGATTCAGTTTTCTCAATTTCCCTTTTAGACAAACTACACGGATTTGAAAAAGAGGGCTTATATTCACACTCCCAGACCAGCACTAAAGAGCACTGTTCTTTTTATTCCACACCAAATAAATAATTCTGTGTAAAAGAATAACTTTTATAGTTTACATTTGCACAATTTTAATTATTACTGATTTTGCTTTATTAATAATTACTTATATTATTTTTAAAATTTTTCTAATATTTGCGTGTATTTTCTGTTGTGTTTGAGTTTTGTATGTTTGGCAAGAGCATTTTAATATCAATATTAGCCCTTTGCTATGTGTACTTTGGTCCAAGCTTGTCACATTTCTACATGGTACTTTTTTGAATTTCAGAAGTTGGTGTGTGTGTGTTTTTTTTAAACGTGGCTTTATATAATAATAGCATTTAATGAATAATTTCTATATGCTGTACTCTGGACTAAGGATTTTAAGTACAGATAATGGTTAAAATTCGCACTATAATCTCAGTTGGGTACTTTTATTTTCCCCGTTTATAAGCCAGGAATCAGAAAGAAGAGGCAGTAGCAGGAAAGATTTTCAGAATTCAGAAGCCAGAGCCATCAGGTGGGAGCTAGAACCAAAAAGTGAGGGTTGTTCAGTGGTAGATGGGACCACAGCCAGAAGAACCACTTGGGAGGAGCTGGGCCATGAACGAGACAAAGCTACTGACCTGCCAGAAAAGTCGTTGAAGTAGGAAGAGGTGGCTCCTGCCTCTTCCCTTCCTTTCCAATCTTTTTCTACTAGTAGCTCCCCACTCTGAACCCCAGCAGACACTAACTGACACAGGAGCATGGGAAGCAACAGTGGACAGTGGAAAGGCAAAGAAAGGATATGCAAGCAGCAAGGCAAATGACCAGCACACATTCATATTTTCATATAGTAAGTATTCCTGTATTATTGGATCTTTCTTTTGTTTACAGTGTTTTTATTGCACAGGTACAATAATCTTTAGTAGTTTTAGTTTTATATTTTAATATCTATATGTTATATATTAAAGTTCTCTCTTGTTTTGTTCTTTTTTTTTTTAATGTATTCTAGGCTATTTTTGCCTGTTTATTTTTTGAAATGAAATACAGAATCACTTTTTCCAAGGCCCTATAAATACTACAGGGAAGTTTAGAGATTTCTGAAGGATAGGGAGCAGTTTAAGGGGGAACATACAGATATCTTGCTGAACCTTATTAATAACACCTTGTATGAACAGATTTTAAAGGTATTAGTTCTAGCCAAATTTATGAATTTAATGTAATTCCCACAAAAATAGCAAAAATAATTTTCTATGCTACTTACAAGCTGATTCTGAAATTTATGGGAAAAAGGAAAGTAGAACAATATTTTGAAAGAAAAACTAAAGTGAATATGTCCTTAAATTTCCACACATTAAAACATATTATAAAGCTACAATAAGAAAAATGGTGTCAAAGGACCCTAATTTATTGTTTTTTTCTAGCATTTTTATTGCTATAGTGATTATAATCTCTTTTTTTCTCTTTTCAAGTGTTTTTTTTTTTTTTTGCTCCTTCTTGAGTTTATTTAGGCAAGTTATTTTTCTAAGAAAACAGCACTTTTATCGAGATTTTTAAACTCATCTTCATTTTGTTCTTTTTTTAAAATTAAAAAAAAGTCCTTCTAAGCCTATCGTGTCATCACCCCATCTTATTCCTAATTTAGCTTATATACCAAGTAAGATGCTTTTGTTTCAAGTGACAGAAAACTCCACTCAAACTGGCTTAAGCAAAAGTGGCAATTCATTTATTTGTATTGCTGAAAATATGGTTAGATCTCACTTCAGGCATTATTGAATATAGGGGCTCAAAATATGTTATAGAAAAATCATTTTTTTCTGCTTTCACATCTACTGCCTCTCTTTGGCCTGCAGTCTCAAATATGTCTTAAGACAGCAGCCACGATCTCCCAAGACTGGATATTTCTAGCTTTAAACGAAGTATAAAAAAGCAAGAGCTTTTGTACCAACAAATGTCCTGTGTCATTCTCTTGGGACCAGCATGAGCTATGTAGCTATACATTATCCAGTTACTATAGGTAGTGCTGACTGCCTTACGTCTAAGAAACAAACCTGGCATGTTTTTTCTCCAGGCTTGGGCAGTAGCCCTTGGTAGGGTGGGGGTAGCTTATCAAATGAAATTCATGGCTGCTCCCAGGAAGAGATATGGAGGAGGTAAATAAGAAATAGCCATTATAATGTTGTCTCTCGGTGTTTGTTTTCATTATTTCTTGATAAAACCAGCTTGGTGGTTTGTCTACATTATTGTTTTCTTCCAAAGAATCAATTTATATGAAAAATGTAGCTTTCTAAAACATGAATCTCTACCTTTACCTTAATAATCATTTTTACTTACTTTCTTTAGTTTTAATTTATTGGTGTCTTATTAACTTTTTGACTTGAATATTTTACGTTTCTTATCTATTTATGTATCAATTTTTAAATTAAGGTAAAACCACCTGGATAATATGTTGATGACAGTTCTACAGATGGATCCAGCCCTAGATAAATATCTGCATCTTATTTTTTCCAATTCTGCTTTCCCTTGATGAACAATTTCCAACTATCATGTGACCCAGGAATACAATGAGGAGAAATTTCATCAAAATCAAGGACGAGGATGTCAGTTTCTGATGAAAGATGCATGGCAAAGTAGCATCCTAAGGGAGTCATTTCTATATCCCTGTAAAGGAGGTATCATTCACAATCCTGAATTGAGTACCCTTTTGGCATAACATGAGGTATGTTACAAAGTGAGACTAATGGGTATAATAAACATACATAACATTTCTTCTTTGAAATGGGGAACGTAATAAGGTTAATTCAAATTGTTTATGTAGACAAACATTCAGCTATTTAATGTTCAATTTATAAACTAGAATTATATACCAATATACTTGTCCTTGAGTTTGCAATGACACTTCTTTAACTTATACATGCTAAACACTGCCTGGTTACCCCTTAGAAAATAATGAATTGCTTAATATTAAGAGTACTCTTGGCTAGGAGGAGACACAATGGAATGAAACTGTTCATAATTATTTTACTCAGGCATTTAATTTAACTAAAAACAATTATGCCATTTGTGTCAAGAACATGTTTTTTTCATGGAAATAACAGCATGAAAGGCCTTATCGGCATATGCTTCTGAATAACCCTGACATATTTCTCACTGAATATTTTTGAGCATTTTCTTGAAATTATGCTGCCAAACATCACCAGATCCTGTTTTATTTTTGTACTCCAAGAGCCTGTATTGCCACATTTCAATTTTCTAAATAAAATGAAGTAATCATATAGCAGCGTTTGTTAAATTATAGTTAAGAAATAAGCCACTTGGACACAGCTGGCATTGTCTGTGAGTAAATGAGGAAGATCCAAGATGAAAAAGCCTTTCACTTCCCAACGCAGTTTGACTAGAGCACAACCAAGGTTAATTTACAAAACAGCATGGTAGTTGACCCTGATGAAACTTCAGCATATTCATATAGTGTCTAAGTGGCAGACTACAGAAGATCTCACCTAATCCACCTTACGAAAACACTCTACATAAACCAGAGTGAGGTGAAATGTATACATTATATTTAAATACACCTTTCTGTGTAGTGGTTAAGAACACAGCTGGTAGAACCAGATTTCCTGGGTTTGAGTCCTGCCTCTGCCACATGTGGTTCTGTGACTTTGCTTCATTTCTCTCTGCTTCAGTTTCTACATTTGTAAGATGGGAATAATGATAGAACCTACCTCATAAAGTTATGAAGAAAACTGAATGAGTTAATATATTTAAAGTGCTTGTAACCACATCTGCCCTTGAGTAAGAGCTACTGTTTTACTTTTTTTTTTTTTTTAAGCTTCTCGCATGCATTCTCTACCTTTGTCTAATGTTTCAGGCCCCTATATAGTTATAATATATAATAACCAAATATTTAAAGTAATGAAGCCTGGGACTTACAAGGACATTCACCTGATGAACCAAAAATCAAACGGGTGTTACGGCTTCTGTGAATTGACCAGCTCCTCCATCTTTGGAGGAAAGTGCCAGAGATAACAGCAGCAAGGATCTGGTGTCTGATTCCTTAGAAGTTCAGTTACTTTCAGTCTTCTCAGACTAAAGAAAGTGACTCCAAAAACCAATAGGCGGAAGTACTAAGAACCCAATAGCTGCAGAAGGAGAGTAGATGGACATGACTTCCTGGTCCAAGCCAGAATACTGCACAAGCTCCGTAAGTCTCTCATAACAATCACCATGAAGTACTGTTCTCTCCTGATTTGCAGGACCCCAGATCCTAGAATTCTACTTCCTTATCCCCTCAGCAACAATTCCTGACCCTGCTATCTGGCTTCAGAGTAGCAGAACCAATCAATCTGGCCTTGCTGTTTTCTTACGCATAATATTTGAGAACTGAGCTGAGTTTGTGTAACCCTGATGAGGTATGCAACACAATCATGAACATGAAATTCTTCAGGTAAATCCTTGAGAGCAGGGAGGCTATTACTCTTCCAAAAACAAACAGAGAGAATGCATGGGAGTTTCTGTAACACACTTTCTCTAGATATTAGTTTTTTTCTGCCAAAAGCAACAGGCTATTAAGAACATTCTTAAAATCATAGTCCAGGCTTAACCTTCAAATTAAAGAGAGGCAGAATAGAGGCCAAAAAGTTAAGATCTTAGCACACTGCCAGACAGGTGACAAATCTTCTATAAATACTAGTTGCTACTTTATTATCACTATTATTATGACTGAAGGGACAGAGAAACCTTTTACAAGGACAAAAGAAATTAATTGCAGAGAATTTTTTCAAGAGCATTGAAGAAATCAAACCTCCCTAAGAATAGCATCAAAAACAGTTGGTACTTAAAGTGAATGGAAGAACTGAAGCAAAATTGGACCACTGTGGATAAGAAGCAAAAATTTTCACTACCTAGACATTTCGTTAGACTCTCAGACTCATCTCCACTTTCACCCTCAATAATCTGCTTTTTCCTTGATTTGTGGGATTCTTCCAGTTGGCAGTCACTCACGGTTCCAGACCCACTTGGCTTGGAATTTTGGCTCACACTTCTTGTCTTATTCCATTTGGACCTGTTAACAAGGATCCAGATTGTCTACTTCACAAATAGCTTATAAAGCACAAAGCACCCAAACCCTAGGAATTGTCCCCAGTATTCCCCCTCACAGGCTGAAGGGGGTCCTTAGAATTCCCACTATAATAAACAACACAAAGATGGTCCCAGGAAAAGAGCATTGCATTTTTGCACTGCCAGTTTGGACGAACAACCAAGGATTACCAATATCTGGATAATTTATAAGGTCAAGAAATGTATACTGGCTCAAAAAGTGATTATGCTCCAGAACAATGGACTCAGTTTTATCAATCCCCAGTAAGGAAAAATTCGATATTTCTGTTTTCTATTTTAACTTCGGATGTTTTTGTTGTTGTTGCTTTAGAGACAGGGTCTCACTCTGTTGCCCAGGCTGGAGTGCAGTAGTGCAATCATAGCTCACTGCAACCACCAACTCGTGGGCTCAAGCAATCTTCCCACTTCAGCCTCCTCATTAGCTGGGACTACAGGCATGCCCCACCACACTCAGCTATCTTTTTAAATATTTTTGTAGTGATGGGATCTTGCTATGTTACCCAGGCTGGTCTCAAACTCCTGGCCTCAAGTGATTCTCCCACCTTCACCTCCCAAAGGGCTGGGATTACAGGTATGAGCCACCAGGCCTGGCCCCAAATTGGATATTTCTATTATAGCCCCATTATACAGGACAATTGATTATTTTAAGTTCAGTCACCATAAACCAACATTTTTTGGTTGCAATTAAAGTATCCAAAAGAATGAATTAAACATATTTCCTAAAAACTTGACTGCATAAAGTGAAAGGGAAAATGAAGCAGAATCCCAAACAAGAATTTTTAATATATGAGATTCTATTAATCGAATAATAAGCCCTTCAGGAAACTATTGTTACTTTATATTGGTGTGTCTACCTGGTTGATTTTTATAAGATTGAGATCAGGGTCATCTGAAAAGCAAAAATCTTGAATTCTAGCTATTGTCTTTTACCATCATGGCTATCCCCATCCCATGTTTTTATTGTAACAATCATCCATTATTTTCTTCATAACTTTTATGACAATTTGTACTTATTTTCTTTATCATTTTTTCTGTGCTTTGTAAAGTTGATTAGAGAAAAGACTAGATTTTCAGCTTCAAATGCAGAGCCAAGTAATAATACGTGCTGTGTTAATGTTAGCTAAATAAATTAACCTAGCCCAATTTTGTAATGTTACATTTACAGATAAGGAAATGAGATTCAGTGGTAGTATTTGATGTACTGGAGATCATGCTTTTGTCCAATGGCAAATTCCAGAAATGAGCAATCTCCTGACTCTTAGAAGTTATTTTCTCTTCTACAACAATTTGCCTCTATTAATAAGTTTAAAAGACGGTTCTCAGCCCTCACTGCACATTAGAAACATCCAGGGAGCTTTATAAAATTCCAGTGTCAAGGCCGCACTCTTCATCAATTACTCACAATGAGTATCCTTAAAGTTCTCTGGCAGATTCCAAAGTGCACTGAGGTTGGCACTCACTGTATATGTGTGTGCATGTGTGTTCACATGAAGCTATGCAAAACAAGTTTTATTTAGGAGAAAATGAAGAGGCAAAACTGTGCTTTGAAAATGCTCACCAGGCAGCTGTGTAGGATGGTTTTGGACAGAGGCTGAATAACAGCAAAATGGCCAGCTACTTGTACAGTTCACTAAACAAGAGATAAGAAAGAAATGAACTCAGATTACAGCAGTAGCAGTATCATGGAGGGAAGAGGAAGGATAGATGAGATGCCTATAGAGATAGCTCTACAAGATTTGGAAACTGATTGGATGTGAATGCTACAAGGGAGAAAACTCCAGGGCCTCAACAATTGTGCCTAGCCTGATTCCAGGAGTAATTTGTTACCCACATGTGGTAAATTAACACTTTGAGTGACAGTGTACCAATTTGCAAATTACTTCTTTCAGAGCATTAATGACTGAAGAGTATAATCACCATAGCATTATTTTTATTGGCATTAGCATTAATAAATATTTCATGAGCAACCAAAAAATTACAGTGACTATACTTAGAAGAATAGATATTGTTCCAAAATATGAAATCCAGATCTTAGGTTATCACCAATGACAAAAATTATCTAAATATTTATAAATAAAATAACAATTTATTGAGTAGAAGATTAATTGAGATGAGTTGCAATTATGCTTAATGTTAAGTAGTTTTGTTTATGTAATTATAAATTGGAGGGCTTGAAGAATTGAGCAGCATGAATTCTAGCAATAATTTAACTATAACATTGGAGGAGTTAATAAACTCTCTAGATCTCAGTTGCCTTATCTGTAAATTGGAAAAAATAATATTTTATCCACCTGACAGCAACAGTGTGAACTAGATTTTTTCTCCTTGCTATAGATCTTCAAGTTTGAAAAATATGGAAGATGATATAGTCTGGAAAGGACACTGGACAGGGAGTCTAATGCCTTGTGATCCAGACTGTGTTCCAAATGATGTGTGTACTAAGTTCTGAATGTTTATGTTCTCCCAAAATCCATATGCTAAAATATTAACTCCCATGGTGATAGTATTAGGAGGTAGAGCCTTTGATTAAGTCTTGAGGACAGAGCCCTTATGAATGAGATTAGTACCCTTATAAAATAGGAGCAAGTGAGCTCATTTGCCCCTTCCAGCATGTGAGGACATGGCAAGAAAGTGCTGTCTGCTGTCTATGAACCAGAAAATAGGCCCTCACTAGACACATAATCTACCAGCACCTTAACTTTGAACTTCTGTCTCCAGAACTATGAGAAATAAATTTCTGTTGTTTATAAGCTATCTAATTTGTGGTATTTTATTACAGCAGCCCAAACAAAGACAATGTGAGAATTATACTAATAATTTCTAATTTTCTTTCTAGCTCTAAATTTTAAAATTCAATATCATGAAATATGATACTCTTGTGAAGATACCAAAGGAAACTAGCATACTGAATTTCTAGAAAATTGAGAAGACAGTGGCCTAGATCTAAAAAGAAAAGAGGAGAAGTCACACAATTGTTCTTTAGCCTTTCTTCATCCACTGGTTGTATACATGCTCTTGAAGTTTTGTGGTGACATTGCAAGACTTTTCCACAATATTTAAAAATTTGTTTTGATATGAGTGATTTCATTGCATTTTCAAATTTAGGAGGCCAGGCCTTTGTTTTACAGAAAAATTTAAGAGAATTTACAAGAGAAATTTTCTGTTGTATACAAAGTGCCAGGTTTGCAAAATAAAGAAGGCACTTTATTTTGTGGCATTTTTGAAGATCCCTCTTCATCATGCCTGTAGAAGCATGTGAGCAAAAAAAATTAATGATTTAGTAGGATTGAGTTGATAAGTGCAGCAATAAAGACTTTCAGGTAAAGGAATAACTCAGTCTTTTATTTTTAGCCTCTCAAAAGCTATAACATGACGGGGAACTAGTCACACCACCAGCAAGTCCATAGAAAATGCCCCCAGACCATTGGAAATGCTCTGCCAAATTTCTTGAGGAATTATGAATGAACCAGACAAATAACTCAAGCATGAAATATCAATAAGGCAGGTGTGAGATACTGGTGAGCACCATTTCCCAGACACTTGTCATTTACACAAGCAAAACAGGTTTATATAAAATGCAAATATAAAATGATAAAAATCTTAGCATGAGGACCACTGCTCCAATAAGGTTACTTTAAGAGAAAAATACAAATCGAATTCTTAAGGGCCTATAACTGAGCTCAAGTAAAAATGGCAAAGCTATTTAACAGAAAGAGTGGAAAGAACTGAAGTTAATCAGTTTGTAGGAAATAAATAATTCAACAAATATTTTATTGAGCACATACTATCTGCCTTGGTGGGGCTGGAAACAGAAAACTCAATGTAACAAATCAGTCTGTTAAAAGGGAATATGCAATGCTCTTCCCTGTTAATTTCTTCTAAAAAGAAGGAAGAGAGTGAGGGGCTTAGGTTTTGTTTCACTCAGAGGAGGAAATAGAATTGTCAGGGTGAGCTTCATTGAAAATGAAGCTTCATTCAGGGTGAGCACAGATTCAAGAAATCTGAGGTCATTAACCATGTCATAAAGGTGAAGGCATGTAACAGGTAGAAGGCCAAGGTACTGCAATGAAAGTTGAGGAAGAGCTTGTTGAGGAAGAGCAAAGAGTCTACTATAGTTAGAAAAGCAGGAATAAGTGGGGAAGTGCATTCAACCAACAAGGTCAGAGAGCAGAGTGGGTGTGAATAGAACAGAAAATCCAGTCAGGACCGGAAGCCTTCTTGGAAAAAACTTTGGCTTCTACCTGAGGTTTTAGGCATAGGAACCGTATTATTGGCACAGAGGAATTAGAACTATGTTGAGAAGGGACTGAAGGTGCAGCAAGGAACCTATTAGGAGGCTGTGGAAATCTATTAATAGAAAAGGAAAGCAGCATAACTGTCATGAAGATATTCTCTGAGCTCATTGCTTGTAATAGGGAAGAGTTTTGTGGTATGATATCCATACCTGCTTCCCCACGGTAACTCATATCCAAGTGCATACAACACATGGTGGATTTTGGAAGGGGTGAAGAGAATTGCCCACGTCTGAAGTTTCTGTTCCTTTCTTTGTAAATATCTCCTTCCAATAATTCATCCCTTTTCTTAGTTCAGGTACCTTCTTTCTTCTCCAAATCCAAAGCCATATTGCTGGCTGCCTCCTCTAGACTGAGCTCTAATTCCCCACCTCCAAATACCTGCTAGTTTCCACTTGGTCATGTGTCCATTTCCCCAAGTCAATGTTTCCAAAATTTATGACCCTACTTGATCTTACCTAAGACTCTTCTAAAAACGATTTTCATTGATAAACAAAATACTTCAAAGGTCCACAGTGTATACAACCTAGCACCTAAAGAGTAAGAATCATTTAGTGTGCAAATATTGTTAGAAAAAAAAAAAGAAAAACGTAAATAATTTTGATTGTATGAAAATTAAATTATGTTTATCAAAAATGTAATGACTTCTAAGACAAACCAGAAAGAGTAAATAAAAGTCTTTAAAAATGAGATTCTATGTTTCCATAATCAGTTTTGAAGAGTGCTTTTCAGCAACGCCATCCACTGTCAGTGGGCCATGGGTTGGATGTCAAATGGGTACAATCTTTTTGAAGAGCAATCTGGTAATATCTATCAAGTGCCTTTTAAAAGTCCAATTGGCAGTATAACTAAAGTTTTATTCATTTTCTTAAGAAAGGACAAATTCAGAATGTGTTTATGAAAGTGTTTTCAAATAATTCGTTACAAAAACAGAGAATGAGAAATTACTTCAATGTTCGACAGTAGATCCAGTAGTTGATTTTTACACAACAATTAAACATATAATTCTGTAAAAAAAAATTTGTTTCCCAGCTACTCAGGAGGCTGAGGCAGGAGAATCATTTGAACCCAGAAGGCAGAGGTTGCAGTGAGCCAAGATCATGCCATTGCACTCCAGCCTTGGTGACAGAGTGAGACTCCATCTTAAAAAAAAAAAAAAAAATTGTGGGTACATAGTTGGTGTATGTATTTATGGGTTACATAAGATATTTTGATATAGGCATAAACATATAATTCTTGAAGAATACTGGCCATAGGAAAATACTTATAATTGAATGTAAAATTTTATGAAATGTAAAATTGCAAATATAGCATATATTTGTTTGTTATTGTTGCTGTGACACAAAATACCACAAACTTAGTTGCTTAAAATAGCACTATATATTATCTTACAGTTCTGGGAGTCAGAAGTCTGGAATGGGTTTCCTTCGGCTGAAAAGGTGTTAGCAAATCAGACTTCTTTTCTGGAAGCTATAAAGAAGTTCAGAAACTCTAATGTTTTATTGCCTTGTCCAGGTTTTAGGGCTGTCATATGTTTAGGCTTTCTGTCCCCACTCAAATCTCATCTTGAATTGTAATCACCAGGCGTTGAGGGAGATACCTGGTGGGAGGTGTTTGGATCATGGGAGTGGTTTCCCCCATGCTATTCTCGTGATAGTGAGAGAGTTCTCACAAGATCTGATGATTTTGTAAATGTCTGCTATTTTCCCTGCTTGCATTTCTCTTTCCTGCCACTATGTGGAGAAGGTCCTTGCTTCCTCTTCACCTCCCACCATGATTGTAAGTTTCCTGAGGTTTCTCCAGTCATGTGGAACTGTGAGTCAATTAAACCTTTTTCCTTTACGAATTACTCAGTCTTGGGTATTTCTTTATAGCAGTGTGAGAACAGACTAATACAGGCTGCCTGCATTCTTTGGCTAATGGCTCTCTTCCAAGTTCAAAGGCACTAACTGCTAGTCTTTACTGCATTTTATTACTCTGATATGTATGGACTCTTCTCTCACTTCCAAATTAAAGGGCTTTAGGATTACACTGGGCAGACCCAGATAATCCATGATAATCACTTTATTTCAAGATCAGTGATTAGCAAATTTAGTGCCACCTGCATCCTTAATTCCCCCTTGTCATATAATATGTAAATTGGTAATATATAGACTAATGTATTCACAGGTTTGATGGATTAGGACATGGACATCTTTAGGACCCTTTATTCTGTGTAGCACAGTATGTTCCAAAATTTTATAAACTGTAATACTTTTATACACATGAAATGATTTGAAGGAAATGTAATAAAATATCAAAAAGCAATCCCAGTGGTTGGATAACAAGTAGTTTTTGTTGTTTTGTTTTTTCCCCCCTCTATACTCTTTTTTTAATTCTTTCCTTTCTTTCTGTTTTTTTTTTTTTTTTTTTTTTTTTCCTGATACAGAGTCTTGCTCTGTCACCCAAGCTGGAGTGCAGTAATACAATTATGGCTCACTGCAGCCTCAACCTCCCAGGCTTAAGCCATCCTCCACCTCAACCTCCCAAGTAGGTGAGACTACTTAGCATGCCACCATGCCCAGCTAACTTTTTTATTTTTATTTTTCATACAGATGGGGGAGGTCTCACCATGTTGCCAGGGTTGGTCACTAACTCCTTGGCTCAAGCAATACTCCTGCCTCAGTTTCTCAAAATGTTGGAATTACAGGCATGAGTAACCATGCCCAGCCTACACTTTCATATCCTCCAAATTCAATGCAATGAGTCTTCTAATTTTTAAAAAGTAGAGAATACACTTTCTTAACGACTTTATCTTTGCTATTACATTAATCTAAATTCCTTTTTATAATTGTCAAGGCAAATATTTTTCACTTCATAAATCAGACTTTCACTGATATATTCCCACTTTTTTCATCTTCCTCTCTTCTTGTTCTTCTACTATTTTAATTTTACAAATACCAGCTGTCCTTCAAAGTTTAGAGTCTTAAAATGCTTCCTTAGATTATTACAGTTCTTACTCATCTAAAATTCTCCAACACAGTCTGTACCACGAAATTCAACCAATTGCTCGCCACAGTGCTTTGGAAGCTCATACCTGGTATCACTAATGAAAGGTTGCTTCTCAGAAGCCAGGAGCCCCATGCTCTGTATTGCTGTCATATTTATTCATTGTACCTTGAGACATGTTAGTAATATTATATGTACTCCTAAACATTTGTTGAAGTATGCTTCTAAGATTTTGAAGTAATATTTCTTGGATTTCAAATCATTTTATTAATTTCTAAGGTTTTTTTTCGTTTGTTTGTTTTTTGCTTATCTTCTAAATGAAAACTGTTTTAGATGTGAAAAGAAAACCCATTGTCATCACCTTCTGACCACTAAATACTTAAAGTCATCCAATTTGTCTGCTGTTAATCCTGTAATTTCATTTTTCTTCTGTACTGATCCCCTTCTCTAGTCTATAAATTAATTAAGTCACTTACAATTAAAATAAAATTCCCACAACTCTGCATTTCCTCCCCTCTATGCACCGCCTTGTCCCATTGACAGCCAAGCCTTTTAAAAGTCTATTTCCTCTATGGCAGCCTCCTTAACTTTCTCCCATTTCTGCCTTTGGTCTCCACCAGCTCCACTGACACTGATCTGACAGGTTACCAACCCTGCTGATAGCCAAATCAAGTGGACTAACTTTAATCTTCACGATCCTTAGCTGCTCAGCAGTACTCAACAATAGTAATTGTTATCTTCTGGACACTCTTCCTTGACTTCAAAAAATGTTTTATCAACTAGACTCTAGTCTTATTCCCACCTAGTGTGCCCTCCCTGCTTGTCACTATGAACTTTCTTTTTTTTTTTTTGTCTTCGAGACGGAGTCTCGCTCTGTCACCCAGACTGAAGTGTAGTGGCCCGATCTCGGCTCACTATGAGCTCCACCTCCTGGGTTCACGCCATTCTCCTGCCTCAGCCTCCCGAGTAGCTGGGACTGCAGGCACCCACCATCACGCCTGGCTAAAAAACAGTTCAGCATGGTATTTTCTACAATATTGAGAAGGTCCTATACCTTTAAGGTCCAATATAGTAGCAACTAGAAACACGTGACCACTGAGGACATACTATGTGGTTAGTGCAACAAAGAAACTGAAGTGTTAACTGTATTTAATTTCAATTAATGCTAATTTAAATGGCCACATGTAGCTAGTGGCTACAATATTAGACAAGCTAGTTCTAAAATATATGTTACTTTTTTATGGCTGCCCATTGCCAAAAAGTTCTCAAACTTTAACATGCCTAAGAATTATGTGAATAACTTGTTTAAAATGTCTATTTCAGGGTTTTAGCCTATCTATCTATCTATCTATCTATCTATCTAATCTATCATCTTTCTATCATCTATCATCCATCTATTTACTTTAAAAGCCAACAGCCTATTGAACTAATAGTCATTTTTCTCCCTAGATACTGAAGGTGAGAGGGATAGATGAGGTGATCATTATTCTTCTTTAGATATGGACAGAGTCAATATAAAATTGTAATAGCCTTGACCTAGGCTCAGATGACTGGTTGATACATGACATACCCAGCTCCAATCACCCTCAAATTTAAAAATTTATTGACATTATGCTTTAAACACTTTTCTAAGCACTATCCTTTTCCCAAGTTTCAAGGTATTAAAACCCAGATCTAGGAATGAAACAACTTCCCTACTATTAATTTCAAGGGCAGAAGTCAACATGACACAAATTAGAAACATAATCAACTTTATTGCATTAGAAAAATTAATGTAAACCAGATGAGTACGTCACATCTCTATGGTTAGGGTCCCGGAGTATAAATTCTCAATCTCAGGTGAATCTAATGAATACTGTAGCCTAAAATTTAAAATACAAATTCCCTACCAAGTTCTAGGAAAACCTTTTATGACTTTCCAGCTTCATCTTATTTATTACCACCACATTTTTCCCACCATCCTTTATCGTTTTCACCAAGTTATGATGTGTGTGTGTATATATAGCATATAGTATATATATATGTGTATATATATATATACACACATACACATACTACTTTATATATATATAATATTGCTATTAATTTAAAGTATTGCTATTAATTGAAAATTTACTATGTGTTAAGTATCCATCATGCATTTGATCATTTAATTTTTATACAGTTTCATGAAGTGGACACATCATCCATGATTTTATTAATAAATTGAGCCTTTCTTTAAGTAACTTATCCCTCATTATATAATCAACAATTAGTATGTCAGTAGAAATTGTATGCAGGAGCAATGGATTAGATATGCATAAAGCAGCATAGGTAGATCTCTTTTTTTTTTTGACACAGAGCCTTGCTCTGTCGCCCAGACTGGAGTGCAGAGGTATGATCTTAGCTCACTGCAATCTCTGCCTCCCAGGTTCAAGCAATTATCTTGCCTCAGTCTTCACAGTAACTGGGATTACAGGCATGCATCATCATGCTTGGCTAATTTTTGTATTTTCAGTGGAGACAGGGTTTCACCATGTTGGCCAGGCTGGTCTAGAACTCCTGACCTCCAGTGATCTGCCTGCCTAGGCCTCCCAAAGTGCTGGGATTAGAGGCGTGAGCCACTGCGTTCAGCCAGATAGATCTAAAATATTGTTCTGGGTAGAAAAAAATAGGTGATTCAATATGCAATATCATTGACCAAAATTTAAAACTATATGCAAAAATTCAATAAGATATTTGATAAAATGTATCCAAAGATGATTGAGTGAGAAAGAATGGGAATATGGTGTGTAGATAAAAGAAAACAAATGAATAGATAAAACAAGAGAGGGACTTTTTTTAAACCAAGTATAATATACTACAACCTGGAGAGAGAAAGAAAGAGAACTCTTACTAGCATTACGATATGTTGATAAGAGTAATTGTGAATTGCCCTCTGAGGTTTTTAAATATAAACCTACAACACTTTTTGTGCATTACTGAATGAAGGCACTAGGTGTTGAAAGCTGAGACTTTAGCAATATCCCCTTTTTACTCACAAATGTACTTATGTTTCACTAAGGAAGCTGAGAGAGCGGTTAATTTTGTCAGTTTATGGCTTGTTCAATGCTTATTTTCCAGTTGTTTTAGTCATTCACTACATGCTTGTTTTAAGCATTGTTTCTCTTAGAATCAAAATATCTTTTTGAAAAGAAAAGAAAAAGCTGTTAGGTACTTCATTTGCTTGGTATATCCCTAATTTATTCATTCAACAAAAGCATATATTTATCTGTCTTCTAGATACAAGTGCCAGGAACTATGCTAAGTTCTTTAATGAATGTAAAGTGTTTGTGATGATTATGAAGTATGAAGTAGATGGCCTCCCAAAGTCGGATCATTTACCATCAAAGCTTATCATGGTTAGTATTAAATTTAATCCTTATGTCTAGAACAATCAAATTTATGCTAGCACATGCAGGTTGTTTTAATTATATAATCCCAACCCTTCATTCCAGAAAAGAAAAAAAAAAACACACACACACAATCAAAGACACATTAAACTGTAGCCTTGAATTGCAGAAAGCGATAGTGGAAAGATCTTATATGTAACGTATTTGATCCATATTAAGTTACTCTTCAATATATTTGTCAACAGTTTACTTTCCTTGGTGTTCATCTGTATATATATATTTCTCACCAGAATGACTGGCATAGGGAGAATATTTAAAGTGTTATATAGTCTAAAAAAAGAAAAATTTAACATTCCGTGTTGTTGTTGACCGACTAAATCTGGTTCTAATACTGAGTGGAATTTCCAAACATGACCCTGGGGCAAGCAGAAAGCAAACGTCAACATATTTCCCAAGGTATTAAAACTATCAGAAGGAAGTACTAGTATTTCCTTAAACATACACAACACAAAATGAATCAAGAGATGATGTCATGCTTTATCGAAGTATTTATTTTCATTACAATTCACACAGTTCTTCAAGGTCAAAGTGACACTAGTCTTACTAGAAAATATGAGATTTGAGTTGCATAAATCATTCTCTACTGTTTAGAAAACAATCCGTGAACTTTCATGAATTTGGGAAACAACTCTAGGAACTGGATGGTATCAAAATTCAAAGATAAGTGGCAATATTTCTTATTTCTTTTTTAAAGCTTTCACTGGAAAAAAAAAAAGTTAACTTTTGTGGTTATGTTGGAAAAAAAAAATGCAAAGACCAGTACAGCCTATCCTTTTTTCTTTTAGAAGTTGTGGAGGCCTTTTTTTCAGCAGTGTGATTCCCTGACATCCCCCTACCCTGCCATTCTACTAAATTTCCTCTCACATCTTCTATACAGCCCCCTCCCACATACACAGGACAGAAGTGGAACAAGTGGAGAAGAAAATGATGAGAGTAATGCCGAGGGAAGACAGCAGTGTGTTTAACATCACAAGATCAGAGGGAGCCCAGAAGCAGAACCTAGAAAAATCCTTTCACAGCATGCAATATAGAACAAAAATCCCCAGAAAACTCAAATACTACTATTATCATGTTTCAAAACAAGAAAGCTAAGAAAGGTGACAAAAGGACCCAAGAAAAGATAGCACATACTTTCAGCCACCTGTGTGTCGAGTGGAAAGTTTTCATCAGAACCCTTTAATTCTTTCTTTTGATGTATAAGCCCAATCAAGACAATAATATGTCCTTGAACCAAAATGAATCCTCTATGATAGACTATCACTCTGGGTGATAAACAAAGCTTTTAAAGACATAAACTAGCTCTGTAGGTGGCCTTCACTCACTCCAAGAAAGCCTTTGATTAAAATAAAAATGTATGTAGGAACAAACTTGAATGAAGGCATACAAAAGTTTCATTCCATTTGGGAGAAATAAACATGAAAATGAGACCTTTTCAATACCCCTACAAGGAAAGACAAATTGATCAAACCAGACAGTAAAGAAAAAGGAGAAAAAACAAATGCCCTTCAACTACCTCAAGATTTTTAGGGAAATAAACATCAAGGGTTGAACTACCCTAAATAATTTTTTTCTACAGTATTCCTTAACATGCTCAACAACAAATATGAACATCTGTTCAATTGGCTTACCTCAGAGTGCTGAAAAGCAAACAAAAGTTAAAGGAAGCTTGTGACTTCTGACCTAATAACAATCTGAGGCAGCCCTCTTAGATGAAGAGATGAATACTGGTGCAAACCAAGTGAAAGAAATCAAAAGGCAAGTGAGAAATGAAAGAGCAATGGGAAACAAAGGGACAAAATTGGAGCTCAGCTGGATTTTCGTATTAAGAACAGAACTCCTAATGGACAAACATTTCTTCTGGTTTATAACTATGGATGGCTATAATTAATAATGGAATCCCTTTCTGCCTAGTAAAAACATGTGCAAACATAAGTTATTAGGTAATTCACAAAGAAAAGCAATTATAATTATTGTACATTTAATCACCTAGGAGAGTATCCTGTTGGATGTTGAATATAACATAAACAAAACTTTCTAAAGACAGTTCTCATAAAGTGAATTCATAGCACAATCACTAGAAGCACAACCATTTTTCAGAATCTCAAGCGGATAACAGAAATTCAGAATTGAGGGTACTGTTAGTAAACTCACCATTCGATGTCTCAAAGAACACCAGAGTACTCAAAAATGACAGAGGTCAGTGGCAAACCATTCACTTTAAGTTCTCTAAAAGTACATTAAAAAAAATACCTATAAACTTTTTGGGGAAGAGAGGTTGAATTTGGCTATTGGTTGATATGGCTAGGTATTGTTTTTCTAGGAAAACCAAAAGAAATAAAAACTGTACATGAACAGACATTTTTTAAGCTATCACAAGTTCTGCTGACAGATTTGATGGTTCATAGAGCAAAGATGTTGCAATCTGACCTTACTGTAGAGAAAATACAAAGTAGAATTTTAATTTTTTATTGCTTCATTTTAGCATATTTTAAAATTTTAAAATACATGGAAATGCTGAAATGTTATCATATAAATAAGATAGAATTTTAAATTAATTTAAATGTTCCCTTCTCATTTATTACCTCACACTGAAATAAAAGTGAATAAATAAAAACACAATAAGTTAAATATTAATTCTTCCACAATTCAAATTTTTTTGGCCAATTCCTAAAATCATGTGTGATGAGATATTAGCAATTCTTGGTTTGTCTTAATATTAGGGTACTCGTAAGACAAGAATAATTTAAATCAATATTTATTACCCAAACTTATTTAACTAATATTTTTTTCCTTGTAGCTCATCAAATATTTCTTGTTTTAAAAATCAGAATTACTAATAATCAAAGACAGCTATTAATACACTAACAACTGGGGCTCTGTGTTTTTTTAAGTTACATATAATATATTTTATTTTTGAAAAAGTACAAAATGCTTGGAGGAAGCATCAAAAATAACTATTAATTATTGATATCCATAAGGAAACCATATATAAATGCATTTAAGCACTCTTAACTGTTTTACTGAAATAATTACAAAGATTCAGAATGACTGGTTTTTGGCTTTGCATAGTAAAGAATACTAATATAGATAAATTATCAATTTAATAATAATTTTTAAACTGCCTGAAATACTTGGTCTCAGCAATTTATTTTTTTTTCTGGCATGCTGTTTAGAAATCTGGGAAACACAGATCACAGAAAGAAGAACAAAAATCACTAAAAGTATTCAAATCTCACAAATTAGAGGCAACCACTATTAAGCATTAGCATATTTTTCTAAAAGAGTGAAAGTGCTAGAAAGAAAATTTTATGAAATTAGGGATTTACTATTTTTTTTTTTAAAAGCATTGTTTTCTTACATGAAGGATATCAATACCTTGTGTTCCCAGTTAGCCATTTTGCCTAATAATTTTGTTTCTGTGAAATTCATGAAGTGAATCATCTTCCTGAAGTGTAATCTTTTGGAAGCAGGGACTTTGTTTCAGCATTATGTCTTTTCTCCATTGCTTTCAAACCTAAAAAGTCACTAAATATTTACATAAAAGGTAATGGTGGTTTGATCAGAGCAGTTTTTTGGGGCAGCAATTTTCAAACATTTAATTTCAGGTTCCCATTACACTTGGTTATATCTGTCTATAGTTTCCATATTAGAAATTAAAACTAAGATATTTTGTGAAACTATATTTTTAAACTCATTCTATACAAATATCATGTTTTTGTGAAAAATAACAATATTTTCCAAAATGAAAATATTTATGAAGAAAAGTTTCATTGTTTTTACACACTTGCAGAACTCTTTCATGTCTGTCTTAATAGACAAGAACTGGAGTCTAATATCTGTTTTTGTATTCAGTCTATTGCAATATGGTGCTTTGGTTAAAGTAGGGGAAGAAAACTCCAGTTTCACACAGATATGTTGATATAAAAAGAAAGAATATTATGATAGTCTTTTAAAATAATTGTAGGTATTCTTCTTTGATGGTCCTTACACACAAAATATTGCATATTTAATTGCACACACACTAGTTTCTTAAAGGTTAATTGCAACTAGAAATCTGGAACCATGTCAATAAACTTTTTGTACTGTTACATTAAAATCTATTGACCTGCGTTGCACTTTGAATGGTCTTTCACCCTCACACAATCCTATAACATCATTCATTTATCTTTGGGAAATTTGGTTCCCTTAGTTACGCAGAGCTTCCAAATACTAACTTTCATTATATTTCATTATCAAATGTTTTCAAATTGTACTTATTGTTATTATCATTGATTTTATTTTAAAAAAATATTCTGAGTAATGGATACAAATTTTCAAAAATTCAAATTTTCACTTGAAAGTTCAAATTTTATTATTCACAATAAATGCTGACCATTGTTTCCCTTGAGGTGACAGATTTACTTCATCCATGTTTGAGATAAGCCTGCCAAATACCATACCAGCCTGAAAAACTGTAGGTTGTCTATTAGTAATTGTTTCAAGTAAAAATGATTCACCATGAAAGTGACTTGTTTAGCTCATGATTGAAACACACAAGTGTTTTTCCTCAATATAGTCATTTGATTACAGCATGCAGAAGTATTCTTCCAATTTTATCAAGCTGAATACTTAGAAAATCTTGTGCCTAAGGGTCAAGATTGCATGCAACTAGTACGTATTATTGCTCCATCAAAGATATTCTTAAGGGAAAATGGCAGCTTCTTTTAATATCAGCTTGTGCTGACAGAGGAGACAATGATTAATTTTGCAGTTTGGTGCCAATGTCATGCTTTGTGTTAAAGATCAGTTTTACTCACCAATGCTTTTGCACCATAAGTATACAAATCTTGACGTGATGAAAAACATCAACTAGTATCTTCCTGTTACTATGAAAATAGTTTTAATCTTGAAGACCCACTGCAAGGTTCTCATGGGCTCCCAGGAGTACGCAGACTACATTTTGAGAACCTCTACTTTGGATAATTTTTCTGACAGGATTCCTGGGGAATGCATATGATTTATCCAGTCCTATTGCTCACTTTTAGAATAATAGTTTGTCTTATTTAATATATAACATTAATCCAAAGAATCTTTAAAAATCAGATTGGCAAGCATCCTCCTCCCATCCCCAGCCAACCACCACTCCCGAATAACCTGTCTGCGACTACCCAAGATTGCCAAGGTCATAAAAAACAAGGAAAGACTGAGAAACTGTCACAGACCAGAGGAGACAGGGGAGCCAAGTCAACTGAAAGCAATGCAACACCCTGGACTGAACTGTACAACACAAGGATATTAATGGAGAAACAGATTAAATCTAAATGAAGTCTGAAATGTGGTTAATAGTAATGTAGCAATGTTGGTTATTAATTTTGAAAAATATGATGTGAGGTATTACTAATGGGGGAAACTGGATGATAACAATATAAGAACTCTCATTGCTGTCTTTGCAACTGCTCAACAAATCGAAAGATTCTTCTAAAATTTAAAAACAATAAGTTTTTGAGGGAGAAAAATCTTAAGGCAGATCATGGACCCACACACAGAGCTCAAAATTACTCCTCTGCTCAAAATTCATTTGTTAACTATTTTGTACAAAGTTAGAGCCAAAGTGCTTAGCATCCCTATATAATCTGGCCACCCACCAACTTTCTAGTATTTTTCTTAGGTGGTCTTTCCCTAGCTCACTTTGCTTCAGCCATGCAGGACGCTGGGCAGTTCCTCTAACATCTTAAGCGTGTGTCTGTCTCAGGGACTTTGCTCTTGCTTTTACCTCTGCCAGGAACATTCTTCTCCCAGATAATGGAAAGATTTGTTCCCTCACTTCCTTCAGGCCTCTGCACAAATTTCACCTTATTGGAGAGGTCTCCTTCATCTATTCTATATAATATAATAAGCACCCCATCCCACTTTGTCACTCCTTATTCCATTTACTCTGCTTTATTTTTCTCCATCTGCTATAACATCACCAGCTAACATATATTGTTTATTGTCTCTTCTTCCTGAAGTGTAATCTTTTGAAGTCAGGAATTTTATTTCAACTTGATGTCTTATTCCAACATTATATCTCTGATTAATTTTGTGTGTGTTTAAAAAGTATTTTGATCCTATGAACTAAAATTAGCAGTTTTTTAAAACAATGTATTTTCATAACAAAACAAAAGAGTTGAAAATCCTCTTTATTCTTAAAACTTTCTGGAATTGTTACTGGTTAAGTTTGATTTTAAATTTCTGCATACTATAAAGTTCTAGGGAGATTCAGGGGGAAATATAGACTGAATATCCAAATGAGACAACATTTTAATGGTCACCATGATTAATTTAAATATTGCTAGTATAAAATAACAACATGAATATTATAGCTTCTAAAATCTTATAAATCTGGTAACTTCTCTAAGAAATTTCAGGTAGAAAAACCTCTCAATAAATCTTATCTTCTGAAGGGTATTACACAAAAATGAACTGGGAAACAATTTAGGTCATTTTTCTAAGATAAAGATTTAGTTGAGAGATGTGTTTTTGATATTTACCTAATTTTTCCACATTGAATATGTAGGTATGCTGTGTGTATATATATATATATATATATATATTCCTTATTTTAATTCTTATTGCTAGATAAGTGACAATCCAAGTAAAAAGTGCACAATATTAGAAAAGAAAGTCCTTCAATGTCTGATTGCATTGTCCTTCACTAATTGTGCCTAACAATTTATTCAAACTTTGAAACCTTTTTAAAAATTATATTTTACACCATTTATAAATAACAGCAGAAAATTAAATGCTACACTGTTGTATTTTGAGTTACCGTATTTCTTAAAAGACAAATGATTTTCTTTCTACATTTGTAGAATTCTAAGTGATAAAAAGCTTTTGCTGAATTCTGAGCTATATTCAAATGTCATTTCTTACTTTTGGAATTTTTAGATTTGAGATACAAAGACGGTTATGATTGGCCCAAAAATAGTGTTCATTTTTTAATATTGACAAACCTTATATATTTTTAAACTGAGCATATTAATTCCTTATTACTCCTGTGCCAATACCCTCTTCTGTCCCTGCCTCCCAGGACATCTGTGTCTGGATTCTGGGTAATTATAACTTGGTAGAACTTACAGAAATACTTAATATATGGCAAATATATAAGTGTTTTAAAGTCATCAAATTATTAGGGCAGAAAGAAAGTTCTGAGATTGGAAATAGAATCAATAGTTTCAACAAAACTATAAATTTGTTCTCCAAATATCTATATAGATATATATTATCTATGTCTCTCTTTATATATAGATAGACAGATCCTATATATAGGAAAAGAGAGAGAGATTTTATCTCAAAACAAGCTAGATGGTGGATCTGTATAACAGACTGAAACAGGTACATGAAGTCATAAACGAAGCCGAGGCTGTGGCCCCACTGAGCTCTGGACCCACACACACAGGTCAAGATAGCAGAAAGTTCTTTTACTGTGATGTAATGAAGACCCCACACAAAGTGGGGAATCTACACCGAGCTTAGTTCTTGACACAAGTATCTGGGAAGTTGTTTCCTGTTCCCTGTCTTCTGCTCCCACTGTTCTTTGAAAAGAGTATGAAAATAGGTGCTTTAAATTACTTGGGATCATAGTTTATAGGATAACATATGTTTTGAGAGGCAGGAAGAAGGGCATTCAGACTTGAAGCAAACTCAAAATCCAACTCAGATACTGGATGTCTCACATTTCTGCATGAATAACAAGAATGTTTGTAAAATGAACATCCTTGGGAGATAGAGTTAGCATCTCCCTCTGAAGCCCTGGTCATGTTTGCTTATTCTTCAGTGTAATAAATATAACATATTTCTCTAGGACAAAAGTAAAACACATTTGCTTTATGTGTTTTAGATTAGAAAACATGTGAGTTATCTAATCTTGGGTAACCCAGTCTTCTTCATGTACAGGCATTGCCTGTCCCTCTTTGTTTTATCCTGTGGGAATTGGAGCTCATAGACCTGGTGCAAATAATGTTATTTTGGATATTGTTACTTCTGTTAGTAACTATGCTCTTTGTCTTTAGCCCAGGAATCTCGTGTCTTCTGACAGCATCTATGAAACTGTGGCAGGCTGATTTTTAACTTGCAGATAGAGTAAGCTCTCAGACTCTTCGCAGTTGTAGGCATTGTTAAAGGATTGAGGTACATCTCCATCAAACGATGTGGAAAGATCTCCAAGACATATTGCTAAGGAAAAAGAATCTCAAAACTACATATGCATATATTAATACATACACATGATATATATATAATCATACGTACATATATAGATGCATGATCACATATGATATACACACACTATAAACCCATTCTTGAACTCAACACACACAAATAAGTATGTAAATATTCAAAGAAAGTTCCAGAAGAATGTGCACCAAATAATTACAGATGATTATTTATCTACCAGAAGAGAAATGTGATTGGGCATTTGGGTTGGAGGTGAGTGGGGCAATAAATCAGGTATTGAGGAGAAAAGAGTTTAAGCAGTTGGCTCAGGATATGTTCAGCCTCTTTGCCAATGGGGAGGACCTCTGGTTTCAAGAAAATAAGGAAAAGTGATTTGATCTAATCTCCTTGTCAGCTGGACTTCCATGCAAATAGACTGATAATATTAGCTAGGAGAAGGAGACCTTATTCACAGAAATCTCTTAGCAGGATGTCCCTGAGGAAAGGATTATTTATAATAATTATAATTCATATATAATAAATACATCCAAGTAAACCTATGGATTTATGAGGCATGACTTCTAAGAGAATGTCCCATAAATTATAGAATTTTCTTGGGTAAAAAAAAAAAAAGAATTGAAAAAAAAAAGAGGAAATGTCGTATCATTTAAATGCTTCTGACTGTATCAAGTGACGCTGCACGACCTTTCTTGGATGCCTCATATGACTCTGGGCCAAAGATAATATGCGTAATCGAAAAAGAAGGACCCAAGGAGTCACATAGAAGTCCCAGAACTTTCTGCTTCTAGATTGAGGATATCTTTAAAATTATTTGTAAAGTTTAATACTGGGTGTGATGTCAGATTTGTGTGAGACTGTTTTGATAATTCAATACTACATTCACCAACACACTACTTCCCTGACCACCTCTACACAGCCCATACATTTTGATTATTCTTGACAAAGTCATCAAAAATGCAATAAGCCCTTTTCAGTACACTTTGTATATTTGCCTAATTAAAATTATATTTGCAATTTTTTCTTGAATTCTATGATACTCTTTCTTTATGGGTATTTTTCCACCTTCTAACAATTCTACATACTTTTTTTTCTTTTGAGACGGAGTCTCGCTCTGTTGCCCAGGCTGGAGTGCAGTGGTGCAATCTTGGCTCGCTGCAAGCTCCGTCTCCTGGGTTCACGCCATTCTCCTGCCTCAGCCTCCCGAGTAGCTGGGACTACAGCACTGCCACCATGCCCAGCTAATTTTGTTTTTGTATTTTGGTTTCACCGGGTTAGCCAGGATGGTCTCGATCCCCAGACCTTGTGATCCACTCACCTCAGCCTCCCAAAGTGCTGGGATTACAGGCGTGAGCCACTGCACCTGGCCTAATGAGCATTTACTTTATCCTTGGTACTTAGCCCGTATTTCCTATTTTATGCTCACAACACCCCCATAATATGTGTTATTATTTGCATTTTATCTCTCCTACAGAGGAGCATAATGAGGCTCAGAGAATGCAGTCATGTGCTCAAATGTACACAGGCAGTGGATTATAGAGCCCAGATCAAGCCCAATTCTTTATGCTTCCAAAGCCTGGGCGCTTACTTCTTTCCTTATTTTCTCTCTGACTCTTAAATATTTTCCTAAAATTTCTTTTCTTACACTTCTATGCCTGCTCCAAATTTGTATTCTTAAGCTATTCTGGATCAACAGCCACTTTGAAAGCTTGAAGAAAATGATGGACTTACTTCCCAGAAAAGTGCATCTAGAAATAAATGCAAACCCATTTCATACTTTCTATGACTTTCCAGTGAAATCTGGCCATGACAAGAGGTGCCCGTCTATGTGTTTATTCTAGTGATCTTAAGTCTAGTAGCTTCAACAACCACCTGTTTGTGGTTGCCTTTTATAGCAAACGCATCTAATGCCCTGACTCACCATTAAGCACTCTAAGAGTGCTACCTCTGTTTCAGCTGTGGATAGCATCAATAGTCCCCTGAGGGCTTGCCAATAAAATCTAGCATCAAGTAACCCCTTACTAATGTTCTGCATCAAGAGTTCTAGCTCAGACCATCATGGAATCCAGTCTGGTCAGAGTAAGTGCAGCTTGGCAATGTGGGATCTTACCACTGGGAGCAATGTCAAACAACGGAGTAGGAGTTTCTGGATTAATGTCCCTACTTTTTATCCTTTAGGTGCACATTTCTGGGAAACATTGTGTCTCTTCTGAGTGGTGGAATGGAGCCCCACTACCCACAGTGACAACCTCAGTGACACTCAACCTGGCTTTTCCTCCTTATCTGTCTCACTCTTCCTGCTTTCTCATTCCTGCTCTTGGGATCACCTCCCAAATAAACTAAATATGAATTATTGCTTCAGACTCCTCTTTCAGGCCAACCCTATCCAAGCTAAAACAACTCTCAAATTCTCAAATTCACTTTTCTACCACTGACCTCTTTTGAGGTACCATCCAGCATGTCAAACTGCATGAATAATTTAACTTTCGTGTTGTATGAGGCCTTCATTCTTAGCACATTCCATTTCATCTAATGTCCCTTATCTTGGTTAGTGACATAATTATAAGGAAGTTCTTCAAGATTAAAACAACAAAACAAAACAAAAAAACAACTTTGGTGTCGTCCTTGACTCCTTCTCATTCTGTTTGACCATCAGTTATCTCCCAAATGTCTCATTTCACCCACCCTCCTCCTTTCCCCACTGCCCTAGTCTTAGCGTTGAGTTCGAGACAATCACTTACCTCTCTATACTAACAGCCTCATAATTTGGTCTCACTTTCTCCCTTGCCTCTCCCTCATTTCCAGTATCTTGCACTCTATTTGCCTAATGATCTCTCTAAAACACAAATCTGAAACTGCACTTCTGGCTTTAAATTATTGCAGAGAGAACAAAATATGAGTTACTTGACAGGGTATAAAAATTTTAAAAACCTTCACAATGTAGCCACAGTTTATTTTCAGTTTCATCTTCCACTTTGTCCTTACTGTAGAAGTTGTTTTTCAGTCACATTGAACATACCCTGGTCTTAAAACAAGTTTGTGCTCTTCACTACTTCATCTATTCGTTGTAGTTGCTATTCCTTCTGCCTGAACAATCCTCTCTCGTGTCTGCCTGAAATCATTTTTCAAGAACTAACTCAAATAACATTTCCATCAAAATTCTTGCTCCTCCCAAGCTTTGGTCTTCTGCAATCCCATATGATTTTCACATTTCTCTGTCTTCTCACAATGTATTTGAACATTTGTTCACTTCGTTATTTTCCTGAGTCTACTGTGTGCTCCATAAATGCTGCAATGTTGATTATCTTGTCTTCTCAGTGCCTAGAAGAAAGTGACTGCTTAAAAACTATGTGCCAAACTCAATTGAAAGGTATGGAGAATGTCAAGAGGGAAGTCGATGTTGAAGAAAGGCACAGGGAAAGAATGATCAACTGAAGAGACTTTATTTATGAACAGACAGTTTGGGAGGAGTAAAGAGTGGTGAATGAAAATGGAGCTCAAATATAAAAGGAAAGCCAGAAGTCATAAGAAAAATGTCCACACCCGGAACGCAAAGAGTAATATACATGGCACAGACAAATGCTCAGGTCCAGAGGTGTTGCCATAATTTAAAAACAAAACTTGTCCTGCGGGTGATTAATGCTAAATTTCCAAAGTATTGCTGCTATTTATACAAACTGCTATATTCATAGGGTTAATCTAGCCTAATACTTCAAATTATTCTTTAAAAATTATTGTGCACATAAAGGCATTATATTTGCAATAATACTAAGTGATTGGAATGTTATTTCCTATTTTGAAATGTTTTATAAATTGCAATTTCTCTTAGGAAACTTGGTGCTCCAGGTTTGTGTGTCAGAAAGAATGTTGAGCATCAGTTTCTGAGTTTCTCATATTTTACCTGATTTAAAAGCCAGAGGTGGAACCCCAGGAGTAGTGGTATTAGGCTACAAAAAGTCTCTGAAACTTTCACAAATAAAAAACTCAACATGCTTTATCATGTAAGTAACTTTAGAAGAAACCGTTTTGATTTATGGTGTTAATTTTCCTTGCCAGACTATAGTACGCAAATAGATAAGATTTGAAATCATTTTTTGATTTCAATATAGAAGAAATGTTGGAAAGATGCCAAATTTATTACGATGTCCCTACATTCTGAATTCATATGAAAAAGGATTTTCCAGAGTTCCAATAAAAGTAATATTTCCCTAAGAGTGCAGTGATCCTTTTCTGTTGTTCTGCAGTGACGCGATAGTCTATTGTGTCACAATTCGATGTTCTACAAATCCTTTGGCTTAAACACTGTCAATCGTCTCTGTTAATGTTTTCTTAGTATGTTATAATTGTATTTATCTGTTCTCTACCTGTCCATGTTTTCTGTTAATCTGGGCTATTTTTCCATGGGTTCCCCCTCTTGGGAGGAGACAACTTTATTCCTCATGCCTATATTATATTCAGATTTTGCTACAGTAGTGTCAGCGAATTTCCTCCGTATCAGATATTCAGAATGTTCTTCCAGGATATAGGTGGTTACATCATACAGGGAGGTGAGATAGATAGATGATAGATGATAGATAGATAGATAGATAGATAGATAGATAGATAGATAGATAGATAGATCTCCTGTATCCTAATTATGTGTGTATGTATGTCTTTGTATCAGTACACCATTAAAAGTTTATTATTTTCTGGAATCTCTTTATATTTAGCTCACCAGAATATAACAAAAATCAGTACTTCTAGCTGAGTTGGAAGCAACCGGAAGATACAAAAGGCAAACTGGAAAATGACATAAACCTAATTTTTAGACCAAGAGAATATTGTTGACGTCTTGTACATATAAACACAAAAAGTGATTGTATGATTTTTTATTATTCTCCTTTGATGAGGTTCAATATAGGATATTAATTTTTCTTTTGCTAGAGTTTTTCTACATACGTATATATACATCAGTTTCTCCCATTACCTTGTAAGAGTTCCTGGACCATAAACTATCCCTGAGAATTGATTCCACACTCCCCCAGATATGACTTTTCATAAGCCAAGTCCTTTAAAAATACATTTCATATATTTCTCAGACTACATGTCAAATCAGTATCATGCAAACATAATACTTTTACTACTTTCTTAGAGCATGGTGTTGAGAGGAAAGAATTTAATATATCTGTGCGACATCTACATTAATGCAATGGTGCAATATTGAAACTGCTTTTATCTGCCACATTTCTCAAATGAAAGTGGCAGCTAAATTTTATGGTAGTTAAACTGTGAACCTTGCTCACAATCTTGCCTATGTGGATGTGGCCCTTTGGTATTATTAAGGCAGTAGTCTTTATTCTGCATCTTAGACTTTAAAAGTTGCTATGGATATAAGAAGTCTATCATGTGGTCATGTCTACACCGTAAAATCTTTCCAAAGTGTGCAGCAAATTCTTGATAGAATTCACAGGTCTTTCAATAAATTAGAGTAAAATTTCATCTGGCATTGCCACAGTGCGCTGCAGAGGAGACTGTGATCTAGCAAGGCTCCCAGGGACCCTGGAAATGAATGTATCACTAGTTCCTGTTTGAGTTTGGGCCGATCTGCCTGTTGTTTGCCTCTCCTGCTGTGTCCCTTGTAATAACCTTGTACTTCACACACAGAAAGTGTACCTTCCACTATTTGAACAAAAAAAAAGGTTGTAATTTGGTATTTTGAGGTAAATATATCCTTTATTAGTTATGAAGCTAATTCTTTCAGAGAAGTATACCGTTAGCAGAAAAATGGGCTACAGACAAGCAACTTCCCATGCGAATATGTTTAAGTGGCTTGGAAAGGGATTATGTTTTAAATATCCTTATACGTTTATGCAAATTGAGTATGCTAGAATCCTTGCTGTGATGCTGATAAACTCCTTGCATCACCCACAGTCAACAGTATCTTTTCTTTAGCTGTCCGGATTAAATGAGTGACATTCACTGTTGCTAAATCCCCCACAGAGTAACTGGAGCTCACATGTGCCTAGCCACAATACCAGTAATGACATGATTCTGAGGGCATTTGAAACCCTACCTCAACAAATTTATTTCTGTTTTTCAACATATATTCAAAGCAATACTTTGGCATTGTAATGTGATTCTTGACAGGGCTAAGGTAAATTCATCATGCTAAACTGAAATGTTTCTGGCAGATGTCTACTCCATAACAATCAAATTGTGTGTACTGTAATATATGACAACCACAGTGTTACTTCTGCTTGTAAAACTTACAAGTATAATACTTTATTAATGCAAACCTGGAATGTAATTATGCAATACGTTATCACGCCACATTTTCTCATTTGGAAAAAACTTCTTGAAGACAGTCTGCCAACTTATAAATAATGTGAATTTTTAAATGAATATAGAAAGGATATAACTTTTTTATCACAAAGATATTCTGGCATTTTGATACTTTTCAAAATTGTATATTTGTTGAAATTTAAGAGAGTGGAAAAGTGAAATGTTTTCTCTTATTAAATATTAACTTTGGTCCCCCTGGAAATGGTTATTTGTCAGAGATGGATGCTCTTCTTTGAAGAAGAAATAATTAAAATGCTGGCACTAAGTATTGAAATATTTTAAAAATAGATTTTGTGATAACCTCTGCCTAAATATCTGCATTATCTATGTATTTAGTACAATTCATCATATTTTAGGACTAAGGGCCTAAAAATATTTGCTTGAGAGAAAATCTAATCCAAATACATGGCAACCTTTTGACTTCACTACAAATGGAAAGCCTCAACCCATTATTCCTTTTAGTCTATGTCATTCACTCAACACAAAAACACTCATGGAATCAGAATATAAAACCTTTCAAGATTCTGGTAAATTTAAGATTTTATATTATGGTTAGGATTCCCATTGCCTTGTCTCCCATGCTTTCAACAATTACTTCAAAATAAATATTTGCAAGAACAGATAAAAGCTCTTTATTCCTATTTGATGATCTAATTGCCAGATGAAAATTGAACATCTGCCTGGGAAGCTGCCTTGTGATTTCCTTTAAGTATCATCCTCTACCACTAGAGACAAAAATAATCCACGTGGCTTGCTTTTGCACTGGTGGTGCCTCTTCTCTCTTGTTTTTCTTAGTAAGCACCTGTATTTTAAAGACCTTGAAATTTCACTTGTATTTCCAATGCAAATTTAAATATTTACATTTTAGTATAATTATTTTTGAAAAAAAAGAACATAAATTTTCATTCCATGACCCTTTTGTAATTTATTGTGAAAATAAAATTGTTAAAGCAAGTTTGGATTATTTTATTTGGACCAAGAAAACAAAATGTGTGATGCACATAAATTATGACAAATTAGGCAATCTCTTGGGGCCAGTAAACACTCTCCCAGACTAACAAAATTGAGAACATGCCCATCTGAGAATTTGAATCAGGTGGTGTAAAAAGACAAAGGCTGGCAAAAATATAATTTTGGATTTACTCACTAATTGCAGGGCTGCTAGAGGCCAACCAAAGAGATTTGGACCATACAATACCTAAGACTTATGACGGGAACTGAACTTCATTAAGCAAGTTAAAAATCAGTTAGCAACCAGTTGATTTAGTTAAAAATGGTCAAGTCAGTGTGTGCATATAGGTTGGTGGAAAATTTTTCTCTTTCAATTATTATGCTTGCAATTGTCATGCAGTATGCATCTTAGGACTACATATTCAATTGTTCACATTATTTAGGTTATTCATACTATAATATGCATATATATTTACCCATTCATTCACTTAAAAAACAACAAATATATAATTGTACATCTCTTATATACCAGGTACTCTGGATATGCCTTGTCCATCTCTCCTTAGCTTCTTGTGTTTCTCCCACTTCTGCCTACCACACCCTCTGGCTAATATACAACATTGGCATACTAGGGAACTGGAAGATTTTACTCTGGCACTTATTTTACTAGTTCACCCACCTGAGTACCACATATACTACCATTGCCATCATGTAAACCCTAATAGGAATTATGATGAAAGTTCCTAATGTTGGTGAAACTGCCTATGAATCACTTTCAAATCCATTGCGTTGCTTAAGGAAAATATAACATTTGTGACCTGAAACACGAATGTACTTTATAACTTCTATGAACTTGACTTTTATTTAACATTCATATAGTCAGTTTCTATGCAAACACTGGGCACATTTAATATGTTTATTCACCTAGGGATAGTCTTTCAATATCTTTCCAGAAAGATATTACTTCAGTTCCCTCTCACCCATCCGTCCCTACAGCCAATGGGTTAGTTCAGGTCCTCACCATCTTTTGTGTTTGTAAATGAATGGAAAACCTTTCAACTGCCTATCCAAGTTCATTCTTCATCTCCCTGAGTTCATCATCCATACTGCTTCCCCCATAAAAATGTGATCAAAATATAAATTTGATCTCACCATTTCCTTGATTCAAATCTTCAGAAAGCTTCGTATCACCTACAAGACAAAATTGGGAGCCTTCAGCAAGACATTTAAGGTGCTGCCTCGCTGGACTCAGTTCTGCTTCTTCCTATGGCTCCCTACTCTCCATCCTGCTGCAACATAACTGTAAATGCACAACGTATGGATAAATAATGCATGGATGAAAACTTCTCCAAATCCAAGTATGAATGCTTCCTCTTCTGAGAAAATTTACTGATTCTCCTAAGGAGACTTAGTCACTCTCACTTCTCAATTCTCATTGCAATTATACTTGTTTCTATTCCAGCCATGTAATGCTATTGAATTAACATGCATTGTCTCTCTTTAGGCCAGGCACAGTGGCTCACACCTGTAATCCCAGCACTTTGGGAAGTCGAGGTGGGTCAGGAGTTCGAGACAAGTCTGGTCAACATACTGAAACCCTGTCTCTACTAAAAGTACAAAAAATAGCCAGATGTGGTGGCACACACCTGTAATCCCAGCTACCAAGGAGGCTGAGGCAGGGGAATCGCTTGAACCCGGGAGATGGAGGCTGCAGTAAGCTGAGATTGCACCACTGCACTCCAGTCTGGTGACAAAGCGAGACTCCATCGCAAAAAAAAAAAAAAAAAAAAAAAGAAGAAGAAGAAAAAAGAGAAAGTAGCGAGTTTTCTAACTTAAGATTGAACCAGGTGTTTAAGATCTGATAACAGACCTAGCTTAGTTTAGAAATGTTTGGTGCCAAAGGCATATAGATACCATATTAACTTGTAACCATTGGGTACATTTATATAGAATCCCTAAATATGGCATTTCTGGGTGGATCTGTAATCTGTAAGCTAAGATTTCTCCAATGGGTATGTTAATGCTGATAATGATACTGAGCCATTTTAGGCTGTGGGGAATAAAGGAAAATTTCATCACCTTTGGGGATCCTAAAGCCTTGTAATTCAACCATAAGCTTTGTATCATTCATGGTATCAATACCCTCTTTCTTTCCCCGTCCCCCATCCCCAGATTGTTACAGTGTCAAAAGTTAACAGGGAGGATATGTAGGCATTGAACCAAAACTGTTGAGTAAGTTTCTGGAGTGTCTAGTGTAGTTCTTGTATTATTGTATTATTATATTTGAGTAACTGTCAATGTTAAATAGACACAAACATCCAAGATACCCCAGGATTTATATTTTCTTAAATCTTAGAAATACATGATAATGAGATTGAACTCAGACATGTGCATCTGCACACAAACAAGCTCACTTTTTCTTACTACCTCATTATTCAGAGTACTGGCAGGAAACAGATGGCTCTCTCATAGGGTTTAATTGAAGGGAGATTAATAAAAGGGACTGTTAGCAGAGAAACAATAAG
Source organism: Mandrillus leucophaeus (assembly GCF_000951045.1). NCBI lineage: Eukaryota > Metazoa > Chordata > Mammalia > Primates > Cercopithecidae > Mandrillus > Mandrillus leucophaeus. The sequence continues at coordinate 1,947,361 of NW_012106509.1, forward strand.
TTGTAAGAAGACCAACAAAGGAGTTTGAAGTTCCAGGAACTAACAGCATTGGGAAACCTCCACTTCTCCGAGCCTGCAGAGGTACCAGGAGAGAGCTGTAGCTATGGGAGAGGGGCCGTTGCACAGGAACCCGTAATGTGGTTCCTACTATCAAACCACTGTCTGGAAGGAACAGGGGTAAGGGTGGGGTGGGAATTGATACTTTGACTTCTCTCCCATCTTTTGATTTCCCACCAGTGCCTACCATTAGTCAAAGCCAGCTGGAAACCAGAAAGCAAGATATCCTGGCACAAAATCAGGCAGAAAGAAAAAACTGATCTGAGGGTGGTAAATGGAAAATGACTGACACCTAATATTATGAAGAACATCTAACTCTTGAGTCTTCATCCACCTAAAAACAATGGACATCACTGGTAAGTAGGCACAGAACAGTAACTCATTGTGAGTTCATTGACTTTTGGGTCAATGTATGCCATGAAAGATAAGTAGTACAGTAGCTATGAATTTTATTCGCCCTTAGAGCCCAAGTCACGGAACCCACTCAAGGTAGGAAAGATGGAAGACAAGAAACAAGACAGGCAAGACTTCAGATCCACATGTTTCCATCCTAGCTTCAAGCAAAGCTGTTTTGATTGAATCTATTTATTATATTTGGTAATATGCAAAATTACATAAGAAATATACCCGTCTCATGGAAAGATCCAGAAATAGAAATTAGGTTTCCTAGGTCTATCAGTAACCGACAATGTTACTTTAAAAAGTAAACTTAAGCAATCTGTCCCAGTTTTTTCATCTGTAAAATGGAAGTTATAACGTCTATCCTAAAAGAATCATAGTTTTGTGAAGATCAAATGAGAAAACGGATACGGTTTTCTTCTGAAAAGTTAAACAAGTTCTACAAATGTCAGCCCTATCACTTTTGCTATCTCCTAAAGCTGTCCCTGAGTATAAGCTGCCAATCACCATATCCTCTTTTTTGGGCTATCTTTCCTCTACACATGGAGCACTTCACTCAACTCCAACTTAAACATCACACACAAAGGAAAGATAAGCAGCAAGAAAATCCAAATGCATTGGCAATACCACTGCATGTTAAAAAGAAAGAACTAGATTCACGTTGAACTTCGTTTTCGTGGTGCATAACTCTCCTTTCCATAGGTCCTATTAACTTCAAAGGGAGCTCCGTGCATGTAAATGATTATATTTATTGGATGCGCCAACTCTTTCTTATCCTCCGGGCACAATTAGAAATATCATAGAAAAATGAACGTCAGAGACTTGGATCCATATTTGATATTCTATGGGAAATTCCCCATAGTTACAGATGTTAAAAATCCTGCCCAATGGTCCAGTTATAAATTTATAGTATTTCCTTTTCTATATCCTTGGAATTATTTTTCTCTGATTTCCTTTTTACATTAAAGGAAAAATATTCCCTTTAGGTCCAGATAAACTAGTGATAAAACCTTGGCTTGTTGTACAGCTTGATATAGTAATACAAATTTAGACTGTGTAACGCCTCTCTTTCAAGGAACTGTTAGTGCTTCCTTGAGATTATCCCGTTAATAGTTACAGGAACTCTTCCTACTTCAAGTTCACTCTGGGAACTGCTCTTAGAGTCAGTGTCTAGGAACTCAATTCTTGGATGTTCAGCTTAATATCATATCCACTAAACCACACTGTAATTTCAGTGTTCCTTGTAAATTCAGGCCATTATCAATATTTTTGTTAGGTGGCTAATAAACTTAGCGTTCTGTAGCTGAAGTCGCCACAATAAATTAAATTTGCATGGAGCCCTGTGCTTTTCACACCACTTTGGTGTTTGTTCACTTTAAATTTAGTAGTTTCATGGCTCACAGTGGAAGCGTCCCTAGTACTGACTCTGACAAAATAATGCCCTCATTCGGTGCTATCAGTGAATATAAAGACCTTGAAAATGTTATAGACATGGCTCCTCAGCAATATTACGTATTATATATTTTATATATAATCTAAGGGTAGGTTAACTCTTTAGCTGCATATTTTTTAAAGTGACAAAAAAGGGGAAAAATAGAAGAAATCTTTCAAATTAAATATTTAGAGCTACTATAAAAGAGAACATGCTACTATTAAATGATGAGAAACATTGCTGGAAATGTACCCACATCTGATGATGATTGGCAAAGATACAAAGGCTTTTTAAAATAATGTTTTGATAAGCAATAGGACTTACAAAAGATTCATTTTAACTAGCCTTACAGACAAATAAACCATATCATATTAATTTGAACCCATTTTTAATTATTTGTAAAAAATAAGTAAGCAAGGGCAGTCTAATTGTTGTAAATATTTATAGAGCAAAACAATCCAAACTAAATATAACAATCAACTTTCTAGTGAAAATGTGTGTAAGTAGGTTTATTTTGAAAGGAAAAGTCCTACTCCCAGTGTCATAACCAATTAAATTCTCCAGGTAATGACCCCATTTGCATAGCGAGCGGAACCCACAAGTGGGAATTTTAATGGGTACACCACCTGAGTACAGTAATTGAGAGTGACACAACTTGAACTAGTTTTGTGCTTACCCCACTGAAAATTCTACTCATATTATTTTTAATGTCAAGCTACAAGTCAAATTTCAAGATGATGGATTTGTTCTTTTTTAAGCACTGAGTTTGAATAAAAGAAATGCTTTAATTCTGTTATGCACTGCATATCTCTGCTTTAACTAATCTGTACTTCTGATTCTCACCATTGCTTCATTTTCTTCAGTGATTGGAATTTAATTTTATTCATTAATTTGTGAATAATTAGATTAAAAAATAATGTCCTCAGCAGCTAAATTGCTTTTGGATTGCGATTTAATGTACTTTTACCAGAATATGTATTATAGTTAAGCTGGCATAACAGTTTACTAAAATGTAATTGTGTAAATATGCCCAGTTATTCTTTTTGATGATCTAACAAAATCTAATATAATATGTATTCATGAGTATTTTACTCCTCCTTCACCTCAGCACCAATAAAACACAGTTTCTGCAGAGCTGATCAGAGACACCTTGTCATCTAAAGATGTTACTTTTAAAAGATATTCTCCTTATCTCTCAGGCCCTATTCATGTCCTTGAAAGAATTGTGCATTCTGATTGAGGGATCATATGACGTCCACATGAAATTATATAATAAAGGTGATTTCAAGACTCTAAAAGTCAAACACACACGATGAACTAGGTTTTGAGGTGACATGCTAAAACTTCTTTTGTTTCACTCTAAGATTGCTTGCGATCTAACTATTTGTAGGTGTTTGACACCACTCTGCCACATCTGTAATTGGCATAGCATCCAGCAGACAGGCTCTGTACATCTTTACACTGCAACCTACCAAGTTAAGAAATGTATTGGTTCAATATAAAACAGCAGGCTGTTTTTAGACATAGTTACTAGTGCACAAGCTTTAATATGGCTTGGCTTCATCCTATAATGAGATCTTTTGGTTCCCTGCTCAACAGGCTTTTATTCCTTTGCAAAAGGCTATGAACTATGTCAAGTGGATCAGCTGCTTTTGTACACCCTCTTTCTTGGCTTTGGAGCATAATTCCTTTGCTTCTACCCCTTTATGCATCAGACAGAACTTAAGAACCTTTTCCATTTTTCAAGCTAAACTTAGAATTTGTTTGAATTTGCTTTTCACCATTTTCCTAATAATTACATTCTCAACTAAACCTCACACAAAGACCTGCCTGGAAGTGAACACCTAATTGCAGAGCTATACTTTGTCTTTAACACACATATCTATACCCCATGTTGGTAATGTGTCAAAGGATGGTTATCTGAAATGATTTCTTCACGGTCACCTCACAGCTAAATTAATGCTTCCTTTTCAGTGAGCACTAAATGGGATGTGGTAAGGAATTGAGCGCATAAATAGACAAACAAACAATGGAAGTAGAACTACTAGCCACAGTTCAGTCAGAAGGCAGGAAGCTACTTAACTTGACATCTGGCTGCTTAAGAGTTATAGTTGAGGCTCTAGTGGAAAGTGTCATGCTATTGTGACAGTTTGGTGAAGAATGGGTGGTGCAGATTCTGTTTGCATAGAGACACTGCTTTCCAGGTGGGGCTCGGCTGTGGTTTTATTTCATTTCCAGATTGTCTATTGTCTTCATTAAAATTTGGTCATAAATATGATATTTTGAGTTATAGTGCTTTAAAAGGAGCAGTCGTGGTCCACCGAGAATTTTGCAAAGTATGTAGAAGATTTAGTCATCAATGATAGCTTTTGTAACACCCACCCTCCATGTTAGGGCTGCATTACAATAGTATCCCCTCTCCACAACTTCTTCCATTTTAAGCAAACTCTAAAAGCAATCTTAAATAAGGAAGTAAACACTGGCAGGTTCACTGTTGAAACTGTTTTCTCACGGGAGGTGCCAAACTTCTTCCCTGGGTTGAAACTTCTTAAGGGTTATGTGACTTTCTTGAGGTGCCTAGTACCAATCCAAGCACAAAGAAAACACTCATCGCAGTTTATTGTGTGGGCATATTGGAGATGAAGGGTTGAAAGGATTTTGTTTTAATACCCAATGCTTGATTATAAAAACTATAAATAGTAAGTGTGGAACAAACCCTATTAATATATTACCCATTGTTTAAAACAAAAATGATATGTTCTGCTGTATTAGTGTAAAAGAAAACAAACTGGATATTATGGTATTTGATGAAATTTCCTGTCACCAGTCAGATTAGATATAACAATCCTACAGACCTACAAATCACAAGTAATTGGAAGGGGCATAAAGGTCTTGAATAATTTGAAAAATAGTCTTATGAATAAATAATTTGGTTAATTAGGCAGTTAGGTAAATCTAAACATTTAAGTATCATTCAAGAAGGCAAGATATAGAGTCTCTGGGCTCAAGTCTTATTTCTGTTAGGCAGTGATGTTTGACTCTTATAACATTAGAATCTAGGGCACTGACAGAGTTTGTATGGATAAAGAATGGAAAGTTATTACATAAGGTTGCCTTGGTTACTCCTTGAACTGCTCAGATAACATTGACTACCCAGGTGAGGAAAATGGATACAGTTGATACACTGTAAAAATGAAAAAATAACTTTCTAAATAAAAAGTCTTCTCCTAAATAAAGTCATACTGTACTGTTTTAGTTAGATGCTAACTGCAAAGCATTTACAAAAATTGTGCCACTATATGCCCTACATGGAAATTCTTCTGATTTATTTTTGGGTGAAATTCATTAAATCTAAGACTCAATTTCATAGATGTTCGAGCATTTTTGCATTGGTTTTTAATCTCGGCACATATTGTAAAATTACCTTAGTTTTTCTAAGTGGAAATATAGTTCCAAAGTAAATAAATGAAATTAACTTACTAAAACGATGTAGAAAACTTGTATTTTGACATATTATAAATTTTTAAAAGAACACTATGTTTTGAAATCACATGTCAATGATCATTTACACCATAAACTGATCGATATTTTTCATAGTTCATTTATGGACACGAGTCATGTGATTTACATAAGAAGACTAGGAAATCTTCAGACAGGGATGAAACAGGATAAAGACAACCTACAGGTTTTAACTTATGGTTGAATTCTTTCAAATATTAGTCAATATGTCAATTAGATATAAACATATGGTAAAGCAAAATAAAGAACTCATTTTAAAAAATTTTCGAAATAGTGTATTCAGGATAATACAAGTCCAGTTTTAAAACATTTTAAAAGCCTTTCCACATTTAAAAGGACACTGCCTATAACTATAAATTCTAGCACTTAGTCATGATAGCCATACAGTTCAACAAAACATTTTACATTAAGAAATCATAAGATATATTGAAACTATTTTCACATTTGCCTACTTTTCCTTTTTCTGTCTTCCTTTTAATTATACAAGATACTTTATGGAATGACTGTCTGGACTAGACAAGAGGAAACGTACTATGAACATAAATACAAAAATAAAATTCTGGTATCCATTAACATTCTCTGTTATGGAGAAACAGTATTTCAAATGTGCTAATATTTTCATCACAAATTGTGGCAGTATATGTTTAAATATTAGACTAATCACTTGTTGAAAAACTGCATATAAAAAGCCAAATATTCTAACAATTCCAGGTCATTAGGAGGTTTCATGTGTCCATAAACAGATGATATTCTCACATCCTAACATATACGCATAAGTTAATTTTGGGTATATGTAAATATTTAGATTGTGGCTACTGTAAAATAGTACAAAGATTTCCTTATATTTTATGTAACAAATGAATTAAGTTCTTTAGAGGAGAAAAATGAAGACAGTTATTTACCAGAATTACATTCAGATCCCCAAATTTAAAGGTTTTGTATGTGTGTATGTACGTATAAGTAGCAATAAAAGAAAGATTCAAAAGTTTGCTAAGTTTTTTCTTTTTTAAGCCCTTTAAGTAATGATATAACTAGAAACTAGGTTTCATCGCAAAGGAAAAACCACAGGTGATATTCTCATGCTTCAGGTTAAAAACCTCTCTTAAAAGGCTAGGTTTGCGAAAGGCTTCCTAAAATTATGCTTCTGTTGTTACTATCAATGTGATATTCAGCCAGAAAAATTAAAAATAATTATTAATCCCAAAGCATACTTTCAAAATTTCTACAAAGAAGTATATTAAATCAAACCAAACTACAATTTTAGAGAGATCAAACTGAGTAGGAGAGTGCATGGTATGAAAATTTACTCTCCCTTTCATCTAAGTCACACAGTCTCTATGTCTCAATAACTATATAATTAGTCTTGTAATTGACTGATTTCTTTGCACTTAAGGATCATTATAACCTGCCATATTAGTTTAATTTAACATAAAGTTGTAATACAGGAATTTGGTCACAGTAGTGGATGTCTAGATTTCTTCTGCTTTGAAAGGAATGGTTTCCATTTATCTGTGTTTACAAAAAATAGCAATGCTTAAGAAACAAACCAAAGTAAATAACTAAAATGCTCTCATCCCAAAAAGACCTAAAGCTCTCAAATAAAAGAGAGCCTTTGAATAACTCAGAACACTAGGATTTTAATATTAAAAATTTCCCAATTTAAATGAAATGTGTCAGAGTACTCAATCTTCTTTATTAAATAGAGCTATTTTACTAAGGCATTATGTTTTCATCAAAAAAGTATGATAACATTTAAATTATGTGTAAGAAAATGCATACTTTTATTAATTTAAACTTTATAGCTTTTTTAAAAAGCTGTATTACTGCAACTAATAACAAAGAATGCTGAAGGCACTGCTTTTTTAACTGGTTAAGTGCAGACACGATTTAGGGTGTCCATCTAAAACTTTGTCAAAAATTGAAATAATTCATTTAAATACCAGATGACTCACTCATTCTAAGAGCGTCTTCAAATGCCACATTCTCCCTGAAGCCTTCCTGAATATTCTGGTAGCAATTTTCTGCGTATTCCAACAGCCTTTTGAGTTTATGTCTCTTATAATCCTCACTTCAGTATGCCTTGTGGTATGGTTCATTCTTTACAGACCTCCTTAGTCTGCTAAATCTCATGTTCCTGTGGACAGGAGTGGAACTGTATCTATCTCCACAGTCTGAGGAAGAGAGTCTACACAGTAGGCATTCAGCATCTGTTAAACAAGCGGAGAAGGTAAGGGAGAGAGATCAGCACTGGTTCCCAACTATTATGTGGAATTGTTTCCTAAAGTTTCTTTTAAAATAAAGACTGGTTTATTTATTTACATATTTATTTATTTATTTAGAGATGAAGTCTCGCTCTGTCACCCAGGCTGGAGTACAGTGGCACAATCTCAGCTCACTGCAACCTTCAACTCTTGGTTCAAGCAATTCTCCTGCCTCAGCCTCCCAAGTAGCTGGGATTACAGGCACCTGCCACCACACCCGGCTAATTTTTTGTATTTTAGTAGAGACGGGGTTTCACCATGTTGCCCTCGCTAGTCTCGAACTCTGAGCTCAGGCAGTCTGCACACCTTGGCCTCCCAAAGTGCCAGGATTACAGGCGTGAGCCACTATGCCTGGCCAAGACTGCTTTCTTTTAATCACGAATAGATACATATCAAATAAACTGCCAGGTTTAAATACTCACTGAAAAATAATATATTTGGAGCAAAGGGCTCCTGAGAATGGTTAGAAGAAACAGAAATACCAGTAAAAAGGAGAAGACATTTAACATTTGGGGAGGGGGGTGTCAAAATGTCCCTAAGTTATTGTAACATATTAAGAAGTTTATAAAACTAGTTAAAGTAGTTAAAATTTCACATATTAAACCATGTAGATTCAGTTAAAGTAAAAAGGCTTTCAGAGATTATTACAATAATGAGTTAACAGTGCAAATTCCATGTTGTTTCATGAGAATCTTACAATGTGCTTTTCTTCCCCCCAAAAGCAAATTTTTAAACACTCTCCAGTTTTAACACAAACAAAAGATAAATATTTATGAAGGAAAACAAATTCCACAGCATTCCATACAGATTTCCAAGCAGTCTGATGATTCACAACAGGCATCCATGATGCCACAGTCCATATCACAAGGGCAGTTACAGTCATCCCCCATCTCATCTCCACAGCAACAGCAGCAGGCTTCTGAGGTGCAGATGCCACAAGACGCTTGTCCCAGGACAATATTGCAAAGGGTCAGGAATTCGCAGAACAAGCAAGCCAGGATACAGTGGACGCAACAATCTTCATTTTCAGTGGTAAGGAGACCATGTAGTGAGAAAAAGGAGGAACACAACATGGTTATCAATAGATTCAGTAAGAATTGAGCAAAATAGTTAAGTCATCCACAACCCAAATGAAGTTTGCTTTGTGAGCTGGAAGCTCAAAAAGGAGCTTAAGTTAAACTCTAGATGAGTGATCTTTAGAAGTAGATACTTAGTTCGAAAAAAAAAAAAAAAGTATTATGTGTATGCACATGTGTTCACATGTGTTAATTACTCTCACAAACTGTGCAATGGCTCTTGGTCCTAGATACCACTTCTCTATGCTTCTTATCCATCTTTCTATATGCTATTGCTCTTTATAACACTGGGCTAAAACAATTACATTTTAGTTATTAAAGTCCTTCAGAAATAGAAATTTCCTTCAATTGCTCCACCCCACCTGCTCTAAAATTGAAAAAGAACAAATTTACATGTGAAATATTTGATGTATTATTGAAAAATTAATTCAATAGTTAAACTAGAATCCATTAAGACTTCACTTTCCAATACAAATGATTCAATTTCATGGTTTTAGGCCTTTTATTTCACAAATATTAAATAAAAACAGTGAGACTCTCTGGTTGGGTCCAACTATTGTTTCTAGAAGGGTTCTTCTGCCTACTTCTAACAAAGGAATTTATACCTTAGCAAATGTGAATAATGACACAGTAACATTGCTTTCCCACTTCCTTTGGTGGCAAAGAACTTTAACATCTCTTGTTACCTCTAATAATGCCTCTCTAAACAACAATGTTCACTAAACTTCATAAACTGATAAAGTTGAGAAATCAAACAGATTATAATTTAATAAATTTACATTCTAATGTTCTAATGTCCATTTCTTTATAATTCTGGGGCAAGTGAAAGGAGTAATGGAAGGAAATTTCTATTTCTAGATAACTTTAACACATGTAATAACATCATTTAAAACCAATGTTATAAGACAATTGCCTCATATCAGAAATAGTTGTGAATTTTTACCAGAATTAATTCTGGGTTATTTTGTGTGGGTTCCTTGTTTTTTGCTTTTGTATTTTGTATAATATAAGTTTTAATAAGAAGATTCCACTTCCTACAATAGTGATAAGGCACAACCACCCCACCCTCTTCCCATTGTCACACGTCCTTTGTGTTTCTGTATTTGGCATTAAAATTAAGTGCCTTTGATGGAGTGTCAGCAAACTGTGAAAACCAAAGATGAAGGAAAGAAAACCAGCTTGTTGCATGGCAGCCATGCTATAATACAAAATCATGCACTTCTCTATAGAATGCCATATAACTGCATGTAGATGTGAATTGACAGAATTCCTCTACTACAGATTCCTCGGCTACAAATGCTTCAGGTAAGGAAAAACAAACACCAGCGTACCTACGGCAGTCTCTTAACTCTACAGGCCTATACCTAAGCATCCCATCATAAACTCCCTAACTCCTTGAACACCCCTCTGTTTCTCTGCAGATTCTAACTTTGTAGAGAATTCAGAGGATGAAAGGAGAAAATGTGGAAACACAGTCATACACTCCACCTGTCAGATGGTGAAAAGGAGGAAGGGGCAGAGAGAACTCAAAAGGGAATTTCCAGAGTTGTGTTTGCAGAATTAAAAGCTAAAAGGACACACTGTTCTTTCCTTTTTTTTTAGTGCCAAGCCCGCTTTTACATATGATGGTCCATGCAGCAATTGGAAAAACAAAAACAGAGTTGTGAGAGTTTTCAGGTTTCTCCATCTTCCCCTAATAATCGATTTCTGGTAGTAACAAATCATTTCAGGGGAACTCTAAAATCAACCTACATGAATAAAGGCCCATGACCTTACAACGTTCTGGATTTCTAGACAGTGTCCGTGGTTTCCCTTTATCAACACTATTTCCATACTTTCATCTCAGCATCTGTCTTATATGACTCAATTCAGTTGAGTTTTTCCAGAATTACATTATCATCATGATTTGTAAAATATTTGAAATGCTATAAACAGCTAGCTTCATTATGACTTAGAATTCATTATGACTTCATTATGACTTCATTATGACTTAGAATCAAGCCAGTTTTATTCAATGTACCTTCAAGTGAATATCCATATTATCTAATTCCAATAATACCTCACTGAGACCTTAACTTTCTATTCCACCATGCAATGCTTAAATATCAAGATTGAGAGAGGGACTCAACAAAAACCCACTTGACATTGAAGAACCTTTAACAGAATGTTTTTAAAAGCCTAAGAGTAGTTATTGATTATGTAAATTATTTATATACTAGTCATAAAATTTATCAGATATAGAACTACATATAATGGGTCTATCCATTTTAAAGGGGAAAGAATGTCTTGTCCAGTCTTAGAAATAGATGGTTACAATATTTTTGAAGCCTCCTTTAGTCCCTTCCTGAATCTATTTTCCTCTCCATAGAAGTAACCACTGTCTTAAATATTAAATATTAAATGATCTTTCCCTTGCTCTTTATTGCATTTTTCACAGCAGTACATGTGTACACACCCCTAAAAAATATACCAGAATGGAAAGTATACTTTACAAATTGCTGTGAGTAGCATCTTCTGCTCAACATCCTGCATTTGAGATTTATCTATGTTGATTCGTGTAGCTGTAGTTCACTCATTTTCCAGGTGCATAGTATTCCACTGAATTAATAGCCAATGACTGATTTATCCATTCTATTATTTTTTATTTTTCTTTTTTGAGACAGAGTCTCACTCTGTCATCCAGGCTGGAGTACAGTGGCACAATCTTGGCTCATTGCAACCTCTGCCTCCCAGATTCAAGCGATTTTCCTGCCTCAGTCTCCCCAGTAGCTGGGACTATAGGTGCCCGCCACTATGCCTGGTTAATTTTTTGTATTTTTAGTACAGACAGGGTTTTACCATGTTGGACAGGCTTGTCTCAGACTCTTGACCTCAGGTGATCCATCCGCCTTGGCCTCCCAAAGTGTTGGGATTACAGGCGTGAGCCATTGTGCCCAGCCTCATTCTACTATTTATGGATATTTTGGTCATCACCAGTGTTGTTGCTGTTCCTAACATGGCTGTTCTTAACATTGCTGTTTGAAACAATCTTATCCAGGTCTCCTAACATACATGTTACGTAGCCAGCAGTAGGATGGTTGGGTCACAGGCTTGCTCATCTTTAATCTTATTAGATAATGCCAAATTTGTTCCCAAGATTGTTGCTCCAAAATTTAGTCCCACAAACTAAGTATGAGAGTGCTCATTCTCCACGTTCTCACCAATCTTTGAAACCATCACAATTTAACATGTGCAAGTTGTGTGTGAAATGGTATCTCATGGTGGTTTTATTTTGCCTTTCCTTGTTTCCTAATAGGTTTGGACATTTTTTCATGTTCATCGGCCATTCATGTTTTCTCTTCTTTGAAGTGGGTGTTCAGCATGTTCATGGTTTTCCCTAACTTTTATATTGGGTTGCCTCCTTTTTCTTACTAATTTGTAAAGGTTTTTCAGATATTCAAGATACTGGTCCTTTGTTAAATACGACTGTCTTCTATCAGAATGTGACTTAATTACAATAAACTAACAAAAGGGAGATAAGTTAACTTTTGAACTCAGAGAGTTTAAGGTGAGGAAGGGAAAGCCAAATTAAATCTTGTTTGATAACACTGGATATGGGATTACATGGCTGAGGAAGTTAAGTGGCAAAGAGAAAAATCTGGTAGCTGATCAGCAAAAAGGAGGAGAGGTGTTAGTAAGATTTGATAGCAGAATGAAACAAAAAAGTTTTAGTGTCTGATTCAAAACAAGGAACTCAGCTATACCAATGACAGAAAGGGGGAAGAAACCAATAAGCAATCAGAAGAGAGAGATTGGATATGATTGGTGTGAGATCAATAGCCTTGAGGATGAAGAGAGATGGGCGTGACATTCCAAACTAAACCACTAGTTGCCTCCCATAGGATATATTCATTTGAGAATTAATATTTCTTCCAGATTTTACACTATAATGACACGTCATGAAGATTTTAAAAGTCTTAAGCCAATAAATGAATCTCTTATAACTCCTACTTTAGTAAACAAGATTTACAAATTAATTTGCCTGTTAAAATATCATTTTATTTTTAGTAGACAAAGAATTTTTTTTTAAGTTCTTAGGTCTAAATAGATCAAACACTCCTTTGCTAACTTCTCTTCTTCAACAAAACCTGTTTTCTATAACTGATTGGTGTAAGTGGTTACTTTACTAGAATGGGAGCTCTAGCTTTAATGCAGGAGAAGTATTTACTTGCTGTTTTCAAAATTGAGAAACATATTATCTTAAAAGTAGAGATGTTTTCATCAATTTTTCATTTTTCAAAAAAAATGGAAACTTACTTTGTACTAAAGTCCCTTTTAAGGTCTTTATAAATATTGATTAATTTTATTCTAATAATACTCCTAAGAAGTCATACCAGTATTATGCGTATTTTACCAACACAGAGACTGATTCACAGAAAATTTAGGAAATTTTCCCAAGGTCATAGAGGGAGTGAGTAGCAGAAACAGGATCAGGACCCAGACAGTTAACCTCCTGAGACCATGCTCTCAGTCAGCAAGCTATGCTGCTGTTACAGGAGTGCGTCACTTCTGACACTTGGATAATGCTCCTTGGAGGAAGATCAGTTACAAATCCAAAATTTTCTGCTGATTTGTTTTGTTCATCTATCTGTTTTTAGCCTTGGTTCATGTTCCTTTTCTTTTTTAAAAATTATTCTGAATTTTAGTTTTAACAAAAAGTTGAAAGTAAATGTTACCCTTCAATATGTAAGAACAAAGTCATCACTAAGTTGAAGAATTAATAAACTGCCAGTTGCATTGTTAAAATAGACATAAGAGAGAAGGCAGTGTGGAGAGAGATGATGTCTCAATCAAAAGAAACAAATCTATAAATTTAAAACATAAATTTAAGGACTGTAGCTACATGATCAAGAGCTCCATATGCAGTAGCTCTTCATGTAAATATTAAAACTTACAACATGGAGACATTGTTTTAAAACATAAGTCCTTTATAATTTACTAGAAAAGTACTCTGGGTTACTCTGAAAAACCAAATCTATTAACAGGCATCTAAAGAAGCCGCAAACCAAAATGCATTTACAAGCTCATAGAGATGTTAAACAAGATGTATCTACAGAAGTATCTACCAGAAACACATTCATATTCTTATTTTTTAAATAGAGAAATATCTAGAAATTACAACAAAAATTAGCCAAAAAAAGTTCCTTAAATCCTACCAAATCTTTACATGATCTGATTGTTATTCCTTGCCAAACATCTTTTTTTTTTTTTTTTTTTTTTGGTGGGTCTCTTTATAAAACCCTTCTATCTGTAACCTTCTATTTCTGTCATAGTTTGACTGTGACTCAGGGTAATGAAAAGGTTAAAATAAACTAAGAAAAAACAGTTGTTATAGTTTCTATCCCTGCCACTGCCAACAGGAATCAAGAATCATAAAAGGCATGATAATGATGGTTTGATTTGAGGCAAAGAGAAGATCATAAGAATGATCAAACTTAAGAAGGCTTGAATAGAGAAACAAACTTTTTTAAAAAAAAATGGGTCCTCTGCATCCATGTGGCTTGCAGTCAGGAATCATCTTTATCCCCGTTCTTGAGATTTCAGTTTTTATGGTTTTATTCAGTCAGTATTTACAGTTTTTGCCAAAACTGTTTAACCTCTGAGAAGTCCACTGGGTTCTGGGAAAGGTGCCTGTCCAAAACTGGGCCAAGCAAGAATTGCACAATTCAGTGTACTTAGAGGAGAACTCAGCACAAGACTGGCAGCTACTGTAAATTTAGGAAAACAAAGTAACACTTCAGAAGCCAAGTAGCTAAAAGGAGAGCATAAAAGGAAATCTTTACCATGTTTGATTTAAAAAGCAAAACAAAACCACAAAAGCTGTGATGAATTACTGAAGACACAACCCCAAACAAAATCTTTGAGTGCTACAAAAGGTCATCAGTGTTATGCTCAGGCAGCTGGCCTATTATCTGGAGAGCTTCTAGCTCCTCAACAGCATTAAAGTAACAATTGGAACTGACTTCAACAGCATCTTAGAAGTCTGGTGACAATGTCTGTGACTGATCCCAGGAACTCTGTGCTGCTTAAAATGAGAGTGAAGACTAGCTTTTGTAAAAACAAGTAAGTTGATAATGAAATTATCCCAATTGATACTGATACCTGATCAATATGTGGCCAAATTACACCAGGGAATATGAAGAATGCAGTTTATCAAAGTGAAAGGAACCCTGATTGAGTCACCAGAAAACTACACAATAAACTCAGCTCTCCTCTAAACAAGCCTCTTTTATCTCTTTCATTTCCTCCTTTTAAGATGTGGTATGACAGGTGCTCTGAATTTCTTGGAACAGAGATACCAAACAGCTACAGTGGAGTACAGGAAAGGACAGACAGCAGAGAATTCGGAGAATAACCCACAACCCATTTTTAAGAGAATACAGGTTGAATGGGTCTTATCTTATTTCGAATAAAGTTTCCTATGAAATAAGATGCTTGAAAGTACTTTCTTAATCAAATCCCCATCATGTAAGTTACATGCTGAGAAACAATGGTTTATTAGCATTTATCAGGCCAATAATATGCCAAACAAAGACCGCGGATTAGAACATGAGCAATAAGAGTTACGTGTATTTAATAATTTAGGAAATTGCTTTGAGGTCAAACCTGACTCTGTAGCTTTAAGATCAATGCCACAGAGCACCCCCAGTTGTTCCCCATTCTTTAGCTGCTATGACTATCATCTGCCCAGTGGTGGTATAACAGGACTCTGTGCAAAAGTCTGACTAGGTGAAGACTTTCCTCTTCCTAGATACTGCTTTACTGCGACTGTTCTTTCCCAATAGGAAAATCAAAAAGCAAGCTAGAAGCGGGCTGTGGTTATCCTGAATCACAGCCGAGATGGCTAAGTGAGCATCTAGCCTCTGTAAAAACCCAGCTGCGAGGGACCAGACACAGACATCTCTGGGGAGTTCTGCTCCTCAAGTGTGTGTGGGGGTGGGAAATGTTTACTAATACCACACGGTAGCTCAGTTCCAAGTAGCTCTGTGTCTCCAAGACAGAGGACGCACAGCACTTCTGGCCAACAGCCCTAGCCTGACCTGCTGCCTGAATAAATTGGCCTAAAGTGAGCCTCCTACACAGAACGCTCTGGCACAAAACTCTCCCGAGAGGCCACACATCTTAGCCAGAATCCAGTCAACATTTTCCTAGTGGGGAACAAAGTGAGCTGGGTCAGGAGGTAAAAAGAAAGTTAGAGAAAAGCTACGTTTTCCACTGCAGGACAAAGAAAACCATACTTTGGGAAATTGAACAATAATCTTTACTATTATCTTTCCTCTCAACAAAGTCAAAAAGAAACTAGGAAAAAACACAGCACTGCTCTCCCACACCCCACAAAGTGACTCCTCAATTAGTTTCCTACCACATGTGCAAATCCTAGAATCCATCTCCATCCTATGGGAGGTGCTTTTGTATTTTAAATGACAGCGAGTGGATAGCACAGATTTTTTTCCTTCTATTTGTTTACCCTTGTTGCCTGATCTGTGGTTGATTCCTTAAATATTCCAAACTCTCAGAGAGATCGAATCCAGTAATTGTTGGTCATGACTTAACTCTAGCACTGGTTAAGTAGTCCTTTCTAAAGAGATGCATTTTACAAAGTCTAGGAAGTTAGACTCGGGGGAGGTAGTTCACGCCTGGAATCCCGAGGTGGGCAGAATCCCAAGGCGGGCAGATCCCTTGAGCCCAGGAGTTTGACTACCCTGGGCAACATGACAAAACTGTTTCTACCAAAAAAAAAAGAAAAAAAAATAGCTGAGTATGGTGGCGAGTATCTGTAGTCTCAGCTATTTTGGGGAGCGGGTAGGGATGGCGGGGGGTGGGGTGCTAAGGTAGGAAGATCACCTGAGCCCCAGGAGGTCGAGGCTGTAGTGAGTCATAATCATGCCACTGCACTCCAGCCTGGTGTCAGAATGAGACCCTATCTCAAAAGCAAAACAAAGTCCAGGAAATACGTATATACACACATACACTAGATAGATAGGTAGATCTCAGAAAATATTTTAATTCTTAGAAGCTTAACACAGAAATCTGAAGAGAGGTAAAAGTTTAGTTATTGGAAGTGCTTATTTAAATTCTTTTACCTAGAAAGTCAGTTTTGGGGCAGAAAGGAGGGAAACAAAGACTAGAAAATATCAATGGTGCAAATAATATTTACAGTCACTTACTGAATCTCTACATTTTAAGATCATAAGCTTAATAGCTGGTAATAACATTACTGTCCTCATAGGGTTATGATGAAGATTAAAAGAGATAATGCACATTAAGTACTTAATAAAGGATTTAACATGCAAGTGCTTACTAAATATTATTACTGTGACAGCTGTGAAGTTGATAGCAAAATATTTATTCCAGGAAAACCACACCTCTCCACCTACCTATGTTCCATTTACTCTGGTTACCACACTGACATAGGGCCATTCTATTTTAACCTAAGGAGGTTTGTAAAAGACTCTGACCACAGCTCAAACACTTGAAAGAATGAACCAAGAAGGCAACTCTAAGAAACAGAATTTGCAGAGGAGTGAAGCATCAACCTACCCAGAGAGACTTAGTAACCTTGTGTTTGGCTACAGCAGAAGATTTAAAAATAATAACCTATTTTTTCCATATTTCAATTATTATCTATTTATTTTTTCCAGAGACTAGAAAGCAAAAACAGTAAAACTATACTTTACTGGAACCTATTCGGTGCTGGCTATTTTCAGTTGGCCAGTTGAAATACTTCTAATACAACAAGTTTAAATAATAACAAAGTTGAATATAATTTCTGGATAATAAAATATACTTTAGATCTTAAACACATTTTCCTAGAAAGGATCAATGTGCAACAGTTCACTCAAGTTGGTAACAATACCATTTATGGCTACGACAAAAATACATGCAAGTACATCCTCTAGTTTTAATGAAAATGCATATTGGGGTCAAAATAATCCAAAATATCTCCCCCAAATGCTTAATATATTTTCCAATTTTATTTTCCCAACTGTGTTTATTGCACAGTTCACATTTCAGCTTCATCTCTTTTTCATTTGTCCTTGGCATATACATTGTGCAAGTTACAAATGAAAATAAACCAGTTTTGTCTTGTTAACAAAACTTAAACCATAATGTACCCACTGGGTGATTCTGTAAAACGTGATGATGATGATGATGATGATGATGATGATGATGATGAGTAAAATAACACCCTGGTCATATCCAATGTTTTCCGTCACTGATATTAGCCTATTACAGAGATGCACAGGGTTGGCTAGGCCACCTAGGACATAAGGTCTTTATGGCAGCATGGGAGGAAACAAATACACTAAAAGAAGGCTGACTGATGCTGACAATATTCACAGGACTGGGATCATACACAACAATTCTCCAGGCACTTGACCAGCCAGAGCTCAGCAAGAGTCCAAAGGGCACTTTTGCAATCCAAAGGGCTGAGAGGTCCCCAGCAGTGACTGTTCCTGTAGGACCCCTGGAGGCAGGGGCAGCATCCCCAGCAGGAGGTGCAGACCTCACACAGGCAGGAGGAGCCTCGCCTGAGAAGACCCAGGATGCACTCCCCAGCCCCTACAGAAGAGACAGGCCCCAACCAAAGAAGCACAGCGGTCTAACAGACAGGCCAGGCAAGATGAAGCGAAGCAAGCAGAGTGAAATGTTACAGCGAAATGAGACACCAAAGCACGTTTCAAAGCAGTGCACAGGAGGTAAATCCTATTATTTATGGAATTAATTTGTGAATCAACGATGGCATTGTTACTCTTTGCACATCCCTCCCTCTCCACCCATGTTATCTACTAATACCATTTGATTTTTTTAAGGCACTATTGAAAGTCTCAGATGAACAGGACAGCATGACATTGAAATTATAAGGTATAAATACCTCCGCCTTCATTTAGTGTACAAACAATTCCAGAGCCAAAAACAATCTATGAACATGTTGTTTGCAAGTATACTCTAAAATTGCTGAAAACAGATAAACCTAGTTTTCTCATGCAATAAAAATTTTGTGGCCTGGTGTATTATTACTTTAAACTGGGGAAAATAAGATAAAAATTAAAACCCTCTTCCTGAGGTGCTTCCAAATTCCCTGCGTTTCATCTGAGCCACCCCCTAACTGAGTTATTCCTGTCACAGCTCATTACCTCCTATTACCATTTGGGCAAGCTAATTCCAGAACTACAAAAAGAAAGGGTTGTAAGTGTCTGTGGTTGTTACTGCTGTTTGTTTGGTTTAAATAAGGCTATTAGCAACAGGGACACAACATAGTGGGGGCACAAAAACAAAGGTATTTCAATTAATGATCACCCTTCCATCTTCATAAGTGGCAAAGACAGCCAAGTATTAGTGTATGTATAGGGACTGTGATGCTGGAAACTTAAAACCAGCTTTTTGGTCTTGGCTCTGTCACTACTCAGCTGAGTGAGTATCTTGAACAGGTCATTTCACTTGATGTCGACACACATACAAGGAAAGGGAAAATGCTCTCTAAGTCTGTGTCAAGCTCTAAAGTTCTAGGAAGATACAATCTATTTTCTATAACCAACAGATAGTTAAATCTAGCACAGGGTATTTTCTTGGCCTTGAACAGGACCATTACTGGGTTTAATGCGATATTCAAAACAGAACGGAAAGTTAATTAATGCTGAATACAAGTTGACTGTAAGTTGGCTAAGCCCCAGGAGCAAATAGCCATACTGTGCAGAAACCCCACAAAGACAGAGCCTTGCCTGCCTTGTCATAGATACTGAATGTGGGCCTGGAAAGTAGGCGTCAGATAAATGATGGCTAATGGTCAAAGTGTAAACTGTGTACTCTGGTCCATTAAAGACATTAGAGGCACATGGAATTAGCCACAGAAGACTCTCTAAGAGTGCTGAGTTTATAGGAAGTGGAAAAAAAAAATGGAATAAATACAGTCTTCATTCCTAACCAGCACAGGAGCCTGAAGACAATGCCTTCATAGTCAAATGTTCATTCAACAAGTCTTCACTGAGCATTTGACTACAAGTCAGATTCTGCCCAAACTTCAGAGACAAAGATTAAGGAACGTAAAGTGTAGGTAAATAAAAATATAGTTCCGATACAGTGTGATAACTGTTGTGATTTGGACAAACACATCGTGCTGGTGGAGTAAGTAATGAGTACATTTATTTCGTTTTTTTGTCCTTTTTTTCTTTTCTCTTTGTGGAGAACAGCTTCTCACTACATTGCCCAGACAGGTCTTCAACTCCTTGGGTTCAGGCTATCCTTTTGCCTCTGCCTCCCTAAGTGCTGGGATTACAGGCATGAGCTACTAGGAGTATAGGCGTGAGCCACCATGCCCAACTGGAGTAAATAATGAGGAAGGAGTGTTACATAGTAAGTGCCTCGCAGGCATTACCTCTGCATCACAGACAATCTCATAAGGTGAACATTTGGCTCATTTTATAGGTGAGAAACCTGAGGTTCAAAATCCTTATATAGTGGCTTGAGGTGCAAAGCTACTAAGGGGAGTTCTGGGATTCAAATTTAGATCTATGTGATTCCAAAGGTTGTTCTCATCACCAATATATAGTTTCCCATATTTTATTGTATTTTTAAAATTTTTATTTAGCAACATTTTATATAGTGCTTACTATATTTCAGGCACTGCTCTAAGTAGTTTATAAATATTTACTCACTAAACTCTTAGAATAATTGTATGAGATAAATGCTATTATTAACCCCATTTTACAGATGAAAGACTGAGGCACAAATGGATGGAATATCCAATATCCAATTCAGATCTGTAAGATGGACCTCTGAAAGGGGAGAGGAGAGAGCATAGGGTAGAAGGAGAAAGTAAGGGTGATTCCTGGGCTATGTCTTAAAGAAGAAGACTATGTTAGATGAAATAAAAGCAAAGATTGTTCCAGTCAGTGGGGAAGTTATGCAAAGACACAGAGGCAAGCAGACGGTTTTAGAGATGCCAGTGGCTCCATATTTTTGTTGGATCTAAAGACACCAGGTAAACATCTTCAACTTTCCGTGTCAGAAATGAGGAAGCAGGAATGGCATGCAGCGATAATATAGTACCAATGGGGTCAGGCAGGAGGACTCTGAGGAAATACCAAGAAAGTGGGATTAGCATGCGTTGGTAAGACCTCAGATGAAGCAGTGATGAGAAGAGTGAAGCTTGACTCCCCTGGTTTCTGAAGCCATTTACTAAGGAAGAAATCCAGGAGGAAAAAGAGTTTGGTTTAAAATACATTGAGTGTGAGACTTGCTAAGTCTGGGGATACTCAAATGGAAATGTTCAAGAGGCAGCCAGAGACCATGATCTGGAGTTTGGAGGGTAGTTAGTCCGGGGCTAGGGGATGAAACATGGCTGAAACTGTCATAGTGAATGGGCTTATTCAGCCACCCAGGGAGAATGTACTCAGTGATGAGGGATTCAAGGTAACAAAAGCATCTAAGGAAGGGAGGAGCTGGCAGAGGAGATAGAGGAGTAAACATGGAAGTAGAAATTCTAGGAAAGGGAGATCCCACGGAAGTGAAAGATAACAATATTTCAAGGTGGTTGTGTCAGATACTGTGTTTGGCCAGATAAATTATAGTGATGTGTTCGGGCTAGAAATGAATAGCAGTGACGTGAAGAGTACTGAAAAGTGAGGGAACAGGGACCACACATGCAGCTATCTTTCCAAGACATCTATTTGTAAACAGAAAGAGAAAACTCAGGATGCAGAGTCCATGAAGAGATACACTCCCACCTATACACACTCTCTACACATACATTTCTAGACAGGAAAGACTTACATATGTTCACTGTTCTCCAGAAGAAAGTTCAAACTGAATGCAGAAAGGGTCACTCAATGGAGTGAGTGTTTGAAAAGATGGGCAGTGATGGGGTGTGTACTACAACAGGAAGAGCTGTATCTCCTCCTTTGAATGGAAGGTTAAAAACAGGCTCAGAATTAGGTAAGTTTGTGGGTAGGGCCCAGGGTGGAGAGACCCTGAGGAAAAGCTGGATGGCCTCTTCTCCCCCTGGAGAGGGAGGGAAAGTTGCCAAGTGCTTCTTTAAAGAAAACAGCACCAAAATGAGATGGCCGCTGTGGAAAATGGGAGAGGGCAGGTCTGTTTGTCTTTGTAGTTCTCTGCTGTGTCCCCAAACTGTACCTAGAAGATTGTGGCACTTATCTGCCACAGAGGAAGTGCTCGAGAATGATTTGTTGCAGGAATGTGGGACATATTGAAGTTCTGTGGAGGGATTCTGAGGCTCTGTTGAGACCCAAGACCACACATGTGTAGTGATAGTGATTTTTACGGTTATCAGGGTTTTTTCAGGAATGTTTAGCTCCCTAGTATAGACAGGAGTTGAAAAGACAGATAATCCAGATTTTTGGTTCTGAAAGGATGGTATGCAGAATGACAGGGTCATAAGTAAGTTTGATGTTTCACCAGGAAATCCAATGCTGGATAACGGGAAAAAAAATAACATATGGGAGGCCAGTTTTTTCTGTTTTTTTTTTTTTTTTTTTGAGACAGAGTCTTGCTCTGTCATCCAGGCTGGAGTGCAGTGGCACAATCTCGGCTCACTGCAACCTCCGCCTCCTGGGCTCAAGCGATTCTCCTGCCTCAGCCTCCCAAGTATCTGGGATTACAGGCATGTGCCACCACACCTGGTTAATTTTTGTATTTTTAGTAGAGACAGGGTTTCGCCATGTTGGCCAGGTTGGTCTCGAACTCCCGACCTCAGGTGATCTGCCCACCTTGGCCTCCCAAAGTGCTGGGGTTACAGGCGTAAGTCAGTGTGCCAGGCTGGGAGGCCAGTTTTAAACATATTTATACACATACATATATATATATTTTCATGATTAATTAGAGTTCAAGAGCCAGTAGCTTCATACTTATTTCTAACTAAGGGTATAATTTTTAAAAGCAACAGGAACAAAAAAACCAAAGGCACTTGATTAAGAAACAAAACAGGACTTCTCTACAAACTCCAGCACACTGGCCTGGGCATACAGCAGACCCTTAATAAACACCTGTTGACTCCATGCAATTCAGTTTTATGGCCTAAGGTAATGATGGCTTTTGGTTTTAGCTTCTCCTGTCACTCCACAGTACACATTTCCTAGGAGATATCTACCATAGATGTTAAAATGTTCTTTCTAAAATAACTACTTTTCTGTCATTCCAAAAATGCAATTTCTGCATCCTTCCCTGAGCATAATTATTAGGAAAAAAACAAACTTCAACTTCTAGTGTCAACTTCAAATTATGTTATGTTATGGTGATATTATTCCCCAAGAGGTCCAGTTCCTCCAGTTTGATTTCCCAAGAGAAGTTATAGTGGAAATTTGGGCAGGTTTAATATTTCTTTGGAAAACTAGTATATTAATCCATTTTGCTCTTTTCTTT
This sequence comes from Mandrillus leucophaeus, assembly GCF_000951045.1. Lineage (NCBI taxonomy): Eukaryota > Metazoa > Chordata > Mammalia > Primates > Cercopithecidae > Mandrillus > Mandrillus leucophaeus. The sequence goes on from NW_012106509.1 coordinate 1,970,523, forward strand.
CAATTATCTTCACATTTGCCCCAAACTCCCGGATTTCTCAGTCTTCTAAGAGACAACTACTATTTATTTGTATGAATATTTTTTCTCCTTCAAAGTGAGCAGAATGATTAATATCCTTGAGCAAACTACTTAATAATTATTCAATTTTATTCTTCTAATTGCCTCCTACATCCACTTGAGAGGATGTCTACCATCTTCAATTTTTCCCTTCAGTCAAGTATACGAGAGGAAGGAAAGCTGGTACAAATTACCAGAGTCCTGTGTTTGGATGGGGGCCTGAGGCCACACTATGTTGCATATCAATTAAAATCCCATGGGAAGATTTGACTGAAAACCCTGAAAAATATGTGTCACCAGGTTGTTGACTTCGAAGTACTTCCTCTGTTTTCTCTTGTACTTATTTATGGAAATTTAAATTAAGACTATCTAAATTATGGCATATAAAACCCAATAAGTTCATTTTCTCCGTTCTTCTGCATCCTGGCATTGCTGGCTATGCATTGGTAAAAGCATGACATTAAAATGCAAACATGAAAAAGTTACTTAGGGATTTAATATTTAACACAGTTTTTTAAGGTGAGAAATTGAATATGTCCTTTATTATCATTTCAATTTAATGTAAGCAAAAAGAAGCTGTTCAAAAAAAAAATCTGTGTTCTCTGCATTGTGAAAATTACATACAGAAATGCAAATTTATAAAATGTGTATGTTACAAAATAAATTACTTTTACTATAAAGAATGCTTTGGCTTCTGAGGGGCAAGAGCAGGTATTTTTAGTTTTCTGTGGTGTGCCACGGAGATAAAGTATTTTTAAATCCATAAAATAGAATACATAGGATTTTGAAGGAAACCAATTATGTTTAAATACAGGGACACATTCTGAGGAAGGAATCATTAGGTGATTTCATCATTGTATGAACATCAGAGAGTGCACTTACACAAATCTGGATGGTATAGTCAATGACATACTTAGGCTATATGGTATGGCCTATCATTCCTAGGCTACAAAGTTGTTCAGCATGTTACTGTACTGAGTACTGTAGGCACCTGTAACACAATGGTATTTGTATATGTAAACATAGAAAAGGTATGGTAAAAATACAGTGTTCTAATTTTATGGGACCACCATGCTATATGCGGTTCATAATTGAATGAAATGTTATGTGGCCCTATGACTATAGTTGACAATATTAAAGTTGAGGTAGAATAAACATGTACTTCTTTCTAAACACATTAATAACAAGTTCTAGTGGTGATCTGATAAGTACTATTTTAAAAGTAGCAATTGGTATAAATGATACTTCATGATTTCTGCAACAACTTTAATACATGAAAATGTCATCAACAAAGCCACAGGTACTATTAATACCACTGAAGTTTATTGTATGTGTATAATTGAGAGAAATACTAAATTTAATTTAAAGTTTAGAAATTAGTGAAATTAAGTTGGTTATCTTTTTTCAGACTTAGCATTGGACCCTCCCCCAGTGCTAAGGCCCCGGAGCTGGAGGTTCATAAGTGAATCTTCCTAATACCTTCCTGGTGTATTCAACTTAAACCATCCATATTTTTAAAAATTCCCCTTACAAGAGTTTTTAAGAAATATGTCAGCTTTAAACTATGAGGTTCCTTCTATACTATTTTACAATATATTAGTCGAGAATTATACCTATTAATTATAAAAGATTCTCAAAACTATAATAGTTTTAACACTATATGTAAGTAATTTAAATAGCAAAAGCATTTCTAAGAGAATTTAGTATTTCTAAGTTGCTTCAGTTAGTTTTGGGAGTCAGGATGGGTCATCTTGGAATGTAATTAAAAAAACAGCAAATAGCTAAATAAGTATGTATTTTGAAAGAATAATAATCAATTCAAATACCATGAGAATCTAATTGAATCTGGAAAGAAAAAATCATTGTTGAAAAATTCCGGGTGTTTATGGAGATTTTTGGAGCTATTTCTTTTAAGCTATGTACTTATAACTCACAAACATATAAGCTAAGAATAAAACTAAAAAAAAAATTAAAATATTATTATGGAAAATGTCATTAATCACTGCCATAGGGTTTCCATAAATGGTAGTTAATAATTGAATGAAATCATGTAAAATTTGCAAGTGAAACAGATAAGGGGAGGGGAGGGAGAGAAAGTATGAAATAGAGAAATGAGAGAAAAGAGGAAGGAGAGATGAAGAAGAGACATGGGGAACAGAGACAGTCAGACAGAGATATGGAAGGTGTACTTTGGAGTAACAACCAAAATGAGATAACCAAAACTCTGGAGGTGGCAGGCTTGATCTGCAAAGGTAGATGCTCCTCCTACTAGAACATAAAACAGTCATGCCCCTCGACATGAGTGGTACCCTTCTGTTCTTATTCCTTCGAAATCTTCTTTTTTAAAAACTTCATGTTCAAAATTAATTTTCCCTCAATATTAGCATACTCTATTCTTAAACATTTTGGTGTCAATTCAGCCAGGCAAACAACCGATATTTTAAGTATATATAGAGATGGAAGCACACAAAAAGAAATGGAAAGAATATAGTAACAAAACGTTGGGGGAAAAACAGGTAATTTATAAAGGCACCAAAGGCAATAATGAAAAATACAGAATATAGTACCGTAAGAAGTAGTTTCAGTTAATGACAAAGAATATAAATATAATCCATCTAAGCTTGAAATTTAGAATGTTCTCCATTCTGCAGATTTCCAAAAGATCATGCGGCATTTGGACATGAATTAAGGCATGCATTACCCATCAGTTTATTTCTTTAGTCCAGCTGATTTAAATATACTCACTCTTCCACCCTCAATAATGCAACTCATTTTTCTAAAAGGTAAAATATTTTAGCTAAAGTAAAATTCAGGCTAAAGCAAAATGCAAAATATAAAGAAAATATTTTTATTTAACATGAGCATCTGAGATAAGGTTTTACTATAGGTGGTTATCTCAAATAACTGAAGTTGAAAGCTATATTCAATGAATAATACTCTAATACTATTTTTCTCTATGAATACCCTTTATAAACTACAAGACACTCATGAGTCATTAGACAGTTTTTGTCAGAAAATTCAAACATCCGGCACAACCTGTATTTTTCCCCAAAACTTCCTCCTCTGAATTACAGTATTATGCAGTGTCTAGTGCTATTATTGTAACTAAGAAATAATTTTTTGAAATGGTTCTAAAATGAAATGGAAACTTTTAGTGTATTTTCCTCATCCCAAATGATAAAATATTTTCTTAGGTGGAAAGTCTCCAAAACTTGTAAAACTACTATGCCATATTCTACTGGTCATTTGAAAGAGCTCCATTTAAACAAATTGAAAGTGCCTCATGTGTGTAAGACACAGAAATGAAGGAGTCACTGTAAAAAACAGTGCTCTGCAGGCATGGGACCTTTCTTTTCTCTTTTCCTTTCCTTTTCTTTTCTTTTCTTTCTTCCATCCTTCTTTCCTTCCTTCCTTCCTTCCTTCCTTTCTTTCTTTTCTTTCTTTTTTTTTTTTTTTCTATTTAGATGCAGGGTCATGCTTTCCCACTCTGTTGCCCAGCCTGGAGTGCAGTGGCACAACCATAACTCACCACAGCCTCAGGCTCCTGGATTCAAGGGATGCTCCTGTCTCAGCCTCCTAAGTAAAGTAGCTAGGACCACAGGCATGCAGCACCATGTCTGCATAATTTTCTTTTTTTTTTTTTTTTTCCTGTAGAGATGAGGTTCAGACTGGTCTCGAATCCCTAACCTCAAGCCATTCTCCCGCCTTGGCCCCCCAAAGTGCCAGGATTACAGATGTGAGCCACTGCCCTGGGTGACCCTTTCTTTAAAATCTGAGAGAGATAAAACACACACACACACACACACACACACACACACACACTCCCCTACAACACCACAGGGTACTTTGTAATGAATTTCCTCCCCTCTCACCTTCTCAAAAACATCATGCTCCTGATTCGTCAGTGTCTCCTCTACTAGTTCATTACCAATAGCACTCAACCATATACCCCATTTCTAAAAAAATTCACTTTTATATCCCAGCCTTTTTACTTACTCCCCTTTTGGAAAACTCCTTGATAGAGTAATCCAGATTTGCAATTTTCAATTTTTCTTTTCTTATTTTCTCTGGAATCCATCTCAATCAGACTCTATCCCCATCATAACACCAAAAGTATGAAGGTCACCAATGACTTCTACATGACAATTTCAATAGTCACTTCTCATTCATCTTACTGGATTTCTCAGTTGCTTTTGAAACATGATCACTCCATCTGTTTTAAAATACTTCCTTCATTTGGTTTCCAAGCTGCCCCTCTTTATCCCTGCTCCATTACTAGTTACTCATCCTCACTTTTTTGATGGTTTCTCTTTGTTTTCTACTGTCTGCATAATGGCCCAGGGCTCAGTTTTTGGAGTACTTTTGCACTTTATCTATGTTCTGGGCAAGAGTTCTTAATCCTGCATTCAAATTAGAATCATATAGGGAGCTTCTAAAGGATGCTGACACCTTGGATCTACTCCATTGCAAATGAATCATAATTGTTGATTTGTATTTTACTTCCTATTCCCTTTGCCCTAAAGCTTTTTCTCCAAATATCCAGAGGCCAGGGTTGAGAACCCCAGTTGCCAGTGGTCTCATCCACTGTACATTCTGTACCTTGAAAACTCACAAAACATATCTCAAGCTGCAGACCTTTCCTTTGAACTCCAGACTCCCTTATCCAAACACCTTGTCCACATCACCACTTGTACAGATAATGGGTATCTCAAATTCAATGTATTCAAAACCAAACACGACCTTCCTCCATGAACCAAACCCCATGCTTCCTATAGTCTTCTCATCTCAGTTAACGGCCACTCCATACTTTCAACTGCTCAGGCCCATAAACTTGGAGTCATCCTTAATCCCTGTCTTTCACACCAAAATCTCATTCTTCAGCAAATCTTGTTCTGCTTTCAAAATACAGCCAAATGCAACATCTTGTCACCTCCATCACTGTCACCCCAATCCAATCCTATTACCTCCCACGTGAATCACAGCAATAGTATCACGGCAGGTCTCCCTTTTTTGGACCTTGTGTACCTGTAGTCCACTCTCAGCACAAAAGGCAAAGTGATGTTTAAAAATGGTAAGTCAGATTGTGTCGGCCATCTGCTCATAGCCTTATGCAGTTTTCCTACCTCAAAATTAAAAACATTACAATGGCTCATTAGGCACCTCATAATCTGGTCAGTTCTTAGAGATGTTTGATTTTAGATCTGAAATTATCCAATCTCTTCAGTTACCTTCAAGAATAACACAGTGCTAACAGGATCTTGTTGTCTGTCTTTAAAACTTTGCAGGGGGAAATAATAACTCTTGTCAGATTCTCAAAGAAGCCCGTATGATCAAAAATGATCAGAATCATTGTGTAAAAGATTATCACAATTAATCAAAACTCCTTTTTATTACAGATTAAGCTTTAACCTTTTCAAGCCTTTGTTTGTGATAGTAATTCAATGATGAGTAGGGCATACTAAAGCATAAATTTATTTTAAATATATTTTAAAATTAACCTACTGTTTCCCATTTGTACGGATTTTGCAGTGGTTTCTTTACTTATCTTTTCTTCTCTTTAACTGTTTGCTTAGCTATGTTTGTTTTACTTCTTATACTATACTATGTGTAAAAGCTATGACTAAATTCAATTAAGAGCCTTATGAACATAAAGTATAAGATGCTATTGATTTTCATCAATTTGTGATCCAAAACACAAAAGTCAGAGATTTGGAACTCAGAATCATAAGGCCCTATCCATCCCCTCCATTCAAACTCTATGAATGCTCATGGAATGAGGTAGGAGTAGGGATTTGAGAAAGGCTTTTTAATCACCAAAGGTTACATGTCCTCATACCAAATCATTCCATAGAGGTTACTCAGAAGTCTTCTAAAATTAATCAACCACATAACCCCTACACAGCAGAGCCATCGAGGTTAACAATTTGGTAAATGCTTCTCTGGTTGCTCAATTCTCTTGCTTTGACAATGTAAATGCATTCATTTAGTTCAGTGTATTAAACTATAGATCCAAAGCCTAAAGACACTATATGTTGGCTTGTCAAGAAGGTATCATTATTGCCTTTTCATAATTTCAAATGTTTCTTCTCTCCTGGATCTTTTCCAGCTGAATGTAAACATACTGAAATCGTTCCTATCTTAAAACAAAATAATACACACCAAACAAACAACCCTTCTGGACTTGCACTTCTGCCCTGAATTTTGGCCTTTCTAGAACTGTTTTCATATTCCACAACCCACATCATTGTGGCTTCTCCATGAAAACGACTCTTAATAAGGTCACTAAATGATGTCCACGTTGTGGACTCTTATTAAGAGTCGACAACCAACAGAAATATTTCAGTGCTCATCTTACTGAACCTGTCATCAATATCTGGTACACCTTGATATAGTTCTCTTCCTCTTTTTAAAACATTCTTTCCCTGCCTCATGATATCATTCTCTCCAGTCTGTCTCTCCTCTCACATTTCTTGTTTCCTCTCAGCCAGATAATCATCCTCTTCTCTTTGCACTGTGACCTCTCCTCTAAGCTATCTTATCAGTATGGTCTTACTCTGACTTACTGTCTATCTGATATTACCTCTGGAGAAAAATCTGAACTTTCCATGGGATTGCCTCCCAAGCACACAAGCTGAACCCACACTCCCATCCCACCAAACTGGCTGGCCTCCAGTGATTGCTGAGTCACTCAGTTCTCAGCCATCTGACCTTTTCTCTGAAATCTCTACTTTAAAAAAACTCATCCAGATTTATAGTGAAATGTCTCCTCTATGAGAACAAATATAAATAAGTATATTTGCCTCTAATTCCTTCTCTCCAGCTCCAATTGTATATTTCCAAGTGCATTTTGGAATTCTCCTCTTGAATTATGTATAATTATACACAACTAAACAGATCTAAAACTCAACTCATGATCATCTCCAAACTACATTCAGCTATTCCTCCTAATTTCCTAATCTCTATTCAATTTACAATCTAATTGAACTAAAATGTTAATGACAGTCCTGCTCAGAATAATACATACCTGACTGCTCTTTCAAGTCTACCCAGATTTAGCTCTGGACCTCACTTAATCCTGAAACTCTAAAGCAAGTCTTCAATTCCTCTATTGCCTGCCCTTGACACAGCTCTAGGGGTTGAATCCCTCACAAACAAACTTCCATCTCCAGCCTGGCTGCTGCACCTACATATTATGTTTGACCTAAAAAAATCACCTAACATTTCATCACTGTACTAAAAAACAAAACAAAACAAAACTTTGGTGCATTAATAGAGTCATAGGATTTATTCAATTCTTTCCATTATTCTGAAGCCTGGTTTCTAAATAGTCTCCTCATCCAACTACCCCACACCCCAAAGATTCCTGGCCAATCTATCTGTATCTCCATTGTTTTATTTCCTCTCCACCCATCTCCTGAGTGAATGCTGAGCTAATTTAGTTTGCTAGAGCAGTGACCTAAGATAGCTTGTCTACAAACCCAAAAAACCAACAGTGAAGTCCATACATAGCTGGTAGCTTCTAGCTCTTCTTTAAGATGGCCGATAAATTGTTGGTTATTACAAAAGAAGAGCTCTGGGGCTTGAGGCATATTTTGAGTTATCTCTATGTTTCAATATTAAGTTATATATTTTTCAGAACCTTGAAAATATTTTATTTGCTCCTCACCAAATACATAGGTATGAGAACAAACTAGTTAACTTATTTTCCTAAACTCTAAAGATAAGGTACTTAAATGTTTACTTTTGACCCTACAGAAACACTTACTATTTATAAATACTTCTGATGGATAATTGCTTTAATTTTTTTTTTAAAAAACAGCTAATTAAAATATTTCAAGTAAACAAAAATTAATGATTTGTATGTGCAGAATAATTTATACTTTGATATAGTCAACTTTGATCATGCCTACTCTCCACACACACACTCCTCATTGTATTACTATTTTTCCATTTAATGTGTTGGCTGAGCAGTGACATTTCTTCAAGTCCTATTTTCCAAAGAACTAGCAAATATTGCATTGGAAAGGAGAATTCTAAACCTTTCGCCCACACCATTATTGTGACATGGGATGGAAGGCACTGTGCCTGAGAAAACAGAACATAACAAAACAAAACATCATCCAAGCAAATTAAATATTTTGAGGAATGCAGTGACATATCTTGCCAAAGTCACAGAAAATTTGTTTCTGGAAGCCCTGATTATAACTTTATGGTCATATCATGAGCTCCTATTATTATCTTTCCACTAAAATACTACTGTAGTACCTCTACAATTACAGGCAAAACGGAAAAGCTTTTTATGGGAAAAAATGAATATGAGACTTTACAATACTGTAGAAACTAACAGCAAACAACTCAATTTCTTTTCTTTTTCCTTTTATTATTATTTTTTGTATTTTTAGTAGAGACAGGATCTTACCATGTTGGCCAAGCTGGTCTCGAACTCTTGATCTCAGGTGATCCACCTGCCTCAGCCTCCCAAAGTGCTGGGATCACAGGTGTGAGCCACCACATTCGGCTCAAACAACTCAATTTCAATTTTACCTTTCTAATTTCTTTTCACAGCTTCAGGATTCAAGAACATATAGTTGTTTGAAACCCATATGGAATAGTGAGAAAAGTTGATGAGCTGGGAGGTAGGAGCTCTGAGTTACAGTCCTCCCTCTGCTGGGTCTCTTTTTGTATTTCTTTTAGCTCAAATATTTGCCCTTCCTTTCATTCCTTCACATTCTCTCCCTTAAGGATTACAGCCATCCCTGTCCTTTCAACCACAATGTCTATGGAGTGATAAAGAAAAAGTCTAGTTCTCCAGTTGACACTCCTAACTCACTTTTTACTGAACTTGTATAAGCCAGGCACTAGACTGTATGCGAAACATTAAAAGATAAGTAAGATGGAATCTTGCTTTCAATGAGATTACATTTTAATACAGAAAGGAAGATTAATAGATCAACTTCAGTACAATTTTGTGCCCCAAGCATGCTGTGGAGACCAAAAAAAAAGGGGCAATTTGCCCAAAATGGGGCATCAGGAGATGATGACTAAGAGGAGTTCTGAAAAAAATATGTAGAGATCAAGAATGCAAAGAGTTATGAGACCATTCCAGGCTGAGGGGAGAGAAGAAACAAAGGCACTCAGCAGTTTCACCTGACCATGTGTACAGACATGTCTATGCATTACAGTGGAGGCACAATTCCAAGTGCAAGGAGTTAGACCTGGAGTTTGCAAACGGTGAAAGGAAGGGGAAATAGTGAGGTCAAGGAAAGATATTTTTACCATTTTACCAGTGATTCACAAGGAAGGAGGGGAAATCACTTTATGAGCTTTTCTAATTGTCCTGCCCAGTTCTGGTTAATCCCTTTTTAACACTGTGTACCCTACACAGACTGTCTCCTGGAGAATCTTGGCTATACTCCTACTGGTGGGGAGTATGCACTATCCCTCTGGTATATTCTGAAAAACTGCTCTGCTATAAATGCAAGAGAAAATGCACCAAAAAGACAAAGAAGCGAAGCCTAAAAAGAAAACAAAGAAAGGTCATAGACCTCAGAAACCACAAAATAGCTTTAAAAAAAAGAAAGCAGATAAAGCCTGTAAAATACAAACTGGGTTTCAGTCCTTCCATAGGTCCAAATGTCTCCTGTATAGCTCATTAGTATCCCAAGCTCAACACCTCTAAAATCAATTAATCATTTCCTTTTTGATAACAGTTCATTATTAACGTACAAAAAAAACTGCAAAGAGAATCAGGGTGCAGATGGTAGGGCACGTTAATACATAGCAGTATTGGCTACAGGTGAGAAAGCACCCTGATTCTATATAATTCCAACCATGGAATTTTTGTATTACAGAGAAAAAAGAAAACATAATTTTTCAAAAAAGTATATATGGGATATGATGTCCTTTAGATAAATCATACAGATCTGTGTGGTATTAATAGCTGCAGAAGAATGGGGCATCACAGGCTCTATAGAATGGTTCATTCCTACTCATCTAGTATCTTCTCTACTAATTTAGCTTTTCAGCAACAGCAAACTGTTTGTGGTTCTCTGAATAAAACACATGAATTCAGGAATTTACATAGAGGGGAGCAACACACACTGGGAACTTTCAGAGAAGGGGGCGGTGAGAGGACGAAGAGGGTCGGAAAAAAATAACCAGTGGGCACTAGGCTTAATACCTAGGGGATGAATAATCTGTACAACAAACCCCCATAACACATGTTTACTTATCTAACAAACCTTACTTATCAAAGAAACAAAAAGAGGAGCGTGCGCGCGCGCGCACACACACACACACACACACAGAAAAAGAAAAAAAAAGAAAAGAAAAGAAAAAGAAAAACAAAATCCTTTGGCTTTGAATGCTTCCCTCTATTCTCAACTCCCTAAACTATCTTTGTCTTGTCTTTCAGGTCCCCAGCCAGGCACTGACTTTTCCAAGAAGCTAACATTCCTGATCCCTCTATGAACCTTAATACTAATGATCATAACAGCAGCTAACACATATTGAACACTTCATCTGAGCCAGTCTGTATTCTAAGCACTAAGCAGTACCAATTCAAGTCTTCTTCATAACAATCCTATGAAGTAGGTACTAATAATATCCCCATTTTAGAGATGAGACACTGATGCAAAAAGAGGCTAAGTAACCTGCCTAAAGACACATCACTGGTGAGTAGCAAAGCCAATATTTGATCCCAATCAGGCTAGTTTCAGAGTCTGTCCTCTAATTACTACACCACACTGCTTCTATGTGATTAAAAATGAGATGACTGTAGTTACTTCCATCCACATAATGCTCTTCACTGTCTTGTTCAGCATTTAGGTTCAATGATATACTAGGACTGGATACATATTTCTCTATGCATACTAAATGTAGAATATCAAGTACGGAGTGTAAATTAACTATCAAAAATTCCTAAAAAGCATAAAATCTCTTTAAAAGTATTTTGCTAGAACTTATTTTTTACAGAACTATATAGATGTAACTGGCACATGTAAAACATATTAGGATTTACCATTCCTATGATAAGAAAAGTGTCTTTGAGTCTAATGAAAACCCTTGGCAATTTGAATATTATATGATACTAAATTATACTATAATTATTTCAAAGGTCAAGAATCTTAAACATTTAGTCTTAAAACTCTCCACCTGAGTGATGCAATCAGAAAATTAAAGTATGTATGAAAATATTTAATTATACAAAACAAGTAGAAATCTACAAATTTAATAACCTTTAAATAAAATGTGCAATTTTTTTCCCACATGGATTTTTTTCCTCCATTGCAAAAATGGAACTTTTTAAAAGAACATTTTTTTGTGTGTGACCATGAGCAAACATTTTATTTTCCAGGGCTGGTTTCAAGGAAGGGTAGGATAAAATGATTTGGAATAGAGTATTGTATCACTTACTAACTCATGAGAAACTCTATGATGCTTTTATGCTGGGCACCACTGTACAATAAAAAACAAAAAATTGACTCAGATTCAATCCAGCCTTTTCAGGAATTCACAGTCTAGTAGGAAAAGGAAAACAGACAGCACAGGTGTGAGAGTTGTTTTTAAAACTGTGGTAAGAAGGGCTTTAAGAGGCAAATGTATACTAAGAAGAAGATCCCTGCTTGGTCCACAGCTGTAACTTTAGTCACACAAAATAGCACAGAGGTTAGGAACATGGACTGTGGAACCAGAATTTTGAGTCTAAGTCTCAATTTTACCATGTACCAGTTGCCTTTGGTGGTTTCCTTTAACTTCTCTGTGCCTCGGTTTCCTCATTCATAATTAGATACTTTCATAGAATTCATAGAATTGCAGTGTCGTTGCAAGGACTAGATAAGTTCATGTGAGAGAAGCAAGTAGCACATAGAAAGCACTCTAATAATATGAATCAACATCGCTTAAAAAGTACCTGATGGGGAGGCTGAGGTGGGTGGATCACCTGAGGTCAGGAGTTCAAGACCAGCCTGGCCAACAGGGTGAAATCCCACCTCTACTAAAAATACAAAAAAGTTAGCTAGGCGTGATGGTGGGCACCTGTAATTCCAGCTACTCAGGAGGCTGGGGCAGGAGAATCGCCTGGATCTGGGCGGCAGAGGTTTCAGTGAGTTGAGATCACACCATTGCACTTCAGCCTGGGCAACAGAGTAAGACGCCGCCTCAAAAAAAAAAAAAAAGGACCTGATGAAGTGCAGCCTTCTTTGTTCTCAGGCTTTGGGACATTGGGACATTCACAGTTAAAGACATGTTAAAACATCTTGCCAACCCCCTACAGACTCAATTATGGCTGGTTCAAACCTTACCTCTGTATAAGCAATGGATCATGTCTTAGCAGTGTTTTTGCTATCCTGCTTAGAAAATAAGCCCTTAGTGTTCTTAATCAAACACTAGAAAATTTGTAAATATTTTATTCCATTATCTGAACCAAAAAAAAAGTTATTCCAGTTGTTGATATAATTTGTACGCAGTACAAAAATCACAACCACAAGCACCATGTACCCAGACAAACAAAACATTGTCGAAGTGGGCATGATTAGCTGCTTTGAGAATTTCAGTTAATATTATTTTGCTACTTGTTTGCTCATTTGCCCTTGGAAGAACAGGCATAGAAGATGACGATTTAACAAAAATGTGAACCAGAACAGTCATAAAACTGAGAAAAGCCTTGTGCTATGGTTTGAATGTCACCTCTCCAAAACTCAGATGTTGAAACGTCATGGCCAGTGTGATGGTATTAAGAGGTCAATCCTTTAAGAGGTGATTTGGCCATAAGGGCTTCTCCCTCATTAATGAGATTAAGGCCATTATAAAGAGGCTTCATGCAGTTTTTGATCTCTTGCCCTTCTGCTTTCTGCCATGTGAGAACACAGCGCTCCTCCCTTTCCAAGGATGTAGCAACAAGGCGTCATCTTAGAAGCAGAGAATGGTCATCACCAGAAAACCTAACCTGCCAGCATCTTGATCTTGCTCTTCCCAGCCTCCAGAACTGAGAGAAAATAAACTTCTGATCTTTATCAAATACCCAGTCTCAGGTGTTTTATTTATTTATTTACTTTAGAGAGGGGGTCTCACTCTGTCACCCAGACTGGAATATAGTGGCACAATCACAGTTCACTGTAATCTCAAACTCCTGGGCTCAAATGATCCTCCCACTTCAGTCTCCTGAGTAGTTAAGACCACAGATGCATGCCACTGTGCCCAGCTATATATTTTTTCTTTTTTGTAGAGATGAGATCTTGCTATGTAGCCAGGCTGGTCTTGAACTCCTGGTCTCATACGATCCTCCGCAATGGCCCTTTCAAAGTGCTGGGATTACAGGTATGAGCCAACCTGACCAACCTTTAGTCTCAGGTATTTTGTTACAGCAGCACAAATAGACTAAGCTACCTAGCCACTAAATCTCCTCATTCTTATTGCTTTATAAAAAATCATTTCCATCCACTTTTATTTGCACAATAAATCATGCCGCCTATTCAAGGCCTACTGTTCTGACATATGTGCCTCCTGAAATTCAGGTGCTATTTCTGTTCACCACAACTGTTTCTGCCACTGCCCCACTCTGCACATCAGGTTTTAGGTGTTTCCTCAAAAAGAGATCACATATTCTATATAGCAAGAGATCTATCCTGAGAGTAAAGCAAGTCCTGTAAAAAGAGACTCATAGAATCTTGGAACCAAACTTATTTTTTAAAATTATCTAATCCAAATCTTTCATTTCACAGAAAAAGCAGGCCCATAGAAACTCAAGTACCCCAGCAAGCTGGTGGCAGAATTGAGAATGTTTTTCCTTTTAATTTGCCATCTACCACTTCTGTGGATTTTTTGTTTTGGTTTGGTTTTGATTATTACAGCACATTGCCAGAGAATAAACATAACTTCAAAACTGATAGTCAGAAGAAACACAAAATTTTAGGGCACAACCTTAAATAGTGACAAATCATGAAGACATCGAACTTTGAGAAAAATATGGACAATGGAATTTTAATCTAGACTCAAGCAATCACAATAAAACAAACCTACACTTGTCTAAATTCTACGGTCTTACAATGAAGATATGGATAAGACTTTGCAAAATATATTTATACATTTAAATTTGTATTTTATGTTCCTCTTTTCCCCAATCCAATCTGGAACATATTTTGTGATAAAAGCAGATTACACAGATTACAAGGGACTTCCCTTATCCAGAGCTCTGTGGTAGGCCATAAGTGTGAATGTGAGTATGAGAGGAGAAGAGAAAGAAAAAGAAAAAGAGGGAGGGAAGAGGGAGAAGGAAGGAGAAGGGAGAGAAAGAGGAAGAGTAAAACTATATCTCATTCATATACTGATGATTTTCTTCCTCCTTCATATGTTACTTATGAAGCTGCATTCCTACATTACAAATAAATTCAGACATGGTATTAAAGGCAAGCAATAATAAAAAATTTTATAAACAATCCATAAGCTATTTCAAGTTAGGATTGATATGCAAATGTTACCATTCTTTAATACAAAAATAAGTAAATATCAAATGCAAAATAAGAGGTTAGGGACATAATAAGTAAATTCAAATGTATAAAACAAGTAGATTTCAATTGCATTCAATTATTTCACCCAATCACCTAGAAGCGAAGATCCTCTAAAGAAAATTGCATTGCCTTCCCAACTCCTTGGAGAGCCAGTTTAGTTAACAGCCTACCTATGCTTCAGAGATGACCATGCAGCTTACATGTCAAACTCATTTTAAAGTGTCAATCAAGTCCCTTTCAATCTAATTAGTTTGGAAAGTAGTGTCACTGACCTGGAACTATGCAGACCATTTATTATCATATCATTTGATCAACCTAACACTTTATCTCAGTTGAGTTTGAGACACCTGTAGCCAAAATGTAATATCCTTTCTCCCACTCATTACTGGTAATTCTCAATACAATTTCCTATTTACAACTCAATTTGTCTCTATGAATAAGCATGACCAACTTCAGAGGCATTCCACAGAATTTCTCTTACTTAAGATTTCATAGCAAAATAGAAAGGAAAAGGGAATAAGGAGAAATATATGTATATCAGATACATATAACAGATTCAAGACTTTAGACATCCAATAACTGCTAAAAGGAGAAAGGAGGAAAACCAGAGGACCGTGGATACATGGAAAGAAATTCAGATCCTTAAATATAGGAGGAGATTTTTATTTTTTAAATGTAATACAATGAATTATATAAAGGGAGTCTGTTTTAATTATCACCATGTGCAATTTGTTTAATAAAGAAAAACTTTCTCAGGTTCATAGTATTTAACCTGTTTTTAACCCAGCCAAGGGCAGGATGAGATATAACTGAAGAGGTAATAACTAGTCCCTCAGGGGACAGAGAACACAGCCAAGTGCCTCTAAAGGAGGAGCTGAAGACCAGATCAGTGAGGCTGGAATGGGATGGGAATGAAGATGGTTGAGGTGCTGACCAACATGGCGGCTGGAAGATGCTGGTCAATCAAGCAACAGAAATCACCTGGCCTATTCCCTGGCAAGAGCATGAAAGTTACCTAATCTTTCTCTCATTTTAGCTTTGTCTATTTAAGAACTGATTTGCAAGACAAAAATACAAGCAGGTAATCTTATCTCTGAACTATAGAATAACATATTGCATCAGGGAGAGATAAAAATACACACATACACTCATGTATGCCATCAAAATGTTGTATTTATATTTTTAAATGTGGCATTAAAAAAAGAAGTATAGCAGTTATATTTAAAGTAATGACTATTCACTCTAGAAGACGATTATCTAAAAGCAGGATGTCAGCTGCCACTGCTTCCTTTTCTATCTTGTGCTTTCCTTTGGGGAAGTTAATCTGCATTTTACCAAAATTCCTGTTTGTCTGAAGGATAAGCAAGATTCTTCAATTATATTTGCTTGATCAAATAATTACCAGGAAATATTGTTTTACATCTGGTCAAATAAAATCTACATATATCTCAAACTTACCTTCAGGTGAAGAGCCTGTCTTTTGGGAAAAGACAGCATTTACTTTGCTCTTCTTACTGATATCGCTGTTTACAGACAAGCTGGACTGAATTTTTCTATGCATTTTTTGCGAAACAGGTGCTGAAAGTTTGCGATTATCTGCAGATCCGTGTTTGGCCCCATGGTGAATTCCATTTCCATTGCTCAGACCTGTGTGGCCATTCTTTATCTTGCCTATTTCCTCATCACTCGACACCTGTGCTGAAGTCTGAAGCTGAGGCAAGCGCTGAGGTTGGGCTAAATTAAAAACAGGAAAAAGTCAGCCAGTTAAAGAAAAAGAAATTAATATTTTAAAATAATGAAAATACATTCAGTAGCAGAGATTTGGGGTTTTACCCATGATATTAACACTGAAGAGGCAACAAAGAAAAGAAAGAAAAATACTAACATAGACATAGAGAAAGTATAATTTACTAAAACAGAAAATGGGAACAGGGTCGTCAAAAGTGGGTTTGTGCAAGGATATAAAAAGTAGACCAGAGACATACTGTTTTGGAAGGTTTTAAAGAAAATTTAAGTTAGAAATCTGAAAAGGTAATTTAAGACTCATTCAGAGAATGCTGATTGTTTTCTATGTGCTGAGCCCTCTTTGTGCGTAGACACAACAGTGTTATTTCAATACTACTACTAATAACAAACTACTCAATTGTCTTTTCAAATAAAAGGAAAGAAATGATAAGTTCTGGTATTCAAAGCTGAACAATACAAAGAAAAATACGGTGTTTTTAAAAAAAATCCCATTGTGAATCCTGCAGAAAAAAATCTTTTCTATATTTATTCTTTCATTTGATTTTGAAATAAACCAGTTATGAAAAGTTAGGAATACAAGATAATTTCTTTAATAAAACATATCTACCAAAATTAAATGTCAGGACTTTAGAAGTACATCAAATGCCCATTCTTACGTGACTTATGTAACATTATGCAGGAGATCATCGTACAAGCAATAAACAAGACAAAGAAATGTAATAGGTCTGACTTCTAGACGGAATATACAAAATTTTTGAGCTGTGCACAGAGTTGAATGTTCTGGGGAACATTCAAATATATAGTGTACATATAATCTAAGTTTAAGACTATAAATACTGAAAGTCTAAAAATGTAGCAAGATTGATACACAACCATACAAAATCAACAATGCTCCTGTAAGCAGACAGTAAAACCAATTAAAAAATATACAAGAAAAACAACTCTTCACAATAACAAAAAAAGAAAAGAACAAGCCAACAAACAAAAACAGACGCTATACGTATCTTGGAATTAAACTAGAAAAAAATGGACAGAGGTTTTATGGCAAAAATTACAAAACACTACTGAAATGCATAGAAGAAACCCAAATAGGTGGAGAGAACATAAATATATTAATTATGTTAATTCTCCCCAATTTATTATTTAATGCCATTTCCATAACATTTCCAACAGGCTTGTTTATGGAACTTGACAAGCTGATCCAAAAATGTATATGGAAGAGTAATCAAGAAGGACCAAGGAAATTTTAAGAAGAAAAAGAGGGTTGTAGGATTTGACGTATGAGCCATTTCTATCACAGTACCTAAAGCAGTACGGCATTGGACCAGGCATAGACATACAAGCCAATGAAGCTTATGAAATTATTAAGCCCCAAATATGGGACTCATATATTAATATAAGGTAGACATGCACACACCTACATATTTG
>NW_012106509.1:1988810-1997914 GCF_000951045.1 Mandrillus leucophaeus
GTTCTGCCAAACAGAAGTGTGGCTTGCATTTGGAAGTGATCAATGCAAGCTGTTAGCCACGCCAGGGTGGTGGAGCCTCTCAACACAGGGAGTGAAGAGGTATTTGTTGATTTTAGCAGTGAGGGAAAACTTATGGTGTCCACCTCCTAGCAAAGAGTGGCCTACTGCTATAGCAGTGGGGTTTTCAATAGAAAAGCCCTACTGAATGGATGGACATGATCCTTGGCTGTATAACTCTGGGATTATCTATGTGCTGCTAATAAATTTATTTTCTATTTAAATTAGCCAAGATTTTTGCAGCTAAAAGCCCTGATGCCCCCCAAAAGTTATCTGTTTACATTGATTAAGTATTAAAATCATCATTTACCTTCATTATATAAATTTTAAGCAAAGTTATATATCACAGCTTTTCAGCAAAAAACACGAGCAACAACAAAAAACATTCATGTGAAAATTGTACTGTGTTATACTTTCCTGGAATTTAAAAATCTAAAACTCACTGTTTTAATTAGTCTTTTTTTCTGTTCATGATTATGAGCAATTATGAAATGTAAATTACAAAAGACTATGAAGAACTGTTCCACTTGGAAAAGTATTACATGTAAGGATGTAACAGTTATACATTGGGTTGATAAATGTGCTAAAGAGGACTTATTATCGTTGGGGTCTACATAAAACTTGAAGCATTTTTCAGAAAAAAAAGACAGTTTGCCTCTGAGTAAGTCTTTAGTAAGCCATTGTTTACTTCAATTCTTTTTCATACACCCTATGTATTGTGAAGAAAAACACCTTAACATGTCAAAATATTCTACTCATTTACTAGCATATTTTAAGAAAAATGATGGATTTTTTTACCTAAATGCATACTTTCATACCAAGTCTATTAACATTAATATCTGATTTATAAAAACTAATATAGGACATCCTGTTATCGTTTTTCAGTTCTTTACTGATAAAGAGGAATAATAGTCTAAAAGTAAACATCTGTTCAGCAGTTATATATGCCCTTTTCATAACTAAAATCTACACAGCATCTGTAAAAGGAGATCTATTTCTTACGGGTGTGCAATGGTTTGATTTAGAGATGAATTTGCTGCTTCTGTAACTTCTTGTATCAACTAGAATGACATGCTAATGACTGCTATTGAACATAAAGCTAGTTATGCATATGTACTTTAAAAGATGCCAGAAAAGACAGTTAAACCTAATTTGGTGTTATTTTCAGAGCACTTTCCAGTAATCTCACCAAATAAATGGAATGTTTTCGGCCACTTTTTCCTCTGGAAAGAATATTTCAAGCAATCTGAGAGCTTGATTGAGTTGAAATGGCATTGACCAAAGCTGGAGAGACTCCTTGTCAATCAAAAACGTCCTGTCATATTTCATAATTCAAAATAAATTTAGAATTACTATGCAATAAATATTTTTCATAAATAAAAATAAGAGTGGTAAAAGACACTTGTATCCTGGCTACCAAATTCTAAAATTGACATATGTGACCTTTCTCTGCTATCAAAATTGACTATTTGCAAATTACTAGGTATGGCTGGAGTGATACTCTCACGCATGCTTAATGATTTATCTATATTTCAATCTTCAAAATGATATCCATTTCTGTTGGCAGATAAACAGCAGTACATTATTTTTGTTTCACTGTCACCTAATTATTTTCACTATAGTTTGGATTATGATCAGGTAACCAAGCATTATCCCTTTACACCAGTTTTTCTAACATTAAAATATTTCTTAGTTGAATGATTTTGCCAGATGTGTGTATTGTGTAAGTCAAATCAAAACTGGATAAGCCTTAAATACATTAGCTACCTCAACAGAAATTAAATTTAACTTTATTGATAATTATTTATGGATGTGACTTGAATCTTATTGTAAAATTGCAGTTAAAACCAAGTAGGAAACATGATTTTATTTTCAAATAAAGAACAAAAACGCCTGACTGATTAAACCACAACAACTTGGCTTTAAACAGATTTCCTTCCTTATTGTGTCAAAGTTGTGTATGGCTTTAAAAAAAAAAAAACACGCTAATATGGAAACGACACAATGCTTCTTAAAACACAAGTGATGCCTAGGGACCCTCGCTCTCCCTTTAATGATCCACTGCTCTCATTCAGCTGTCTTTCTTTTTTCAAATCTTTACATATGTGACAGCTCTCAAAAGTAGACCATAGACCATCTGGCATTTTTCAGAGGTGTAACTTGTGCAAATTCAGCTCTATTGGGAGCGCACTGCTATCTTCTGCCTGCGTTATAAAGGGACAATAGAATGTAGAACTTATGAGTTGTTTTGAATTATTCATTTTTTTGCCTGTATATTCAAGAAATTTTACAAACTCTGCATTTTGTAGTACATAATCACATGCGTTAAAGGTACAAAGAAACTTTTTGACACCTCTTTTCTACAGAAAGCTGGCATTTTGTTGGATATGTGAACATTCAGCATCTGTTATATCATTCTAAACAGGATGGGTACTTCTACAAAAGACCCCATTTTAAATTTACTCCATAATACTAGCAAAAAAAAAAAAGTATTCTTGATATTCAGTAATGAATGCAATACACATCAAAATTTCAAATACCACTTATAAGAACATTCAGCATCTTCAAACCTGGATAGCATTGGTCATCTGCTTAGCATATGTGTAAAGATGTTTTTTAAAAAAATCATTGCTGACACAATACAGCATGATTGTAATTTTAATATCCATGATGAATAGTTACAAATGTCTTAAGAAATACTGCGCTTTCTAGGTTCAAATGTTTTCAATCAGGAAGGAAACCAATAAAATTAGGTCTAGTGATTTTCAATAAGAATAATAATTATGGGAGTAAATGAGTCAATAGCATGAACTTCTTTTGATAATTTAAAAAAAAAAACCGCTGATATTGTAGCTAATAATAACTATACTGGAAACCACAGCTGCTGGAGTGGCAATATAAAGCAACATTTTGCTATAGCGTATAATCTATTAGTATGTGCAAATCATCTTCAGCCACTGGTCTCTTTACACAAGTCAGATTTAATAAAATTAAAAAGAATTCTCACTCTATTCAGCTTAAATGGTTGTTGTACACATAAAAAAATCAAAATTAAATGCTCAGGATGTAAAATTGTTAATAACAAAATGGTCAATGTAGAATATGGAGGGAGAAAATGACTTGGTGTAAATCTAAATGATTTTTCCCAGGGATGGCAACAAAGCTTTTACTGGTGCCCACGACTTTGCTACTCCACGGTCACAATGGGACAAACACACACACAGATAGTAGAAGATATATATAAAAAATATATGATATGCACAGATATACAACAGCTTTAAAAGGAAGATGAAAAGTTACTTCAATATGCACTAATATGATAAAAACTATTTTACATTTTTATTGCAATATAGTGTGAATTTAGGCTAAAATTAACTAAAATGAACATCCTAATGCCCTGTTCTTTTCATCAACTTGATCCAAATCTTCCTCAATATGGAAACCCTACATGGACCCTATATCCCAATACTGACAGAGTCTAGAAGCTTCTGGCACTTTCTGTATCTGTTTCTTTAGTTACCCTTCAAGGGTCTTCTAATTTTGTTTTTGTATTTACCTCTTGAGCTTCTGGACTCTTTTTTGACATAATATTTTCCATCTTTACTTTATTTGATGTAGATATTTAACATGCTGAAATACACTTTGGAATCCTGACATTTTTTGGAACACTCATCAATTTAAGGATTCCAGTCAAATTCTGTAACTACCTGGCTGGGAACTCTCAAAGGAGGCAATTGTTTTATGATTACATCACATCTTACAGAATTTTTAACATGAATTCGGTTTTAATGATTGCAAAATAAATCTCCAGATGACAACAGGAAGTACAACTACCCCCATCCCCAAAGAAAGGATAAAACTTCAGAAGTTGTTTAGAGAGGCAGTAATTTTTCTGTATTTCATAAAGAACATTTAGAGAGTACTTAGATTTAAATAATGCCCGGAGTAAGAGACTCTTCTCCAAATTAATTATCCCAATTGTCCTGAGTACATGGCTAGTCCCATTTCTCTGCAACCCTAACCTTGCAGTTAGGTTTAGCTATGTATCTATGTTCTCTCTAAAGGAATGAGAGCAGGAATTATTTCTGCCACTTTTAGGACTGGGTCTTAAAACCTGGGTGTGCCCTCTCTATACTTTCTGTTTTGCAGTTGGCAGCAAACCAGTTTTGACCACAACTGAGTGAAATATGTTAAGAGATGTTCCAGATACCAAACAAAAGGAATCTGTATGGCAGCAGGGAGGGGCGCCTCTTGCTGACCTGGAATGCTCATTTCCTACTGTTCCATAAGGAATTAATTTTTATCCTATTTAAGCTACAGAATTAACGCTGAGACTCCATAAAACATTAATGGCTTCTATCAAGGCCTATTAACAACTATGTACTATGAATATATACATACATATATACATGCACATATATTCAAATATGTGCGTGTGTATGTGTGTGTGTGTGTATATATATGTATATATGATACATAAACTGCCCTTAGCCCAAATGACTCAAAATATGCCAAATTTCACAGGAAAGAAATGCTTAAATGATGATTTGCTAAAAATATACACAATCTATTAACAACATATAAACAATCTCTTAATAGTAGTAGGAAGAATGCTACTAAATCCACAGCTACAGTGGATCTTAGAAAGTAGACAATCTGAGCCAGGCGCAGAGCCCAGTGCTTTGAGAGGCTGAGGTCTGAGGATCACTTGAGCCCAGTAGTTCAAGACCAGCCAGAGCAACATAGTAAAACTCTGTTTCTACAAAAAAATAAAAAATTAGCTGGGTGTGATGGCACATGCCTGTATCCCAGCTACGTGGGAGGCTACGGTGGGAGGATGGCTTGAGCCCAGGAGGGCGAGGTTATAGTGAACCATGATCAGGCCACTGCACTCCACCTTGAGTGACAGACAGAGATCCTATCTCAAGAAAGAAAAAAAAAAAAGAGAGAAGAAGAGAGAGAAAAAGAAAAAGTTGTCAATCTTTACAATGCAAGGTCTAATTATTGAGGTATAACAATGATATCATGTAGTTTTGTAGAAAAAGTATCCATCCCACCTTACTTTGCCATTTGAAGACTAGTATATAAAATTTTCTTAAATTTCCATCCTAATCATGGCTAGGAGGATATCAGATAGGGTGACCCAACAATCCCAGTTTACTCAGGACTAACGGGGTGGTGGAGTGTGGTGGGGCTTCCTGGGATGAAGAATTTTTAGTTTTAAAACCAGGTCTGTCCCTGACAATCTGGGATGAGTTGATCACCTTTGTATCAGGAGTAATTTATGTGTAACTGCTAATGACTTTCCTCAAACAAGATATTCGCAACAATAGTGGTAAGCCTATAGATTTTGAACAAGACAACCCGGGGTTTGAATGCTAGAGTAAGTATTTCCCATTTCTGCTGTCTTACAAAAGTTACTTCACCCTTTACCCTAAACATTCCCTCCCTCCCCCACATTAGGACTTCACTTGCGAATGAGAGAAATGACAGATCCTCCTATGTACAGGGAGGCCTAGCTTTCCAGCCCCTAACCCTTGTTTTTTCCTTTCCTTATCCTCCTCTACATATTTTTCCCCATTTATTCCTGAATTACTATTTGTCTTTTGTTTTTTTATTCTGTGTTATTAGCTTTTTTTTCCCTGTAAATCAGCAGAAAACCTTTTTGCAAATAAACATTTTTCAAGTTAATATACAAACATTTTCTTTCATTTTTCAGAAAACTTATGATGTGATAGAAAAGTAAATCCAAATATAAACAGTTTTAAACAGAATAATCAGCATTTTGTTTTAAGATCTGCATGTATTACTAAAACATCCCCAGATAGTAAGCCAATGAAGAAAAAAAAATCCACTATATTTTATCCACGTACAGCTTTTCCCTAATGCTTGTTATCCAGAGAAATTAACTAGAAATTTTGATGTACAAAAGCTAGCCTGATGTAAAGCCAAATTTGTCATTCATTTGAGGATAAAAGCATAAAAGCAAGCAACAGAGGCCACAAAGCATGCAAGAAGACCTCCCATTAAGAAGCATGCAGCACTCTCAGGTTTCACCTCAATGAATGTATTGACAAACTTAGATAGATGCAGAACACTTTTCCAATATAGGTCCCAGACCCAGCCCTGCTTTTGGATCCCTTTACTCTCCTCCATGTGATTCAGGCTTTCTAACAAAATAAGGATATATATCAAAAAGTTTGAAACCAAGAACTCTGACCTAATGTAAACACCTGTATCAGAAGTAGATTGTTGAAATGTGAAGTTAGCTAAGTAAAGGCAAGAATGGGAACAATGAGATCCTTCCATCCTAACCTGAAAAAGCAGCAGTTACTATTAAAGAGCAGCTAATTGGTTAGTTAATACAAGTCTCATCAGTTCTTGGAATGTGTATACTAAGACTGGATCCTCACAGTATTCTGCAGAAAATTGCCCACGTGTTTGCATATTAGATTTTTTATGGCCTTGAGAAGTTCCTACAACAAAACAATAAACTACATTCTAACTAGTTGAAGTAAAAACCAACTAGAAAAAGTAGACAGCTTTATTAAAAGCTGTTTTTTTTACCTACAGGTGATACAGCCATAGCCAGCAACGTGCAAATAAATTTATTATTGTGTAAACTCAAAAAGGTCCTCTCCTCTGTATAGACACATTTCAAAAAGTCATGCTTGCTGTGGTTCAAGCGCTGGCGAGTAGAGGAAGAACTGAAGTTCAGCCCCCACTTGCCTTTATGCAATTCACACATATACAAACTAAGGAACAGCCTTGGTAGCCAGGGATCTGGGACCAGTAAAGTTAAGATAATCATATACATGTTAGCTGAATTTAACAGCCACATTACTTGTTACAATTTGAATTTAGTGTGCTGACTGAAGTGCTGGAAATACTAGGGAGGAGATTGAACTGTTGAAGACGGAACTCCAGGCTCATCCAAGTGCCTCCCCTACTCACTGCCTTTAAGTCATTCAGATCATTCATTCACAAGGAGTAAATCCTGGGGGAGGCGCAGCAACGCAGGTCAAACCTCATCACTTGCAGAAGTAGAGCTAGTGACAGGAAGCTATTAAATTGATACAAAAGGAGATATGGAGAGCCCAGAGCCCAAAAACTAAAGTGGTAAAGCAAGGGACCAGAGTCAAAGATCATTACTTGACACAAATTTGGAGCCAGTGACCAGAAAATGAAATCTTCTACTGCCACCTCCAAAAAATAAGATAGATAAAGTAATCAACAAAAATCATAAAGACACTGTATTGCTAGAAACATCCCCAGCCTAGCAAATAAAGGCTTATGACTGTCCCACCCTAAGGGAATCTGAATCCAAGGCCTTGTTGCTAACAAGGAAAGAACTGCTAAGGCGTCTCCAAGGAAATCCTTCCTGAACCCCTCCTCAGAGATGGCTATGAAGGAGCCCAAACAAGGGGAATCTTCTTAATAGATAATCCTGCAGTAAACAAATCCACTGGGACAGAACCCAGACCAACGTCAGGGAAGAAACTCAACAACAAGATGGTCATGATAGTCCCTGGCCATATTATCTTCTGCACGACCCTAACCAGGGAAATATGGTGCATTCCCTAGACCAGCACTGTACTTCAGAGTACACTGTGACTATCCTACATTCTGTCTATCCAGATGTGTTTTAAGCCATATGTTGCAGGATCATGAAGGGCTACTTCCAAATTTGATGTAGGTCAGGTTTCTGAATTACTTCAGAGGAGGAACAAACATCACCTAGAGGTCTGTGGAATAACATGACGCTAGCTCTAGATGCTTCATCTGGATGTGACTTTGATTTGTCTCCCATTAGGGAGAGAGGTACAGATACATTTGTGTGAGGGATCATTGGATCTCATTAAATAAAAACATTGTGGCATTATCTGCATGTTTATACACCCATAAGTGTGTGCTGATCAGCCAAAAACAAGACATAGTAGATAACTGTTCATGGTCTATCCAATATCACCCCTTTCTTCTGATAGCAGTATAGATACTGAGTCTGGGACCTCAATTTACTGACATGAACCCTTCACAAAAATAAAGTATTTTTAGTAATATACATTTTGTGCACAGTGTTTGACAATACCGGACATTTGCTGACTTGCCTTGATTATATAGAGTTCCTTAAGTACAAGATCCTATATTCTTAGAATTCCATCAACCTTATCAGACACATATATGCTGATAAAGAGCCTTGTACGATGTTCAGCACCCAGTGGACACCCAGTGAAAATTAACTGATGATGATGAATTATACTAGCTTTTAAGCTGTCACTTGATCCCAGCATATAACAACCTTCCTGAATAAATCAAGCAACAGTTTGGTATTCAATACCATTATAAACTTCATCCTTCACCTTCCTGAGTCTAGGGAATTGCTGTAAAAGCATAATATAAGGATGGTGGAACTGTAGCAAGGATTCAAGAAATTCACTCTGTTGTAACAAGGGAATTAAAGATTCAGTTACAGATATCATACTATGTGTAGAGAAATGCATCAAAAATACTGGTTAAGTAACCTTTTTGAAAACAGCGTCAGAAAAGTCAAAGTCAAATTATGTATCTAAAAGTTTCTTCCTCCTTGTAATAAAAGCAAACCCAACTTAATATACAAGTGAAACTGGTATCTCCTTGAGATTAGGGCAGTGGGAATACAAATGAAGTTCCAGTTATGAGATATGGAATTAGGTAGAAGAGCATACAGATTGCTAACTGAACGCTTACAAAATTAAACTTATTTCTGGTGGTTTACACAAGGTAAATCAGAAGAAAATCAATTCTATTGTTATACATTTACAAAGCTTTAATACTAGTGCTCATAGCCCTCAAAGTTCATTGGCGAGTAGTTGTTACTAGGAGGGCTTCCATAAATTCCCTTAAAAGGCAGACTGAGAAAAGGAAATCTTTGTGCTTGAATTCTAATAACAGTTCTCATTATAGATGGCCCTCTGTCTGACATAATTTGGTAATTTAGCACTGCAAGCAAAGTTCTAGGAATTGACTTAGGAAAAAACTGGGATGGTGCTAATTATCTTGTCCAACCC
>NW_012106509.1:1997964-2003845 GCF_000951045.1 Mandrillus leucophaeus
ATTCATTCACAAGGAGTAAATCCTGGGGGAGGCGCAGCAACGCAGGTCAAACCTCATCACTTGCAGAAGTAGAGCTAGTGACAGGAAGCTATTAAATTGATACAAAAGGAGATATGGAGAGCCCAGAGCCCAAAAACTAAAGTGGTAAAGCAAGGGACCAGAGTCAAAGATCATTACTTGACACAAATTTGGAGCCAGTGACCAGAAAATGAAATCTTCTACTGCCACCTCCAAAAAATAAGATAGATAAAGCAATCAACAAAAATCATAAAGACACTGTATTGCTAGAAACATCCCCAGCCTAGCAAATAAAGGCTTATGACTGTCCCACCCTAAGGGAATCTGAATCCAAGGCCTTGTTGCTAACAAGGAAAGAACTGCTAAGGAGTCTCCAAGGAAATCCTTCCTGAACCCCTCCTCAGAGATGGCTATGAAGGAGCCCAAACAAGGGGAATCTTCTTAATAGATAATCCTGCAGTAAACAAATCCACTGGGACAGAACCCAGACCAACGTCAGGGAAGAAACTCAACAACAAGATGGTCATGATAGTCCCTGGCCATATTATCTTCTGCACGACCCTAACCAGGGAAATATGGTGCATTCCCTAGACCAGCACTGTACTTCAGAGTACACTGTGACTATCCTACATTCTGTCTATCCAGATGTGTTTTAAGCCATATGTTGCAGGATCATGAAGGGCTACTTCCAAATTTGATGTAGGTCAGGTTTCTGAATTACTTCAGAGGAGGAACAAACATCACCTAGAGGTCTGTGGAATAACATGACGCTAGCTCTAGATGCTTCATCTGGATGTGACTTTGATTTGTCTCCCATTAGGGAGAGAGGTACAGATACATTTGTGTGAGGGATCATTGGATCTCATTAAATAAAAACATTGTGGCATTATCTGCATGTTTATACACCCATAAGTGTGTGCTGATCAGCCAAAAACAAGACATAGTAGATAACTGTTCATGGTCTATCCAATATCACCCCTTTCTTCTGATAGCAGTATAGATACTGAGTCTGGGACCTCAATTTACTGACATGAACCCTTCACAAAAATAAAGTATTTTTAGTAATATACATTTTGTGCACAGTGTTTGACAATACCGGACATTTGCTGACTTGCCTTGATTATATAGAGTTCCTTAAGTACAAGATCCTATATTCTTAGAATTCCATCAACCTTATCAGACACATATATGCTGATAAAGAGCCTTGTACGATGTTCAGCACCCAGTGGACACCCAGTGAAAATTAACTGATGATGATGAATTATACTAGCTTTTAAGCTGTCACTTGATCCCAGCATATAACAACCTTCCTGAATAAATCAAGCAACAGTTTGGTATTCAATACCATTATAAACTTCATCCTTCACCTTCCTGAGTCTAGGGAATTGCTGTAAAAGCATAATATAAGGATGGTGGAACTGTAGCAAGGATTCAAGAAATTCACTCTGTTGTAACAAGGGAATTAAAGATTCAGTTACAGATATCATACTATGTGTAGAGAAATGCATCAAAAATACTGGTTAAGTAACCTTTTTGAAAACAGCGTCAGAAAAGTCAAAGTCAAATTATGTATCTAGAAGTTTCTTCCTCCTTGTAATAAAAGCAAACCCAACTTAATATACAAGTGAAACTGGTATCTCCTTGAGATTAGGGCAGTGGGAATACAAATGAAGTTCCAGTTATGAGATATGGAATTAGGTAGAAGAGCATACAGATTGCTAACTGAACGCTTACAAAATTAAACTTATTTCTGGTGGTTTACACAAGGTAAATCAGAAGAAAATCAATTCTATTGTTATACATTTACAAAGCTTTAATACTAGTGCTCATAGCCCTCAAAGTTCATTGGCGAGTAGTTGTTACTAGGAGGGCTTCCATAAATTCCCTTAAAAGGCAGACTGAGAAAAGGAAATCTTTGTGCTTGAATTCTAATAACAGTTCTCATTATAGATGGCCCTCTGTCTGACATAATTTGGTAATTTAGCACTGCAAGCAAAGTTCTAGGAATTGACTTAGGAAAAAACTGGGATGGTGCTAATTATCTTGTCCAACCCATATAGAAGATCCTGGTGAGTTTCTTCCATAAAGAAATAATGAACAAGCTGCTTATCTCACATAAACGAACAATATTCAGATAAATCGTGCAACAAAAGTTTCCAAACTTGTAGAAGTAGATTCACATATACGAATTTTAAATTCTTTTATATATGTGAAAGATAGCTTAAACATAATGAAAATTTCTAGCACATAAATGAATAAGTAAAAATGACACTATTTTCTCATTATTCTCATTTGCTTTCTCCTGAGGTTAAAATCTTGCCCATGTTTTGATTTTTAAGAGCATGATTTGGGGGGTATGAATTTTAGATTTTGTCTTCATCAAAGTAGCAAGACAATTTTAAACTCCTGGGAATAAAATGTTACTTAACATATAAGCATCTGTAAATAGCACAGAGAGACAAACTCATTAACAACATTTCGAGATTAACACAATTGAGGCTGGGCACAGTGGCTCATGCCTGTAATCCCAGCACTTTGGGAGGCTGAGGCAGGAGGATCCCTTGAGCCCACAACTTTGACACCAGCCTGGGCAACATAGCGAGACTCTGTCTTTTTAAAAAGAACAGGGCATGGTGGCATGTGCCTGTGGTCTCAGCAACTCGAGAGGCTAAGGTGTTAGAATTGCTTGACACTGGGAAGTCTAGGCTACAGTAAGCTGAGATTGCACCACTCCAGCCTGGGCAACAAAAAGAGACTCCATCAAAAAAAAAAAAGAAAAGAAATAAAAGATTAACATGATTGAGACCATTTACACAGATGTTTTTCCTCTAATTGTGCCATTAAAACCCACTAAATCTCTCAAGGTAACTTTGGCTGCAAACTGACTTAAATACATTATTATATAATATTTGTTTTATATACTATGGTGCCAGGTACCATTCTAGAATAAGGGATGTTACAAAGAATAAACATGTAAAGACCTGGCCCTCATAGAGCTTACAATTATTTATCATCTCACATAACAGAAAATCCAAAAATAGGGCAGCTGTACTATTATTCATTTCACAGCTTTATATCATGAAAGACAAAGGTTCCATATGTTTACAGTAATCTCCAGCATGTCAACTTTCTCATCTGACTGTTGCCCTCATAGTTATGAGTCTATGATGCAGCTTCAGGCATTTCATCAAAGAATGACATCAAGCCTTGAAAAAAGGAGGCATTCTCCCTTAATGTCTTTTTCTAAAAATATTTAAAAACCCTTTTCCAGAAACCCTCCAGGAGATGTCCTCTCACATCTCATTGGTCAGCACTGAGTCACAGCCTGACCCCCAAACCAGTCACTTGCAAGGGAAACAGGATGACCGTGACTGGCTGAAACTAATCAGAATCTTTTCACCTGACTTTGGTACATCTGAACAAAATCTGTAATCTCTTAAGAAAGAAGCAAATGTTCAGAGAGTAACAAGCAATTTCAACTGCATCAACACTTTTTAAAAAATTTAAACACAGAAAAGTATTGGGAATAATATGTAACACCCAGAAATTTACCAGAATTTTAAAAATTCGAACTTTTTACATATTTGCTTTAAGTAGGTATACTAAATTTTTTATTAAAAAAAGATCCAATGCGCTTTTTTGAATGACTGAGTATCAGCACCTTCATCCCTTAACATCACTAAGAAGCTAAATTCTGTCCATTAACAGTCTCTTAGAATAGTCTCTCCTCCATATCGTCCTATCGCTACTAACCAGGCTTCCCAGATACAACTTCTACATACATTCTACAGGCCTAACCCTGCCCTGCCACATCAACATCTTCCAGGGAATGGAACCCAGAAACAATATTTGAAAAAAGCTTTCATGTGATCCTGATACACAACCAGATTTCAAACTATTGCTCTAGTATAAACTGTTATTCTGTAAATATTATTTTATTCTTTTATTATAGTGTTTAGTGACACAAACAACCTGTTCTTTTTGACATATTATTGGTAGGAGCTGTAGTCATGTGACTGAGGTTGTAAAAATCCAAGATGACGCCTTCCACTAGGACTCAACAGCCTGAAGTGCATGTGGGTGCTTCAAAAATGTTATCTTGGTGATTTTGTCTTGAAGATAGAAAAAATAACCATATTAAAATGACATCAGCCAGTTTGGTTGTGTTTTTGCTTTTCTTTTCTTTTCTTTTTTTTTTTTCCTGACTAGGATATCAGAGAGAGCACAATGAGTACAGACTCTCCCAGTCATAAATCAGAAGTAACAACAGGCTCAATTTTAACACAGCCAAGCCCAGTGGCACTCACAAATCATTCTTTACCTTTGGGAATTTACTTTGATAACGTAAAACACTATTATCGTTGACATTATAAAGAACTAATTTTGCTAAAAAAAAATAAATAATATACCCTACTAAAACTAAATTTATTTTTTATTTAAATTTATTTTTCTAAATTTGCTCAAAAGATTGCTTTCATTAATAAAATTCTGAAATTTAATCAATGCTTATCTTCAATGACAATGACATCTGGCAAATATGTGAAACACTAAAGTAACTTTAAAGAAATTTGAGTTTTAAACGTTCTCTCTAGAAATAGCATCCTTTTGGCATACTGTCCATATATAGAAAAATTATAACCTGAAGCAACACTGTATGGAGGTGTGTTATTCTATTTTGCATGTGATACATTTTAACCAAAGTATCCTTCTAGGGGAAAACAAAAGCAAAACTAAGAAATAGTGTCATAATACAAGGATAACATGTAAGAAAAAATGAAATAATAAAGTAGGGAAAGACACAACCAAATGAGAGATAAAGAAAATATTACTTATTCTCAGACAACAAACTTTTATTGAGCACCTAATAATATCCAGAAGACTCTGTGCTAGTTAATAGAGGTCAGAGAGGGAATACATCTCAAAAACTCTCCCAGATTACAAAACTGGCCCATCCCTGCTCACCCCCCACCACCTGTCACTAACTGAATCAGCAGCCTTTGCTGTGTGCCTTGCACACAAATATCTCTCAGATGTCAATTGTGTTCCATAATCCATCCTTGCCCCTCCATCTTCCTTGCCAACATCAATTTAAGTCTTCATCATCTCTTATCTAGGTTATCTTGGTCTCCTAACCTGAACTCCCGGCCTCCAGATTTTCTCTTCCAGTCCATCTTCCATTTCACTGCCAAAAATACATTTCTAAAAAATAAAACCAAAAGCAAAACTTGTTTACACTACTGTCCTAGATGAAAGCTCCAGAATTTACCTACCGCCAGGATAAAATCACAACTCAGTAGGCTCTTCCAAACCCTTCACAGTATTGCTCCAAACTCCTATGTCATTGTTTTCTCTTATTTTCCCATGCCCTAGCTACACTGAATTTCTCCTAATTCCCAAATATCATAATCTTCTCATGCCTCTAGGCCTTGCACCTACTACTCCTCTCCTTGGAATGCCCTTCACTACTTCTTACTCTTACATTAACACCTAGGTGAAATGTCATCTACTATCTGCCTTTGCTAAGTGGGTCCCCTGGGAACCTTGTGGCTCTCTCCTCTGCTTCTATAGCAAAATTTGTTTAAAGATCTGTCCTCTCCACCAAACTGTATGCTTTTCCATAACAAGAAACATTCCACTCCTTCATTCATATAGTCACTCAACAAACATTTATTAAATGACACATGGAAGTCCACACACATACAGTGCTATTCCTCTGATCCAGCACTGAGAACAGTGGCCACATAGAAAAATGACATCAAGGGTCCAGGCGTGGTGGCTCACACCTGTAATCCCAGCACTTTGGGAGGCCTAGGCAAGTGGATAACGAGGTCACGAGTTCGAGACCAGCCTGGCCAATATGGGG
>NW_012106509.1:2004745-2009454 GCF_000951045.1 Mandrillus leucophaeus
TGGGCAACATAACAAGACCCCATCTCTACAAAAACAATAAAATTAGCCAGGCATGGTGGCACGTACCTGTACTCCTAGCTACTCGGGAGGCTGAGGCTGGTAGACGGCTGGAGCCCAGGAGGTTGAGGCTGCAGTGAGCAATGATTGTGCCACTGCACTCCAGCCTGGGTGACAGGCTGACACATCTTGCCTCAAAAACATACAAACAGATAATAGATACACAATTTTAAATTACGGCAACTAGTATAAAAATACTACTGGCAGAGAGAATATCAAGGGAAATCTGTTAGTTTGGATGGCAAGGAATGGCATTTCAACAAAGATCTGAAAGGGAAGGGCCCTCACAAAGACAAGCAGCAACAGCGTCTCAGACCAGACTAACAACCTGCAAAGGTCTCAGACCAGACTAACCTGCAAAGCCCTGAAGCCGAACAAGGCTCAGCACATTTGCTGACCTGATGGGAAGCCAGTGTGGCTAGAGAATACACACACTGTCCTCTAGACTGTATATTTATTGCCTAATTCAAATTATAAACATTAACAAATATATTAGAAAAATCACAGAATGTACTTCCATAAACCATTCCCGGCAACAGTCTTCCAAATATTGTGCTTATTTACCATATAAGCCATTACCATCATAAATTATTCATTTATAAGACCACTCTCAGTATAACTGACCAGAAGTTGGCTTGAATATTTACTGCAAACTAAGACACTCTCAATAAAAGGTTCTTCGAAGTTACATAAAGGGGCCTTCGACTGTACATAAATGTAAAATGCAACCATAATTTGGAATATTAGAAAACACTTATAGAAATTTTATACTTTAATAACTTTCCAAGAAAGAAACACATACATTCATTTCTCTGAAATATACAAGCCTATTTGAAATTGAGTGAAAATTGTTCTTAGGCTAGAGAGAATAGCATGAATGATGTGATGCTCTTTAATAATGAAATGAATAGTTGTGAGGGAATCATGTTGCCATTCTTATGGAATCTACTCAGATTTTAGAAAGGAGACTGTTACTCTGATTTGTATCTATCTTCATATTTTAGTCTAATTTCATAAATCTGGTTCCTTTACTCAATTAAAACACATAATTCTCCAGCAGTAGTTCTCAACCTTTTTCCAACTCCACAGAGTTTATCTGAGCACCGCACATCCTTTAGTAATATCCTGTGTGGTTCAAAAAACAGACTCCTCCTCCAGAGATTCTTATGTCTCCTGCCTTACGAACTTCACTGGAGAATCATAATTCTAATACTGGAAGCAGGTATGGTTAGAATGATGACCAAGGGCAGTTTTTATCATAAAGTCAAAACCTTATGGGAGAACAAAATGGGCAACTTGACAGTGAATTAAATGTCTATATATCCGGGAACTTAAAAATTCCCATTAATTTCAAGTAATTATTTTCTATTAATATAGCCTTTCAAATCCCATATCATGGTTTACAAATTGCAAGTGATTACTACATATTCTCATTGATTATCAAAGATCATTTTCAAAAGTTACAGCTCTGGCTCTGCCACTATCTGAGTATTCTTGAGCAAACTGCTTACTTCTCTGCTTCAATTTGTCAACTGAGAAACACAGAGGCTGAACACACTGATCTCTTGACCACCTTCCCTATCTTTAAATTACAAGAGTACAGATCCCTAATACATTGTCAACATGTAGAAAAACAATGTGTATATGACATGATATCAAGAAAAAAATACGGAAAGAATCAATGTAAGGACCCACTTCATTATGCCTTGCAATTCAGAATCTAAGCCATCTAAATAATATTTATCAACATCATTATTAAAATTTTCTTCTTTTTCTAGAGAAACAAGTAAGAGAAGGCAGAAGGTATATCTTCAGTAGAAACATTCAGTTACAGTGAAACTAACCCGCAGGAGTGACATGGTTTGGATTTGTGTCCCTGCCCAAAGGGAGGTAAGATTAAATCTCTTCCTTTCTTTGCTTCGAGTTAAAAAACTAGGGAATAAAAGAGAATATGAAAACTAATACATTCTCTAATTCATAATCTCTGGTTCATGGCTATCACTGATCAAGAGAGAAAGAGGTTAGGAGCGTTCATGTGTTGTTGGGGAAAAGGATTGTGTCTCATTCTTTAGATAGTCGATTTCACTGAGCACCCTGTGTTTAGTACGACACTTCCAAGCTTGCTCTGCTATGCCTAGTGCCCAGAGCGGGCAGGGGTCGTGTGGAGGAAACCTGATATTCCAAATCTTGTATACTCTTCTTCTCAAGTCTAAACTTCATCCCATCTTCCAAGAGCCTTAGGTCCTCCAAATCTTGAGACTTTGGGGCTAGTATCGTGTTTTGTGTCATATTGACATTTAGGTTCCAGATTTTCACAACTACAAAATCAGTTATTATTTCTCCATCTACTTGCTGTCTTCAAGAAATGTCTTGACATATTTGATCCACTATGGTTTCCTTGTCTGTGCCTCTCCTTAAACGTATGTCTTTTTAAAACGTATTATTAATTTACTATAATTTAAGTGGAATTTCAAAAACCATAGAATACACATACTGAATCTGCATGTTGAACAAAATACGTTTTATTTCCTAAGAGGCAAACAAAAAAACTCCAGAAAATTTGACAAAACGTTAACACTTATTAAATTTGAGTGTCTGGGACATTGGTGCTTATAATATTCTCGTGTATATTTTTCTATCTGATCAAGATCTTTCATTATATTTAAAAGTAAAAATTAACTTTGAAATAAAAGGGGTCTATTCAGTGCAGTAGCTCATTTTCTCATATGTAGAAATCCCTATTGATATGTGTGTTTGTGGGGTTTTTAAAGACTATATTTTTAAAAGGCCACGGTACACCTACTGGACTCTTTCCCGCTTACTCTTGGATAATCAGTGAGAGGATCCAGGGGCCAGGCTCTACTTTTCTCCCTGGTTCTCTGCTTAGCATCTCTGGATCAGCCTGAAAATGCAGTAAGGAAAAGGTTCTATGCTTTCCATGGCATAACTCACAAAGGCCCTGTACTTCTTTCTTTAACCAAGTGCTGGTTATTCTCATCACTCTGAGTAACTCATATCCATCTAGAGACTCTGAGACTTAACAAAATATTTCCATTTCGATTTTCATATTTGACCCTTCACCAACCCCATGAGGTAGTGAGGAAAGGGATTTTCTCCAAGTACATTTCACTGATGCAAAAGTTAAAGCTAAAAGACAAAGTGACTCACCCAGTGTCCCACAGTGAATAAGTTTTAGTGAGGATTAGTATCCACACTTCACCTTCTCTAGGTGCACATAGTCTTTCACTATACACTGGTGTTATGTGCTGCCTGCACCTT
This sequence comes from Mandrillus leucophaeus, assembly GCF_000951045.1. Taxonomy (NCBI): domain Eukaryota; kingdom Metazoa; phylum Chordata; class Mammalia; order Primates; family Cercopithecidae; genus Mandrillus; species Mandrillus leucophaeus. The sequence goes on from NW_012106509.1 coordinate 2,008,082, forward strand.
CACAATGTCTAACTAGGAACCTCACACCTATTAAATAGGAAGTGGCTGATGAGAAAGGTATACTTTTAATCATTCTTTTATTTTCAGTTTTCTTCCAGTCGCATTATTATTAGTAGTAGTAGTAGTAGTCTATTTAGAATGTGGGAGTCAAGATAATTAGCTTACCACAGGTGTGCCTTCCATTATTCTTTTTCAAAGCACCATTCTATGTTTCTGTCTATAGTCACTGACGCTTCCACTTATTCCAAAGTCTTCCTACATAATCATTATGTGTGTGAAATTTCAGCAGTTATTTCCCAAGGCACACTAGAGTGGAATGCAATAGGCCTGACTGACTGGAAACTCTCTAAGTTGAAATTAAGTTATCTGAATAATGAAACTTCTTTATGGCATTTTCCAAAAGACTAGGTTTTAATGTTGTATGCCAAAACAATATCATGCAGATTTGTCAAAAGTTGAGATGCACATGATAATGAGCCTGTCTTCCAAGAGAACTTTCACAAATATTTTCACATTTGTACTAATGTAAAAAGATGTGAAAATGACACTACACCTTCGATTAAGAGGAAGAAAAATAAAACCATCCCCAAATGATTTAATGTCTTCTTTGCTCTCTGAGAAATACTATTCTAGGACTATAAACCACCCATTTTTCAATTCACTGTAATTTAGTTTTCATACACTAAAATGGACACTAAAATCTGTCATTATTACTGACCAGGCTATGATCACACCTACTCAGTCATGCCAGAGCTGTACATTCTGACTCTGAGAGCTTAGTTATCTAATTTTGTTTTTTTAGGCTCAATAAGTAATAGTTGGTCTTGTGTTTGTTCATTTTTAGTAAAAAGAAAAATTAAATTCAGAAAATGAACACTCCCACACATTTGTACTTTTTGCACGTTAAACATGTACTCTGTGAACTGTATCATTTAAATATTTTTACTTTAACACTGTAGAAGTCATAACACAAACAAATAAAATTGAAGACGTCTTCCCAGTGAGTGTTACGACAAAACCCTCATTTCCTCTAGGCTTAAAGAGGACAAGGAACTGATCATGAACCCAGTGTTTATCTAAATAAGCAAACCTGAGGAAGATGACAAACAAGGAGTGGTGAATCCTTAGCTAAGTAATGGGCTGCATATTTTAGGGAAAATCATTTTTTTGTTTGTTTGCTTGCTTGTTATTTTGTTGTTATTGTTTTTTCTTGAGACGGAGTTTCACTCTTGTCACCCAGGCTGGAGTGCAATGGCATGATCTCAGCTCACTGCCACCTCTGCCTCCTGGGTTCAAGCAATTTTCCTGCTTCAGTCTCCCAAGTAGCTGGGATTACAGGCGTGCACCATCACGCCCGGCTGATTTTTGTATTA
>NW_012106509.1:2018484-2020060 GCF_000951045.1 Mandrillus leucophaeus
AATAAGACACTAAAATCAACTCCCTGTGTCTATGGGTTCCAAATCTGTGGATTCAGTCAATCACAAATCAAAAATATCCAGCAGTGGGGGAAAGGTGCTTGTAACTATCCCGAACATGTGCAAACTTTTTAAAAAAATTATTCCCTAGACAATACAGTACAACAACTATTTACATAGCATTTACATTGTATTAGGTATTATAAGTAATCTAGAGATGATTTAAAGTACATTAGAAGATATGCATAAGTTATATGCAAATACCATGCCATTTTATATAAGGCACCTGAGCATCCGAATATTAGGGTATGCTCAGGGGCCCTGGAACCAAATCTCCATGGACACTGAAGGAACAACTATAGAAGAGATCACGTAGCTAGAAAGTGGAGCCGAAGGCATAAAAAGTCACAGCCATATCACACTCAACACCGTTTCACACAATGACTGATTGATCAAGGTACTGCTATTTGATTGTCTGTGACACCTGGGAATTAATATAATATCAACATCCCTTCACATCAACTATCCAGGACCCAGATTGGTAACCAGCTTCAAATTTAATGTTGAAATAATCAGAAGTTCTTGTAGCCTGAAATTGTTCAATCTACTATGAATTAGTCCAAACACATGTAGCCTTTATGGCAAAAATCAGTATTATTCCAATCCTCTTTTTAAAAAATATTTTATTATACATACCTATTTTTTTATTTCATTGGGGTAAAATCTTTGAAATTTAATAAATTTAAAAGACAACCTTTTATTTAGAAATCAAAAAACAACTTATATGCATTTGAATAAAAAATGCTGAATGACTCGTTCTTGTTCTTGTTCTTTAAAATACGTAAAGCTAGACTAAAAATCAACTATCACAAATTGGCTAAAATATTGAAAACTTAAATATATAAGAATATGTGTTTAATCTTCCATGTTCAGTAGTAAATATTTTTACACAAAACCATTTGATAAGACTTAAAAATCTACTGAATATGGGAGAAGCGTAATAATAAGAACTCAACTCACAAAGAATAGGAAGAAAATGGTAATTATTAATAATCACACCATTCGTTGGGTGTGTTGTTGTTGCCACTGCTGCCTACATTATCAGTCTCCTTTGTAATTATGACAGCGCCTTTGCAATGCTGAAGGAATATCGTGAAGATAACCTGCAAAGACAGGCCTACACATAAATGATACATTAATATCTTTTTCATAGACAGGGAATGATGGGCAGCATCCGAAATATGATCTTATTATGATCACACTGGCATGAATCAATTATTCATGACAATTTCAGATGGTGGGAATCTTTTTTTTCTCTTAAATTTTCTAATAGGAGTTCTCACAAGTTCTCATGAACCATGGAAAATATACTTAATTAAAGAATGTTCCAAAGCAGAACAAATTTCTCTACCCACTCTCTTCTATGGTTAACTTTAATGTAATTTTCACCCTCTAAGACAGCATCTGTGTGTTTTAGAAGAGATTTCCCTTGACTTCTGGGTATCTTGCTGCAGAACTCAGGGACCTGGAAAAAATCCAGCCTTTGGTGGAAAACTGTGGAGCATGGATTTGTCACTAA
>NW_012106509.1:2020786-2023562 GCF_000951045.1 Mandrillus leucophaeus
AAGCATATTTAAGGTAACGGTGATAACCTTCATCAATTTCAGAGTAAAGACTTCACAGAATTGTGCAAAAAATAAAAAGACAGAGTATTTTGTTTGTGTGTCTCCAAAAAATCCAGAGTACATGGTAAACTGTGCTTGCATGTGGTCTTATACTACATGGACTGTGTATGTTGTATCCTAGTTTCCACAGAAACACTAAAGCCATTGAAGGAACTCCCTCCACGTTAGAGTGATTAGAATTCTACTCTGCAAGAACAGTTTAGTTTATGATATTTATTCCTGGTAGCTAAATAGTTCCTTCCACAGAGGCAGTTTCTTCACTTTTAATAAAATCAACTTATTACAAGCTGTGTTCCTTCTGCTTTTTCTCAGCACATATTTATTTCACAACAAGTAATCCTACCTTGTCAGTGTTAGTTTTTCTGGAGTAAGTCCATGACTCACTTTTTAATAAAAGAGTAACTTTTAATAATTAAATGACCAAGCCCTATTAAATGCTTAAATACTGTGATACAGATTATTCTTACACAAGCAAATAATTATTATTGGCTTATTGACCACAATGGTCCCAAAAGTTGTACAGATGCAATGTTTTCCTAGCAGGCCTATAAATATTTGCTATTATCTTTGTTTTGGTAACTACTCCTAAACGAGCAAACTATGAACTTTTATACAGTAAGAATGGCTTAAAGCTGCCCCTAATAAATCTTCTTAGTCTTACGCTATATTTCCATACCATTGAAAGAAAAAGCTGATATTGCACAGTTTTGAAATACACTGTTCTCCAAAGTATTTGCTTCATCAGCGATTTATTTTAACATCCACATCTCCCTCTCAAAGGGAATTGAAACTAATTATGTATTGTCCCAAATGCCTAGATACCACTGATACCATACGAATTCATATATTATTCAAAAAGCTGATTTTTTTTTTACTTATTAATATGACTCTTAGGTAAACTGTATCTCTATTATAAGAGACTTTGCTTTACACCAAGAACAAACTCTAGCTATAATAGTTAAGGAGACATTATTTCCAATATATCTACAAATACTTCATTGGAAGGCTGCTTATTTCAGAAATTTTTAACTAAAAAACACAGCTTACTCCAATTCAGGAACAGAGTGTCAAAGGAAGATGAAAGAAGCAGGTGTCTGTAATTCTTCAGAAAAAATAGGCAAAATCATCTTCATCCTTAAAAACTTCACTCATATATAACATAAACCTTGATTTCAATTTAATATATCAAGAATTCTAAGATAATCAAATAATTTCTTATGACTACATCTGAAGGATTTTGAAGTCCTTTCACTGTACCATTTAGCCAGACTACTTGTGCAAATTATAATCATTCTTTTGTAATATTATAAAACTTAGGTAAAAGTGTTACAGAGTAAAACTAAAAGTAAGAAGCACATTCTGAACAATGTTGACATCTCTTGAAAAAACAACTTCCCAAAAGAGCCAAGGGTTAAGCCAAGGAGCCAATACATGGACTATCCCAAACAGAGAGCCATACCTATCAGTTCCTGTGGGCCATCAGTCATAACTGTAAGAAACCACTTTCTGAAACAAGGTCTTTAAGTATTTAAATAAGTGACTAATACTCAATTTATTTTTCCACCTTTGTTTTAGGGCAATATTTTCAGTCAAAAACCTTAATACTCGATCTGTGCTGCATTTCAGAATTACCTGGGGGCTTACAAATGCCCAAGCCCTACCCCTAATGATTCTAAGTTCATGGGCCTACGGTGGGTTCTGCACATCAGTATGTATTTTAATCCAAGATAAAGAGTTGAGAACCATTATTTCACACAAAAGGATACGACTATAGAATCATAATGCCTACCCCACCTCATATCATCAGCTTCAGTTAACAAGATTTTGCCTTACTGCAGAAGGAAAATGCGTATTTATCACACATTAAAAATGGCGTATGCTAAGATTCTCTACCTGTCCATTGGAATGAGACCAAGTTCTCCAGGAGGCAATAAGTAAATGCTATTAAAGAATAAAAAAGCCTTCTTTCTAAGATGTTAAATATTTATATATATATATTTATGTATTAAGCCCAAGAACTGTTTTGAATTTAGCACAACAAAGATGGTTTTCTGAAGGAGTACGGTATAATTTTATAATACAGTATATTTTTCCAACTTTGCTCTTGCCAACACAAGGGCAGAATGCAGTCTTATTAGTATTAGTGGTAAAAGAGCAGTAAGTTTCAACTAGGTAAGTGTACTAGAATTGGGAGCTTGGAATAAGGTTATAACTTGGAAAAACTGTCCCCTCTCCTATGATTCCAACACTCTCTAGAGGACCATATACATCATAAAGTCCTTCCCCTACCCTTATCTCTACCCCACTGTCTATTTGAGAATCACTCTAGGGTTAAAGCTGTATGCTGAAAAAACAAGATATTAGCTGCATGGCCCTAGGCCAGTTGCTTGACTTTTCTGAGCTCAGTCTTATCGATAAATAATAATGACACTTATCCCATATGCTTGAGCTGCTGATAGGCCAGGTTAGATCAATATATGAAAAACTTCATTAACTGTAAAAAGCTATGGTAATAACATTGTTAATATTACTAATAAAAACATCCTTTAATATGCATGAACTGTGGACTGAGAAAATTAGCTCCTTAAGAGAAGCAAAGATAGTCAATCCACATTTTAAACAAATTACCATAGCTTAACTAATTGAAAGCTGTCAGTCTCCTACAGAGACGCTAAATGTAGTCAAAAGGTAAAGACTTTCATTTATTCAACAATTA
>NW_012106509.1:2023612-2026152 GCF_000951045.1 Mandrillus leucophaeus
CTGTCCATTGGAATGAGACCAAGTTCTCCAGGAGGCAATAAGTAAATGCTATTAAAGAATAAAAAAGCCTTCTTTCTAAGATGTTAAATATTTATATATATATATTTATGTATTAAGCCCAAGAACTGTTTTGAATTTAGCACAACAAAGATGGTTTTCTGAAGGAGTACGGTATAATTTTATAATACAGTATATTTTTCCAACTTTGCTCTTGCCAACACAAGGGCAGAATGCAGTCTTATTAGTATTAGTGGTAAAAGAGCAGTAAGTTTCAACTAGGTAAGTGTACTAGAATTGGGAGCTTGGAATAAGGTTATAACTTGGAAAAACTGTCCCCTCTCCTATGATTCCAACACTCTCTAGAGGACCATATACATCATAAAGTCCTTCCCCTACCCTTATCTCTACCCCACTGTCTATTTGAGAATCACTCTAGGGTTAAAGCTGTATGCTGAAAAAACAAGATATTAGCTGCATGGCCCTAGGCCAGTTGCTTGACTTTTCTGAGCTCAGTCTTATCGATAAATAATAATGACACTTATCCCATATGCTTGAGCTGCTGATAGGCCAGGTTAGATCAATATATGAAAAACTTCATTAACTGTAAAAAGCTATGGTAATAACATTGTTAATATTACTAATAAAAACATCCTTTAATATGCATGAACTGTGGACTGAGAAAATTAGCTCCTTAAGAGAAGCAAAGATAGTCAATCCACATTTTAAACAAATTACCATAGCTTAACTAATTGAAAGCTGTCAGTCTCCTACAGAGACGCTAAATGTAGTCAAAAGGTAAAGACTTTCATTTATTCAACAATTAACATAAATGTATTGGGGGAAAACTATGTGCATGGCCCTGGGCTGAGGGATGTGGGGGCTACAGAGCTAAATGAGACACCAATCTTACCCTTAAGGAGCCTTCAGTCCAGTAATGGAGAAGAGGGTCATAAACACCTTTATTACAATTTTGAAATTAATGAGTCCTTTAGAAGAGATACAGTTAAACACTGCAAGTCCCAGGTGAGGCGGAAATCACATGGGCCTTGCTTGTTGGGCAAGAGACGTGGAGAGACAGGTAACATGAGTGAAGCCTGGGAAAAGAAAAATACTAGACAAGTGGACAGAGGCGCAAGTAACATATTTTGGCTACGGCAAAAGTTCATGAAAGGAAGTAGTAGAGAAAAAAATCAATTTATTTTAATTTTTAAAACCAGTCATCCAAATTTGTTTAATGAAAGTTTACTGTCGTCCTGGAATTATGCTGATTGCTTGGGGTACAACTTAGAGCCAGCAGACATTAGACATGTGAATTGCACAAATAAATTACGAATTGTGGCAACAGCTAAAAAGGAAAGGGTGTTGTGAGAAATAGGAAAAGCCATTGTAGATGGGGGTCTGGGAAGGCCTTTCTGAAGGGACAAACCTGAAGGAATATCTGGTATGCAAAAGACAAGAGGCAGAAAGGAACCCAGTGGCATCTGAGAGACTGAAAGGAAGTCAACATGAACTACAGAGGCAGAAAGTGGTGAGGGGAGTGGCAAGATAGGGAGGGAATTTCAAGCAGAAAACATGGCCTGTCAAATGCTACAGATAGAATAAGGACTGAGAAGAGCCCACTGCACTAAATGAGAAACACGACCTATCAGTCTCAAACCACTATTGTAGTAGTATTTACTAATTCTTTCAGGATACAGACCAAGATGGCTTAAGGTATCAGGCATGTAGACAAGAACTGGATTTGACTACTAAGAGCTATGCTTAAATATAAACTACAATGACCCAGAAATGAGAAGACTAGAATATAATCTGAATTCTTACAGAATAGTAAGTGTCATAAAATCAAAAGGCAAGAATGAACCAAAAATGGAAACCAACTAAAAACTGAGAAGCAGAGACATTTCAATTGAGATTAGAGAACACATATTTATTCTATAATTAATCCTTCCACTACATAACACTCTTCCTCTATGCCCCACAGGCTCGGAACCTGAAGTGAGAAGACCGATGAGTGGTCTGTTACCATAGTTTCAGCATAAGCATGGCAGAAATGCCATAAGATTATGGAATTTAGGGAGATCATGAAAGATCATTTGCAGATTCCAGCTGACCATGAAAACAGTCAGGTGAAGTTGAGAAGGGGATAAGATACCACAAAGGGAAAGAACATAATTAGCAGATTAGGCACAATTATTATTAAGGAAAAGGACAGGGAGAGATGAGAATGTGAATTTCTGGTTTCAAAACCCTAGAATGGAGCAGATCTCCATAATAAAAAATTTCAAGATATATCAATATGTTGTGTAGGGTGGAATGAGTGAAATAGGTATAGCTGTTAGACTTGAAGTCAAGAATCAATGCGATTTCAAAGAAATGAAATAAATCTCTACATCAGTCTGAGACTGGAAAGTCCTGACCTAGAAGGGCAAATAAGACACTAAAATCAACTCCCTGTGTCTATGGGTTCCAAATCTGTGGATTCAGTCAATCACAAATCAAAAATATCCAGCAGTGGGGGAAAGGTGCTTGTAACTATCCCG
>NW_012106509.1:2027847-2085289 GCF_000951045.1 Mandrillus leucophaeus
TGTGGCCAGCTAAGAGCTCAGAACCACTGCCTTCCGGAGCTTGCTCATGGCAATTGTTTCACATAGCTATACAAGTTACTCATGTTTGTGACTAGCATAGCAACTGATTTGCCCAAGCCTAGAAAAACTCCTTCTTTCCTGAATTCACTGATAAAACAATTATAAAATAGATACAGAATATTACTTTATGTTTACCAGAAATGGAGTCCCACTCCTTCAATGCCTACAGCCAGGCCCAGCATCATGGGTGTGAAACTATGCAGTTGCGGAAAGCCCTGTACTTATAAGGACTCCCATGCCTGGCTTAATGTTTTGCTGTTGTTCTCTTGAAATTCGTAATAATGTTTTAACAAGAGATCCTGCGTTCTCATTCTGCACTGCCCTCCATCTTCCAAATCATGTAGCTGGTCCTGTCTCCTACAGAACCTGAAGGAAGCTGAATGTCCTGGTCTACCCATAACCTGAAGCATCTTCTACAGGTGACTAGGCTCTAATGCTACTTTGAAGAGCTGGTACCCCATCTTGATATTTTGCCATATCATGACATAATTTTCTTTTAAAAATATTTTTGTTTTAATATAATAAAATAATTCACTTCATGGGGAAAAAAACACAGAAAAGAGAATACAGAATATTAAGTGGGAGTCCTCTTCACCCATATGCTTTCACTCAACTTCATATAAATCCCTAAAGGTAACTATTGTGAGGAAATGGATCTATATTTTGCATTAAGAAAAAAATAAACACACATGTATAATTTGATGTTAATCTTTCCTTCATATACATATGTGCCTATATGTACACACACACACATACACACACGTCTTTTTTTAAATATAATTTTGTATATCTACTAGACAAATGGAGAAGACTCTTTAGAATCTTACAATAATGAAGACTGGTTCAAAAAAATCTGTATTTTTTTCCCAGTTATTTCAGGGACCTCACCTTAGGGAATATCAAACTACTATTCCATTCATCCCCAACAGGTGACTGACCTTAGGCCAAAGCAGCAAAGAACCAGAGATGACCAGACCAACTGGCTATTCTTCCTAAACCATTTGTCTTTCTTTTCTTTTCTTTTCTTTTTTTTTTTCCTTTTTTAGACAGGGTCTCCCTCTGTCACCCATGCTGGAATACAGTGATGCAATCACAGTTCACTGCAGTCTCAACCTCCTAGGCTCAAGCTATCTTCCCACCTCAGCCTCCCAAGTAACTGGGACTACAGGCAGGCACCACCATGTCTAGCTAATGATTGTTTTGTGTGTTTGTTTTGTTTTATGGAGTCAGAGTTTCACTATATTGCCCTGGCTTGTCTCAAACTCCTGAAATCAAGCAATCCTCATGCCTTGGCTTCCTGAAGTGCTGGGATTACAGGTGTGAGCCACTGTGCCTGGCCCCTCCCGAACCTTTAAGGTTCAATGAGGCATCTGAAATTCAAGAAACATTGGTAAAAACCCAGCTTTACCTATTATTGGATATATTTGATTAAAAGAAACCTCTAGATCTCCTCATCCCCGACTGTTATATATGGCAATTTTTATGCAGCCTTGTCCAAATATAGCACTTTTAGTTTGGGAGAAACTATTTCAGTCACCCATCCTCCTTATGACTATACTTTGAGCCTTTACCTTCCCTGAGGCTATTCCAACTCAGAAATTTTAAATTCATACTTCTCATTCTCATACTGCATCTTCTCTTCCCGTATTTTCTATTTATCTATATATCTATACCTGTTTTATTTCTGAAACAACAGGGAACTTATGGACTATTAACCACTCTGATGTTTTTTTCTTATTTGTGATGGCCTTCTTGTCTTTATTTCCTTCCCTACACATTTTACAGCCATAGCTCATCACTTCACACCCTCTTTGGACAATATCCACAAATCATTTGCCCCACTGTCATTTCATCACAACTATCACTTGTCCAAACTAAAACCTTGGCCTCACTCTCAGTACCTGTAATTCCTTTCACCCTATACGTCTCACTGGCTACATCCCATGGAAAGCTGAATCCATCTCCTCCTTGTAATCCTACCTGTCATTACCCCAGTCCAAGACACCTTCTTTTCTCAGAGGGATTACACAACAGTCTTCCAGTTGATCTCTTAATGCCTTCAGTCCTTCCCATTCCTATTTATTTTCTCAGTGTTTCAAGAGTCATCATCCTAAAATATAGCCGAACTAAAACACACTGTTGATTAGGTCACTACTCCCTTCAATACTTTCTATCTTTCCTTAGGTCTTTAACAGATTCTTTCTCTCTCATCTCTCTCCACGCCTCATCTAACATTTACATCCCAGTTTACACAAAACTTCCCCAGCTCTCCTGAAAATGGCCATGTCCTGTCTTACCTCTAGAACTGTAGGGGTGCTGTGCTTTGGGCTTTAACACCCCATCCTCAGCCCCTCCCATGAACGGCTTCAGTTGGTGGACGCCCTTTAGGTATCACAGACAACAGTTTCACTAGAAAGCTCTCTCTGGCCCCCTCTCCACATTAGGGTTTGTGTTATCCCATGAGAACCTACCACAACCTGCACTTCCCCACTGGAGCACTCATAATACACATTATCATATCACAATAAATTGTCTCTCCCACAAGACTGTAAACTTTGAATGAAGAACCCACACCCGTCACTGTATCTCCAATATAATGCAGTTGGTAAACCATTAACATTCAGTCTTCATGTAATCAATTTTTAATTTTGTTTTTAAAATTATACTTTAATTCCTAATTCACAAATTTCAATATAACAACACAATCTGCAAAAACATAATTTATCTTTAAGTTCACAGAGTGTTCAGATGCAGGAAGTCTGAGGTTTGAGAACTAAAATTATCTAGACCACAGCATTTGTGGTCTTGATCATTAAATGTTATTTATTTCTTCAGTGGTTAGCATTTTTGGGATGATCTCTAAGCCAGTTCCCAAGCCTCAGCTCCTGCCTGAGGCTCAGAAACACTCTCAAATAGGAGAGGAATAAATCTACCTCCTCACTGAGCCCTTGCCCACCACTTACACTTTAATGCCATCTCATTTCCCCCAATAATGACCCAAATAATTTAAGAATAACAGGAAAAGATTAAAAACCTTTAACCAAAGAAGTAGGATATAGATTACAAATCAAATGTCATTGAATATAATAAAAGTGAAAGGTAAAGTACTAGAATAGAATAATGATATTAATGATAATAAGACAACAATAACAACACACATTGTGCTTTATGGTATACAAAGCACTTTAAAAATGTTCTTATCCAGTCTTCATGAAAACAAATCCGATTACTTAAGCATAATGGAAAGCATCTAGAAAAACACAAAAAGGAGCTTTGTTTGGGGGAAACACAGAGAAGTGTACATAGAAACATCCATAAATTGCAAAGCAGTCTCCTTTTTTCTTACTTCCATAAATTGCAAAGCAGTCTCTTTCTTTCTTACACTCTGCAGATTCATTTGTATATAACTTGTTATTTCACAACTCATTAAAATCTATGAGAAAATTCCAATTTACAAAATCAGAGAAGTAGAGGTAAATATGAGAACGAATTTATTACCAATTACAATCTTTAAATAGTAATGGACTTCATTATATATAGCTTTATACTGATGAATAATATCTACATATGCAGTAGGACTACACATATCTGTTAGAAAGGCAGAGAATAATATGAGAAAGAAGAAGAAAAGAGGAAAAGAAGAAAAGAGGAAGAAAAGGAAGACAAAAGAATGGGAGGGAGAGAATGAAGGATGGAAGGAAGGTCCATCCAAGCTGGAGGGAGGGACACAAAAGGCAGGGAGGGAACTAAGGTTGTCTCGAATTTTTTTTCTTATGAGTAGGCATGAAAACTAAGGAACATGGGATGCAAAAAAGGCCATAAAGAAAGTGTCATTCCTATTCACCTCCTCAGAAAATGAATGTTATACAGAGCACTACCATAAGAACTTCACTGAAAACTCTTCAAAGTAGACTTATCAGTAAATGATAGCCAAATTTAGAACTTGATTGCTTTAATATCATAAAAGTCATCTATACATACTTCAAACTTGACATGAATAAACCATGTGCAGCTTGGGAGTAAGAAGGGAGTTAGAAAGAATAAATGGAATACTGTAGTGATTTAGAATCTTCATCTCAGGACCTTAACATCTGAAATAATACAAGCAAGGTAGGTAAAGCATCTCTTCCCTCCCCCTCATTAATTCAATACACTTAAGTCATCATGCATTTATTAAGCATAAACCATGCAGCAATCAATGTGCTGGTTATTGTTGTAGACAATATCAAGGATGTCGGAAAGACATGACCTTTTGGATCCAGCCTATCTGGACATGTAACCCAATGGAGCCATGATGAAAAAATAAAACAAAACAAGCCTTAGAACTAATAGTTGGACTCAAGGGTAATAATAATGAAAACCAATAAATTCAGCACGTGCCTACTCATTTGGCTCTGTGCTAAGGAAGCATACAATATGCATTTTCTTGTATAATCATCAAAATGACAATGAGGCATAAAGTGTTAGCACCTCCCTTTTAAAAATGAGATGTTAGAGCTCACAGAGGGTAGGGAACTGGCCTAGCATTAGTAGTAATGATGCAGCCACAGTCTGACTCCTGGAAGTCAGTTTCCATTGACCTCTCAGCCCCTGAACATTAAATGCTCAAAACAAAAATCAGCTCAAAATGAAATGGGTCTCCCCAACTTCCGGGCAGAAGCCAGATGAGGATAGAATAATGCAACCTGAGAAGAAGTGTGTCAGGTAACTTGACCTCCATTCTAGAATACAGCCTAATGGTTGCCATTGACCAATAAGATAAATACAGGAGCCCATCAAAAATGACTTAGGATTATCCACCCAACCTTGAACCCAAACGATTAGTTTGATTTTGGAATAATTGACCATAAACATCCTCCTCTAAAACAATAATCAAAGCATATGTACTACAGTCACATAACTGTTTGTCCAACATATTGAATAAACAGAGAATCTTTCTGAGAGCCAAATGGAGGAGGAAAAGACATTGAGCAAGGCAAAAGTCAGAATTACTTGCTTCCAATATGTGCTCCCAAAAATGAATGAGCATGAAATATTAGGGAAAAACTCCTAGATTACCCAAGAAACATAATACGATAGCTGTACCTTCCAGTCTTAACTAGGCCATAGTCATCTAAGGGCTGGTTGATGGCCTTTTCCATATAAAGTGAATTCTAAAGAAATCCAAATTAACACTTACTGAAATGTGCCTTCAAAGGAGAGCTGTGAAATAAACTTAATACAAACCTCTCAATGCTCTTTCCTTACCAACAAAGTAAAAATGCTCTAAGTATATAAATAGAACACCTGAGTATCTGCTTTTCTTTCAGTATTTTACATAAAGGAGGCATTCCCTAAAGTGATTAAATGGTATGCATTAAAGGGTGATCCGCATTAAGTTGGCAAAGGCTAGGAAAAGAAATAATAGAGCTCCTAATAACAGAGCCTGTTGATGTTGAGAGGAAATGCAGATGATGCCAAGAGAAAGGTTTCAAGTAGCAGGATGAGTGAAAAGGCATGATACAGCAGCTCCATAAGGGTGAGCAACTGTGAGATGGAGAAGAGCTTGCATTCTACTGCCAATTAAGTGCTTACTATTATGAGAGCTAAAAACTCTTCAAAATGAATAAATGGGTTAAATAGAATGGGGATTACCATTTAAGTAGAGCATTCTAACTTTGCTTCAGATCATGGGAATTCTATAAAATCACAAAGGAGAGAATTAGCTGAACAAAATAGTTTAATTTAATGGGAAATTTATTTCAGAAGAGAAGCTAAGGAAAATTTCTGGAGTTAAGTAATGACATTTAGAATTAGGAGACGTTTATGTAAAAGCAATGTCCAAGGATAAAGTTAACTAATAAGAATTTTCAGAAAGACCTAGAAAAACCTGAGATAGAGACCTGAGGCACTTTATAAAGAGGAACAAAGAAAAATGTAAGCTCTCTATTGGAAATAATTAGAATAGTAGAATTTGACCTAAATTAAAGGAAAATATTACACATGCCTGAGTGTAAGCACAGTAACACACACACACACACACACACACACACACTTCTCCCTACCTTAGAAATCCCCCCAAAGACTGAGATCAAAATGTTGCTTCTGTTGCTTCTGTTCCTTTTCTCGTCTAATTAAAACATGAAATGTTGCCTATTGCCTGTTATCAGTTTATGCATATTATGGGTTAAACAGAAAAATTAGTATTAATTGATGGTGTCGCTTCACTGTAACATTTATTTTAGTAAGTCAGAGGAATAGTTTCAAATTATATTTGAAACTATTATATTTATTGTTCAAAATATATTTCAAAACTATTTGAAACTATTATATTATATTTATTGTTCAAATAATTATATTTGAACAAGGCATAGCTTCAAATTATATACGATACCATATATCCTAATCTGAGGGGAAAAGCCAAAGGCTTAGTTGGTGCTCTTATAAATTCCAAAATTTAAGCCACCTTTCAGAAATTAAATTATACACCAAAATATGTTCTAAGAATACAAAAGCCTTTTGAACTGTAAAAAGGATAAAAAGTTATAAAATAAAAAAAGAATATCCAATTATAAACTTTTTTTTCATAAAACCTTTATTGTTTTTAATTCTTTACTAATTTGGTTTAGAAATTTTTAAACAAATTTAAGTGGCTGCAATTGTCTTTTTAAATTTAAATTTCGTAAGAAAGAGAACCAAAATGTGCATTCTCTGACCAGATAGTGTGGGGCCTATTTATTCGAAATGTTTGATTCCACATGAGTTTCTTCTTTTTATTTATTACTTCCATAATGTATTCTCTGTAATAAGTTAGCAATTCAAGGGCAACCAATTTGAAATCCATACCCTGAAAAACCATAGTACCCCAGGCCTGCCACCTGCAATGTTTTCTAAGTGGACCAGGGAAAGCAGACTAAGTACAAACTTCTGTGTAGAGCACGAACCAAGTATGAGTTCAAGCAGGTAGTCTGCTAAGGTCAGGGTTAAAGTTCACAGAATAATCTGGAAATTATTCTCAGCTTGAATATCCCTTATGAGGCCTGAGAATACACCCTTTAATTAGAATACAATTTCCAAAGCAGCCACTCCCTTGACTTTCCAGAGCTCAGTTATTCTCAGCAAAGTAAAAACAGCCTTATTACACTGACAGCTAACAGTCCCCTATAAATTATGTCTTGAGTGTCCCGCAAACAAGGCAGCAGCCACCCGGCACAACGGAGACACAAGCTGCCAAGCCCTCACCACTTTCAAGAATAAAGAAAAAGAAGTCACATTCGACCGAGTCTCTCTCCTTCACTTCTTGCGTATGCAGCTGAGCTGCCCCATGGAAGCTTGGAAAATGTGTGGGCTGTGCATTTGAAAATGTTCCCACACCCAGCCAGCCTCATTTTTCTGATGATCCCTCTATTCAGCCAAACTCACACTACAGTGGGAACACTAACATCAATTCCGTGAGAGCCAGCTGTCTGCCTCTTCCACGGTGCTCAGAGAGCCACACAGGACTCCTGGAATGGGAGCCAGCCCGGGCCTGACTCAACACAGCTGTTCCCCTCCTCCCATGAAGCTCTGAGCCAGAGTCTCCTTTTCCAGGGCCTATTGTTATTACAAAAGAGTTTCTGGGCCCCCAAAATGTGCGAGATGCTTAAGCAAGAGGAAAATACACATTTTCCTAACTTCAGAGTTAAGACAGACAGACATTAAATTACACAGAGATGGCCAATGACTCTGTGGGGAAGGCCAAAGAAGGAAAGTCAGGCAGTTCTGAGAGTTTAGTATCAAAGGAGTTGGAATAGCAGAAGCTACCACAATACAAAACTTTCAAATGCTATCCAGAATTGAGTCAGTTTTAAAGATGATATAAAATGTTCCACTTCTGCAAATCCAGATATCAATTTTTTTCTGTTGATCCAACAAAGTAGACTTTGTCTAGAAAAGTATGACTGGGAAAATAACAAAAATGGAGTTTTTGAAATTTATAATCAAAATTCAGAGTCAGATTTCACCCACCAATATTTGGAAATGCTTGCCAGCTTATGTTTCAGGCAGGAGTGGCATTGCTATCTTTGGCCGGTATCTTTTGTGTATCCATTTATCTGTCAGTTTCCCCAGCAGCCCTTTCAGAGGGGTGTTTAAATTTCTGTATCGCTTCATTCCTTCAGTGAATATTAGTAAGAAACTAGACAGTTGTTTCCTAATGTTCCAAAGTCCCATGGGACAGGGTACATCATTATCTCAATAAAGAAACTCAAGCAATTTACAATATATTTGATTTGATACCCACTTAACCTATTAAACCATAGAGTAAATCATTTCAATTCATTCTTTTTAATCGTATGGATTCTATGACTAATGTGAGCTTAACCAAATAATATAAACACATTTAACACATTAGCATGACTCTCCATATTCTTATTTAATAGTGTTTTTTTTTGTTGTTTTTTTTTTCTGAGACAGAGTTCGCTCTGTTGCCCAGGCTGAAGTGCAGTGTCGAGATCTTGGCTCACAGCAAACTCCGCCCCCCGCCGCCCCCAGGTTCATGCTATTCTCCTGCCTCAGCCTCCCAAGTAGATGAGACCACAGGCGCCCACCACCACGCCCAGCTAATTTTTTTGTATTTTTAGTAGAGACGGGGTTTCACAGTGTTCACCAGGAAGGTCTC
The DNA here is from genome assembly GCF_000951045.1 of Mandrillus leucophaeus. Taxonomy (NCBI): domain Eukaryota; kingdom Metazoa; phylum Chordata; class Mammalia; order Primates; family Cercopithecidae; genus Mandrillus; species Mandrillus leucophaeus. The sequence continues at coordinate 2,036,546 of NW_012106509.1, forward strand.
AATCTCCTGACCTCATGATCCACCCGCCTCGGCCTCCCAAAGTGCTGGGATTACAGGTGTGAGCCACCGCACCCGGCCTAGTGTTTGGGTATTTTATTGTTGTTGTTGGAAGAAATCTTACTCACATTTTCCTATTGTGTGCCCTAGGAAAAGAGATTAAGGAAATAAACCAATTAAATGAAGCACACACTTAAAATTGTAACAACTGAAAAAACAAAGTGAGAAAACCATTTTGCTTCCCAACAGATAGAGCTAAAATTGTCTCTAGAACTTCTTCTAGTGCTCACTAACTCTGGTTGCTAGGAAATCAGAGATAAAATAGGCCAGTTATTCCACAAAATCATGTGTTTCACAATAGCAGAGTCAATATTAGATAAAAGCTAATCAATATATGTTTTTGAGATAAATGTTTACTTGAAATCATGTTTATTTGATTCTTTGGATAAAGCTATATAAATCTTCCTCCTCACTAATTTCTGAGCCTCATTTCCTTCCTTCCTACTCCCTTCTCCAAGACGAACGTCTATAAAAGCCAAAATGGTCCTAAAATTAATATAAAACATACTCATTTTTACAGTTTTTGTTTGAAACCTGGAAATTTCCTTCAATAGTGTTTTTATTGTTGTTGTTTATTTTCCCCTAAGTTGGACACTTCCTTCTTTTTTTCTAATTTATTTTGTTTAGTTTTCAGTTAGAGACAGGTAGTGGCATTCTAGAGAGGAAAGAAATGTTCTAAGTTTCAAAGTAAGTGTAATGTGGAAGACAGTAAAGGGTCAATAGTATGAAGTTATTTAAACTAAAGAAATAAGTTTTAAAAATAAAATAAACATTTGATCCCAGAAGTAAATTCTCCTCTACCCACTCTGAAAACCTGAGAAGGAAACATGGTACTTTGGTTACTCTAAAGGGGAATATCAAAAGATTTACTCTCTGTGCTCTTCCAGGTGTGGCCTAGCAGCAATATTTACACCTACGTGTTTGCTATGTCCAATAATTCATTGTATGGCAAATTCACCTTGAACACACCTAGGGGAACTTAGTGACCAGAACGTGAGCTCCAGGAGCTCGAGAGCAGAACCTCACATGGAATCAGCATTCTGATCAGCACCCAAAAGACATGGTATTGCAGGGCATTCAAAGAGTAACATGAAAATAGACCAAAGTTTTTGTATTCAATTTTAGGAAGAAGAATATCACAAAAAATTTTTAACCAACAGTGATAAAATATTAATCAAAAAAAAAATTTAGAGTCAGTTAGCTAGGAAAACAGAGACCACAGTAGCATTAATCTTTTAGCTCCACCATCTTTCTCTTGTTAGTTTCTCCATCCGCATATATTTAGAGTTGTTTGACTTCCGCTTAGTTGCTACTCAAAAAGGAACTGAATTTTGACTAAATCTCTCTGAGAATAGAGTCCAACATTTACGGGTCAATTCTTCTTTTCTGAAGAAAGACAACACTGACAGCATTATGTATATCCTAGTTTTAGCTCTGTAATTTAAAATATGAATGAAACCACTTTTAGATAAACTCTGTTGATTTACGGATTTGTAGCAGAATTATCTGGGACAATTTAACGAAGAATATATTATCATAGTCATATCCCAAAATCACTCAAAGTTTTTTCTAAAAATACTTACTTCTGATGAGTTCACCATCTGAAGGATTTCCCCAAATGGACTGGTCTTGCATCTCTCCATGTGTGAAGTGGCTGTTGGTAGCTTGAGTTATATCTTGCTCAGTATTGTCTTTATCACATTTTCCTGAATTAAAAAAGATACATTTAATATAATTGAATTTATATATTTTTCTCTTTTTTTAGTATATACATTTTTCTAAATGCTTCCAAGTCTGCCATAATGTAAGGATATAGAACAGGTCTACCTCTATTGACTGCTGTCTATGTTATTGACTCAGTAACAGGTATTTACTGAGCACCTACTATCAGCCTGACATTAAAGAACCAGAGATGTTCATGGTAAAAATAATCTGTTAAGTTTACAGTAAACAAGTAATTTTAATACAGCAAGTGATGTGCCATGATAGAGAAATGTGGGAACGTTACAGGAAGGATGAAAGTGAGTGAGTCCATGCATGTAGAGGGTTGAGCAGCGGGGAAAGGAGTGAAAGAGAAGAAGCTCTGATGAGTGGTAGAGATGAAAGTCAGCCCGCAGCTGAATGAGGAGAGACTGAGTAGTGAGGAGGTATAGAAAGCAACTATAGCATTCTCTCTCTAGAAAGTGAAGAAAAAGTCAAGGACTGTGTAATGTATCCTCCGAGAAGGGGGTGTTTAGGAGGAGAGAATCGCAGGTGGGTTTATGGGTTCTCAGGGAGAAAACCAACATGTATGGAAACGTAAAGTCTTTGGGAAGCATAAGCCAAGCCAAAAGCAAACTGGCAATAAGGTAAAATGCATGCTATGAGAGGTCCAGATCACCAGAGGTTCAAAGGAAGCAAAAATACTCATCAGGATTCAGAGATCAAGAAAAGCACTGGGAAAAGGGTACATGTTGGATGGTCTTTAAAAGATTATTTGGATTTCCAAAAGTCCAGACGGGAGAAAGGCGGAAGAACAGCACAGGCAAACTCCAAAAGCAGACATTGGGGCAAAGGTTCCAACTCTGGACTGTGAAGGACTATGAGTAGAAAATTAGGAGAGAAGACTGTGAAGGTTTGATTAGAGACATTGTGTGAATATTATAATGCTAAGGTGAGAAATGTGGATGAAATTCAAAAGCAAGAAAAATAAGTCAAACTAGCCACTGAAGCTTTATGAAATGCCTTATCAGAGCCACGCCTTAGGAAGATTAACAAACTTGTGCACACTTGTGATTCTCAGTTCTGGATGCACTTTAATTCACTTGGAGAGTTTTTTGTTCTGTTTTTTGTTTGTTTGTTTGTTTGTTTGTTTTGAGACAGAGTCTCGGTCTGTCGCCCAGGCTGGAGTGCAGTGGCACGATCTCCGCTCACTGCAAGCTCCGCCTGCCGGGTTCATGCCATTCTCCTGCCTCAGCCTCGCCAGCAGCTGGGACTACAGGTGCCCGCCACCATGCCCGGCTAATTTTTTTGTATTTTTAGTAGGGACGGAGTTTCACCGTGTTAGCCAGGATGGTCTCGATCTCCTGGCCTCGTGATCTGCCCTTCTCGGCCTCCCAAAGTGCTGGGATTACAGATGTGAGCCACTGCGCCAGGCCGCTTAACATGTTCCTGGGTACCAGAATCAAAGATTCTATTTCAACTGAGGGAGAAGAGGTTGAACTCAGATGATTCCATTGGAGTATGGATACATCTAAGAGGGAGAATACAGTAAGGGAAACTAAAGGAGAGACTTCGCAAAGCCCATATTGAAGTTGATAAGAGTATAATTAACTGGATAACAAGATGGAATAGGGAGTAAATGTGAGAAACTAACTAGAGGTTTGTAGAGATAATCAAGGAAGGTGGGGCTGGATATGACCAAGTTCTCAGTCTGGATTTGACTGGGAAAGCCTAAAAATCAGAAGACCAATTTATTCTTTCAGTAATATATATTTTTGCATGGTAGATGTTTAAGCATTTTGCTAGTTGATGAGGACACAATGAATTATGAAATGCTGCCCAGGCCTTCTTGGAGTTTACAGTCTAGTGGATGAATTAAGTATTGGACATTTGAATTTGCAAGTCAGAAAAAAGGTTATAGCTAGAAATAGTCATCTTTCTAAACTTGATTTCCAAAGCCATTCAGATTAATGACTCACTAAAAGAGCGAATATATTAAGAAATATCAAGAAGAGTACCAAGTACCAAGAAGAGTCCGCACAATTAGGAAGGAGTTAGAGAAGTAAGAAAAACTGCATGATGTTAAGCCATGGAAGCAAAGAAAGGAAAGAGATTCAAACAGAAGTTGTTAGTCAACCGTGTTAACATTTCCAGTGGAAGGAAAAAATTTCTGCACATGCAAAAATTTTTCATGTACCATGGGGATTTCACAACAATTAAAAAGTTCTGCCATGAAACAAATTTCAACACATAAAAATAGATGGACACCCACTTGGGACCAAGTCCAGAGGCTAAGGTCTCTGAAGCAAATGGGGTCTTAAATTCCAAGGATTTTTATAAACAAAACCATATTCAAATAGCAGTAAAATATAAATTGAAAATATACTAAACCAATATGTTCTAGATTTATGTAACATTTACTCAGCATTATCATAGAGAAATGTAATCTTCATGAGATATGTTAGTTTCAATTAAAATCTTTACTTTTTTAAACAACTCCAGAAATCTTTCCACTGCTACAGTCAACTCAAGGACATTCTGAGATTATCAATAAAAGAGATTTTTCATAGAAACTCACTAGTAGACATGAACTAGCTCATCGGCAGAGTCCTAAATACTTGCTGCCATTGTTATGTAGCTGACTGCCGCCAGGTGTCATGCTAGTAGGCTTGATTCAATTAGTAACTTTAATTGAAGCTGAATGAAATTAATTATATAATTTTGAGCTGTTCAAGTTTAATTCCATTAAAATTAATTCATGAAACCAAGGCATTATGAAGCATTGCTGACTAAAAGAAAATAGGTATGAATAAAGCCTCTAGACACACTTAACTCATATTTGAATCATGTCCAATATTCGAGTGCTAAACACAGACCCTCTCAATTCTCCATTGAATAAATGAAAATGCCATGTGGTCCATATACACATAGATGTGCAACTATATAACCCACTCTAGGTAAAAAATAAAGTTCTTCCTGCTCTAAACTGTTATTAATGGACAATTTATCACATTTTTTAAAAAGTTTCCTTATCTGTGAAATTCTAGAATTAGGTGATTCCCAGTGTCCATCTCAGGTCAAAAAAGAAAAAAACTATCATTCTCTGTCTGATTATATTCAATAAATAGTAAATAATATGCAGTTACTATTAATTCACTATTCTCAGTCTATTCAACTTTACTTCTCTTGAAAACTAAATGTCTTGGCTCAAAAGCTGGTCTCAGGGTTTTGCTGTGATCTGCAGCACCCAGCCCAAAGCAAGATTCAGAAAAGGTTCCCAACAAAAATAATTGAAATTGACTGTTGCCAATTGTCCACTTGTACAAACTAAACATCTGTGACCACTTGACTGTTCTGTGACTTTCAAATGTATGCATGTCATATTTTATTAATATATTCTTACTATTTACTCATTTCAGTGAGCTACCCATATGGCAGTCTCATAAATGGTGGGCAGTTACATATAACACTGAAGAAATGCTCTGAAGAGAGATCAGGATTTATTGATAGATAATTGTAAGATGGCAGCCATGATATCCAAACATGAAACCAACCTTACTAAAGCTTTCAATTGGTTGAGTCAGCCACTACTCATTACAATAACAAAATGGAAGTTTCTAGTAACCAATTTCTATTATCAGAGTAGATTTTTTGTGTTATTTCTGAAATGAGAAACAGAGAACTCAGCCCCGGTTTAATAAATTTCACTCTGTATAATGGAGGTTTGTAGTTGCAACTCAACTAGTAGGTAGGCCTGAAAGATAACCCATAGGTAGTCAGGTGATTTTGGTCACGTATGAAATCAGTCTGTACTTTCTACAAGATTTCTATTTACATGTCCAACAGGCATACATCTCCCCCACCCAAAGTAGCAATTTTCTCTTAAAAGGGGGCCTTCATTATCTCAACAATGCTGTCCTTCTAAGCCAATGGTCCTTTACGTTGGCTTGGGATTAGAACCGCTGTACAGTTCTTGAAACATAAACATGCACAGGCCCAAGCCAAGAGATTTCAGCTCAGGTGTGTGTGGGGCTGGGGGAGTGATGTCATCATGATATATGGCCCGGCTTGAGGGGCACTATTCTAAGTGAACTCTTATCTTGTACTACACAACTATTTATATCAAGAAAAAAAAACTTAGGTATATCAAATATTGAGATACAGACTTTGATACTCATCCCCTTGTCACAGTATTCTAAGTACTAGAAAATAGATTTGTATCTAATCATTGAATTAATATAGAGGTATTTATTTCTGTCTCCATGTAAGGATAACTATTAAGAATACAAAATCTGGCTGGGCATGGTGGCTCACGCCTATAATCCCAGCATTTTGGGAGGCTGAGAAGGGTAGATCACCTGAGGTCAGGAGTTCGAGACTACCCTGACCAACACGGTAAAACCCCGTCTCCACTAAATACAAAAAATTAGCTGGGCATGGTGGCGCATTCCTGTAATCTCAGCTACTTGGGGGCTGAGGCAGGAGAATCGCTTGAATCCAAGAAGACAGAGGTTGCAGTGAGCCAAGATCATGCCACTGCACTCCAGCCTGGGCAACAAGACTGAAACCCCATCTCAAAAAATAAAAAAGAATGCGAAATCTGAATTATATATCATGCTAATCAATTCTACTAATAATGGGATAAAAGAAATACGTTTTAGATTTCAAAATAAAAATTGAAGATGCATTAAAAATAGTACTAGATCAAAGGATAGTTGAACACCACTGGCATCTACTTCCAAAGGCTAGCTCCTGAGCATCCTAGTATGTCTACTCTGGACAAACAAGTGACGAAGAACTACTTTTCTCTGGATGAGGAAAAAGGCTAGTTCCCTGGCAACAAATCTTCCCACTGGGGAGACCAAACACACACACATAAACAATCAAGCAACTGCAAAACAGAAGGTAGTGACAACTGCTCCAACATAATTCTGGCTCAAAGGCTGACCAGCTGTGTGACTGGGACTCATTGTCTTCATCCTCTTCATCAGGAAATTAGAGCGTTGAACTGGATGAACGCAGAGGCCTTTCTGGCTCTAAAATTCTGCAAATCTGATTCTGCACAAGAACTAAACAATAGAGCCAAAAGCTCATACACACGCAGAAGAGTGTTTAAAATGGAGTCGAGGAAATCATAGAAAAGTCATTGTAGGGCATTGGATTTGAATTAATTCTCAAAGAAAGTGACGAACATGAATTGAGTGAGAGTAAATGGAAAAAGTAAGGGTTCCAAATGATCAATTTAAATACAATATGTCCTACTCAGAAATGACTGTCTATCTTACAGAATCAATACCCTTTATCTTCCTGTTTCTAAAGAAGGGCATGAATGGTAAGAAACAATCTTCTCCAATCTCAATTCTTCCTGTTGAAGGAGAATGAAAAATATTCAGGTAAATAGAATTTCTGTTTAATTTAAAATTCTATAACATTTTACCTAGTTGGCATTATCTAAATTTAAAACTTGGTAGTTTTACTTGTCTACAACAGTTGGAGGATAAAATAATAAGATGGTAATTAGCAAGAGAGAAAAATCTAAGAACATTAATAATAAATTAGAAAATAACATATAAAATATGATATATGCCACATAACAGCCACTCAACTAATATGTGTTTGTTACATAAGTTTCAAAAAAAAATGTTTTCTTTGTTGAAAGGATAATCAATGTTTGGAATTATAGTACTAATGGTTTTCAAAGGACTTAAATATATAATATTTATTTGATCTTCAGAACCATCAACAGTGTAATAAAGAGAAAAACTTAGCCCAGTTTTACTGATAAGAAAACAGAATCTCAGAGATAGATATACAGTTGGAAACAGGAGGATAAAATCCAGAGTTGGAAAAGATCTGCAGCTCAGCTAGTTTCATATTCCACTCAGTGTAGAAAGGTCTACCGTAATATTCAGCCCTTCTCCAAAATTTCAATGATTGCTACTTCACAAGGGGACACCTTGTATTCTTGGTCAGATTGGTGCATTAACAAGTTATTCTTTTTTTTTTTTAACATAAATCTGCTATTAAGTCATTTATAACTATTCTTAGTTCTGCCCTTTGTAGGTAGAAATAGTAAGCTTTACCTTTTCTATAAGACAATTGTTCAAACTATTGAAGAGGGATTTTTTCCAACAATTTATAATCAAGCAATAATATTATCTCCATAACTGAATGCTTTTAACAAATAATATTACAATAACAGAAGAACCTGAGAATGTTGCTTCAAATTTCTGTACATGCCACAGTTTTCAAAAAAGTGGGGGCAATATTGCCATTTAAAAGTCCAAATACTTGAAGTCTTCCTGATGAATAAAAGGATTCTCATTAGTGTCTCTGGGACAGAAGGACTCCCTCCTAATTTTACGCTGCACTAGAGAAGCGACTAAAAGCAAAGGATCTAAAATCAGGGTGCCTGCGTCCACCACTAAAGATGTGGATCTTGGACAAGTTAATCTTTGCCAGTTTCTTCATCTTTAAATGGGAATAAAAACAGTCTCTACCTCTTAAGGTGGATGTGGAAATAAATGAAATCAAGCCAGGAAAGCACAGTGTCTGATATAGAATAAGAGCTCATTCACACTGGCTATTGTTATTACATTAAGTGTTATTGCAATAAGCACCTTTTTAAAACATGCTATAAATAAATCATAAGGAGGCTGGTAAGGGCAGTATCCATTCAGTAATCTCTATATGAAAAACCAGACAATAAGTATGTTTCCAGACTGAATACAAGGAAAAGTATTGTTTCCTTTGAGTAGCTGTATGTTATTTTTTTCCTTATAGACAATGAAAAGTATATCCTCCAAAAGTTTTCTTTTGAACGCACATCTATATACAAAATTGAATAACTGTGTTTGACCCCACAGCCTACACCTATACATTCTGATTTCCCCAGGCTTGGGTTTTCTAGTCTACTTATATTTACCGTTATTCTGTTTTAATCCTTTTATAAAGTATTCCTGTAAGCCACCTCAAATATTCTACTGAACCAGGCAGAAGTGTGTGTAAACTCACAAACCAAAAAAACAAAAACAAAAAAGAAAAATACATTTTCTACTTGTTATTCATACTTTATTTGCTTACTTCAAGAAAGACTAATATAAATTATGTTCCTGGGCAGGAATCTTTATAAAACCTCATAAAACTTAATCAGTGTAAAATATACTTCTATTCTTATAAAAAGGAGTATAACTAGCTCTCTTTGTGTTTAAATTTTGAGACTTTTGCATGTGAGCTCTCATACACTTCCATTAAATATTTGATGATAATCTATGACAGAGCATTTGTACTCTGCATATTATATATATTGTTATTGTTGATATGCAATTTATAGTCATACCTCCCTTATCTATAACAAACTTGCTTTAAACAATTTCATATTTACTCTTCCATTAAAACACCAGCATTATTACAGATGATCGATATGTATTCTAGTTTATGAAATTTCAAGTAATCTGAGACTAAAATCTCTGGGAAAAGTAACCAAAAAAAAACTAGGTCTGTATTTTCCCCGCAGCTCAGAATAATGTGGAAATTCTGCAAATGTTTCCCAACTGTAACCTTTAAAAAACCAAAGATAAGGCAGCTTTCAGGAAGACCTGAGGCTCTGGAATTTTACTTCTTCACTGATCCAAAAAAAAAAAAAAAAAAAAAAAAAAAAAAAAACCCTCAAGCTTAATGACCTTTAAGGAACATTGCAAAACCAACCTGCTTTGCCTAACATTCTAAAATGGATTAAAATCGCATTGTCCAAAAATACACGTTAAGATAACCAAAGCATTGAAACAGATGAGTGAATGAACATATGCATAAATTTCAAGATTTTGCAAACACAAGGAAGTTATATAATCATACACTATAACTGTTTGTTGAGTAAGTCAAATGCTTAAATCAATGTAATTTAATTAATTCATTGCTATCAGTATTTTGAAAAATAATAAGACTTCTGAGCAAGATCTAAAATACATTCCTTTGAAGGGCTTCTTATGTATTTAGAAGCATATGGTATGTTTAGACCCAAAAGAATGGCGGGCAAATTATACTGACTCAATCACTTTATAGGTTTGGGGTAGGTAAAAGGAATGGAATATGCACAAACAAAATTGGAAAACAAATTACAAAATTATATGAAAATCCAATTGAGTATAAATATGCAAAGAAATAGGTACAAAGTGCAGCAATCATTTAACATACATCTCAATAAATCAGGGCTCTAAATTCAAGAAGGGAGAAGGAAGAATTGTGCGCTTTCCACTTAAGAAAATAAGCGCTTGGGACTGCCCGCGTTGACTCACGCCTGTAATCCCAGCACTTTAGGAGGCCGAGGCGGGTGGATCACGAGGTCAGGAAAACGAAACCATCCCTGGCTAACATGGTGAAACCCCGTTTCTACTAAAAATACAAAAAAAAATAGCCGGTCCTGGTTGCGGGCGCCTGTAGTTCCAGCTACTTGAGAGGCTGAGGCCGGAGAATGGTGTGAACCCGGGAGGCGGAGCTTGCAGTGAGTGGAGATCGCGCCACTGCACTCCAGCCTGGGCGACAGAGGCAGACTCCCTCTGAGAAAAAAAAAAAGAAAAGAAAAGAATCCCTTGGATAACAGCAATCTGATATGAGGACCCAGGACACATCTCAGTCATCTTAGTCTCTTGCACCTTTTACATCTAAACCTACTTTTCCTTACCCTAAGAATAAATTTTTAGGATGATTGACCTTGAGGCACAGCAAACTCCTTCCTTCTTACATACAGGTTCAGTTATGTTTATTCAGCCAAACAATATGTTCATACTAAAGCCAAACATTCACAGGCTTATGAAATCTGGAGTTAAATGGGCTCTCAGAGGCCCCTCTGACAACCTGATAAAATAAATTCAGATGAAAACATTCGACATTCAAGAATAGGCCAAGGACTGTAGGTATGAATACTTACAGGGATAGAGAAATGGCCTCAGAAAATAGCTTACTCCACTTCTGGTGTTTAAATTATTCGGACCTTTCTCACATTTGGCTAAAATCTACTTCCCTAAAATTTTCACTGATTCATCGTATTTTGCTTTTTGCAAAATCAAGCAAAGTAAAAAAATCAAAGTCTAATCTTCTCTCCATTTGACAGTGCCATATTAGAAAGTATCTTATGTTCCTCTGTTTTCTCTGTGCTAAATATGCCCAGTTCATTCAATGGTTTTTCAGAGGCATCACATTCTAATCACTCTTATAGGCACAATAGCCTTCTTAATCTTGTCTAGAAAACTATCATGAAAGAGGTTGTCTGATTGCCAAAATCCAGAGACACCATATCTATAGCAGGTCCCTTAATTGGCAGTCTATTAACTGCATTATAAAAAGGAATGGAGGCTGGGCACAGTGGCTCACGCTTGTAATCCCAGCACTTTGGGAGGCCGAGGTGGGAGGATCACAAGGTCAGGAGTTCAAGACCAGCCTGACTAACATGGTGAAACCCTGTCTCTACTGAAAATACAAAAATTAGCTGGGCACAGTGGTGCACGCCTGTAATCCCAGCTACTCAAGAGGCTGAGGAAAGAGAATTGCTTGAACCTGGGAGGCGGAGGTTGCAGTGAGCCAAGATCACGCCACTGCACTCCAGCCTGGGTGACAGAGTGACACTGCATCTCAAAAGAAAAAAGAAGGAATGGAAGATGCACACCCATCTTTAGTCTTTCAGCATGGTAACTTGCATATGCACCACAGTTTAAAAACCTTTCTGTTACCTCAGTTACACAGAGTTATTTTATCAAGAACACTTTTAGTCTCAAGCTCTCTAGTTAAGCAATGAACCCTTACTTGGCACTATTACAAGAATGAAGGCTAGTGGAAATCAAAAGTGAATCAAAGGGGGTTGTTTAATCTGTAAGAGCATTTCAGAGTTATGATTTGAGTCTGATCTTGAAATAAATAGAGGACAGGGAAGAGTTTTTCAAATAGTGGTGAAGGCACAAATAAGATAATTGTAAGTGAATTTGAAGTATATTGAAATTAATTTCTGGGACTTCAGAATGGTAGATATAGAATCGAAATCAGAAGGTATGTCCTCTGTCAATTTTCATAAAGGCCCAAATTAGGAACTTCTTATAAACTTCACTAACTCAGCCTCTCAATTTCTGGGCCCTCCCCACCCTTCCTGTGGAGGAATTAGTTCTTTGGATTCTCCTCTAAGACCACAACCTATATTCTTCTGGCTCTACCATCTTTGCAGTCTCATCAGCTTCTACAGTTTCAGTAAATTTCAGGAAGATAATTTGTAGATCCATTATCCTAGCCCTGACACCTATCCTGAGCTACAGATTGAAGTTTTAACTCTACATAAATATATCTTTAGCAACTCAGACTCAAAATTTCCCAAAATTCATCAACACTTTTCTTCTCTTCCTGCCTGTTTCCATAACTGTTGCCTGTGTCTTAGTTAATAGTAGTCACAGAATCTCCTTCAACTCTTTATTTTCTTTTTATGTCGCCTATTCCAAAATAATCAATTACCAGATCCTGCTAGTAATAACACCCCAATTTCTCGCAAATCTATACTTTCTTTTCCACACCCACTACCAGTGCCTCAGTCTCTTTACCCTCCAATCAAAAATACTTTCCTAACACCAAGATTAAATATGTTACTCCTTAGCTGATGTACGAATTATATCCATTTTGCATATTGATGAAAAACTGATATAGTTATTTGAACACTGTATATATTTTATGTTGTAAACTCCCATACTTTCTCATGCCTAATAATTTTCTCTTGTATCCCCATGAGAAATAAATAGTACAACCCGTCAGATCTTATGTATTGCTTGGATAATGAAAGAAATAAGAACTATGTTTATAGAGACCCAAAAGCAGTGTCTACATTTACAAACACCAGAAAGATCAGGCTGATTCGCCATGAAAAAGAGTAGGAGGACAATGCCTCGGAGTGGCAAAAGTAAAGAGAGGAAGCTGGTTCCTTCATACTCTGCCAGCTAGTTTCAGAGAGCCTGTCACCCACTCGACCACAAGGTACCTTAGTTTCAAGGCTCAACCCAGCATAATTCTCACCAAAACCCTACAAACTGTGTATTCTTTAACTATGGTCACTAGCAGTCCAAATTAGACACAACTGATTCCTTCTCGCCATCCTGAAATCCTCTCTCAAACTCTAAATTTACCTGCTCCAAGATGATACCAGTAGTTGGCATCTGGCCATAAATTAATCTGTCACATGGCTGTTATTCTAATCTTGAATCGATATTTCAGTAAGAGGTTGCAATTTAATTTAGTAAACATTTGTGTCTCATCCTCTCTCATCCTGTTGAGAAATTCCTTGTGGACAAAACTATACATTCTTAATTTTCACAGGACCTTGTAGGCACACCGAAAAGTATTTGTGGGCAGGGTTTTCCCATTCAAATCTCTCAATAGTAAAATATATGTGCTAGCATAAAAATTAATTTCAGACTTTGTTCCTGAAACTAATTGGGCATAAAAGCACGTGTATATGAATCATCTCACTTGAGATCATGTGGGTGTGAATCTGAAAACAGAAGTAGACTGTAAGTAAAAACCACAAACGAAATTAAATTCATGTTAAAATAACTCTTCTCATAGTTTCTACTTAGCAAACCCTAAGTGATTAGAAGAAGAAGCTATAAAATATAAATAGACTTCAAAAACTTAAGGTTAAAAAGCTTTCCTCCTACAGGACATGTAGGCTAATGTAAAAAGAAGATATTAAAAGTTTAAGTAACTTCAGTAAAGTTACTGGAAAGACAACGAGAGAGGGAGAGGGAGGAGGAAAAGGGGAGGGAGGGAGAGAGATCAAGTATCCAAAACACTGGTGCATACACATAGCACTGTTTAAGACAGAAGGGCTGCAGCATCTTTCTTTGATCTACTCTAATGAATCACTGTAGTTAAACTGTCCAAAATCTAGAATCTAGTCAGTACATAATATATTCTCTTAATAAAAACCGAATACTTTGAGAAGTAGAAACATAGAAATCACTTGATTTATCCTCTGCCTTTGTACAAGAGAATACTTACATTGTCTCAGAAAGATAATCTGGTTGAATTTTTTTTATCTGTTTCATGTGTTGTTGTTCTAAATAACTTTGTATTTGCAAATGGCCTAACTTTAGATTGTGTCAATTGAAGTTTCCTTGTTATCCCCAAACCTTTTATTATTATAGAAATATAATCCAGTAAAATAATCGTACACTGTTATTAGGCCTTCTTTCCATGAAATCATCTCAACAAGATCCAGGAAACGAGGTTCAAAGAAACAGGAAAAGCCTTTACACACCCAAAAATTCCACAGCTTCCCTCATAGCCCTGTAAAGGTCACTCAATCATATATATTAAATCCTTGTATGTGAACTGACCAAACAAAGCAACAGCCATAATTTTTTATCGCCAGAAGTTTTAGTCTGTCAATCGCATTTCTGGTCTCTGGATTATCTTCCCAGCCTGGAATACAAGACGAGTTAACATAAACACACTCTTCCCACACATGCGTGATACACATCCCTTGTCGTCCTCTCATCACTCCCACGCTGCCAACCTCTAACCCTGTGCTAACTGCAAAATCCATTCTATCTGTTTCCCTTCCCAAGCTCCTGCATGCTCCTTGGCTGAGAAAGACAATCAACCATGCTGATCACTTCCACTAAGAATTCATGCCATTCAGTCCTAGTTAATCTCTTTGTGTTACCCAGCAGGCACTTTATTTGCCGCAGATTGACTACCTCTTTAATTCTTCCCTCTTCCAAATCTTTTCCAGACATCTCAAATTTCTTGATTCATCATAACCTCCTTTGCTCTCAGAAATTGTTACCATTTACTTTGCTGGGATATAGGCCCTCAATATTTATTTTCATATCAAATTTTGTCTAGATTATCACCTATCCTTTTCTGCCACCTCCATCTCAAAGAGGAACATTCCCAACTTTCCAAACACTGGTCTCTTCATCCCATTCCTTCCCAGAATTTTTATCTTTCCCTTACAAATACCTACTGCACCACTTCCTCCTTCCTCCATCTCCTTTCTTCTTCAATTTCTCTCTATCTTCTGGCTTTCTTCTCATTAGTGCACAGTGAGTGTACTCAATCCACCCATCCAAGCAAGAGAAGTCTTCCATGCACCTGTTTTTTCCATGCACCCTGTTTCTCCTTAAACAAACCAAAACTCTTTTCATCTTTTGTATCCACCAAATATCCAATGCTCCTGTGACTAAGAAGACTCAACAGCTCTTCCTAGGTTTCCACTCAGGCTCCAAAGCAAACTTATGAATTACCTTAAATTTCTACTTTTCCACCATCTCCCATATAAAATATTTTGCCCAACCACCGGCCAGGAACGGTGGCTCACGCCTGTAATTCAGCACTTTGGGAGGCTGGGGCAGGCGGATCACAAGGTCAGGAGTTTGAGACCAACCTGGCCAATATAGTGAAACCCATCTCTACTAAAAAATACAACAAATTAGCCAGGTGTGGTGGCACACACCTGTAGTCCCAGCTACCCAGGAGGCCGAGGCAGAAGAATCTGAACCTGGGAGATGGAGGTTGCAGTGAGCCGAGATCACGCCACTACACTCCAGCCTGGGCGACAGGGTAAGACTCCATCTCAAGATAGATAGATAGATAGATAGATAGATAGATAGATAGATAGATAGATAGACAGACAGACAGACATCTATATCTATATCTTTTACCCAATCATATCAATTCATCAGAATGTGGACACTGTGCTTGGTCTCAGGAGTTTCAAAAATGAATAAGTAAAAATCTATTCCCTCAGGGATTCTCACAGCTAAGTAAAGCTCTATCCTACTTTTGCTATTGTTCTTAAATCAATTTCCTCAATTTTACTCCTGCTAATGCTGCCGTAAGTCCTCTAATCTTTTGTCAGCCTATTATAATCACTGCCTCCACTCTTGCTCCTTCCTCCAAAACCATTCTATGAACTGTCACCAGAACAGTTTTCCTAAAAACACCAGTGGGTCCTGTCCTTTTCTTCTTAAGAAAAATCAGTGGTCACCAACTCCTACAGAAGAGATATGCAAGCTCCTCAGCAAGAGAATCAGGGCCCTCCTGAACTGACTTTAGCCTACCTTGTTCTGTGCCCCTTCATACAGCCCATACAATGGTCTTGGTGAAGTACCCAATATTCTGTAATCATCTCCCCCAAGCCTTCTTTGCTACCAGTATCTCCACAGAGCTGAGTCCTACAACCATGCTATGCTTCCTGGTCCAACTCAAATCAAAACTTTTCTTGAGGCTTTTCCGAATCCCCTACTAGAGACATTTTCTCTTACCCATGTTCTGCCGTCACACTTTCTTTGTGCCTCTACTATGGCACTGATTTCCTTAATATGCCAGCCACAGGCTCAGCATGTACCATGCTATTCCTTAGAACTTTTTTTTTTTTCACAGTTCTCAACTAAAACAGGTCAACCTCTCCAAATGCTTTCTTAAATTTACAGATATATCTTCTTTAACCACTTCCTTCCTCCCTTTTTAGTTTTTTTCCCAGTTACATCCTTCTCTTACTCATTTAGTTCTTTTTTTAACAAAGGGAAAATGAATATGCCCAGTTGATAAGCCCTCCACTTGTATAACTAAAATCATAAAATGTACATTAGGTCCTTTAGACATAAAAAATTAGAAGTATAAGTTAAAAGACTCATTTTTTAAATTGAAAATGTTCCCAAATCCTCTTTCAAATCTACATGTCTTTCTATATTCTTCTGATTAAGCCTGTCCTTCCTCAAGCAACTGTATTCAAAAAGTGTTTTAAACCAATTTCTATTCAGTTTAATTTTATTCTTGGTTATTTGTATTTGCTGCCTGTTTTATAATAGTATGTTTTCTGTGAGTTATTATAGGCACACACAATTTGATAAAACTTAATTCTAACAATCTTATGACATTTATTAGGGAACTAAATATAATTTATCACTCTGTTTCTATGAGAAAGTAGAATCCAGGTTCCAAAAGTCCAATTTACAATGGAACACAACTCATGCGAAAACTGGAGACTTCTTTCCTTGTTTTGCCATATGTTGGAGTCTCCAAAGTATAGGATAGCAAGAATATCTGCTGAGAGAGTAAAATAAATATTAAAATTCTATTTATTTAGTCTGTTATCCTTTTTAAATTTTACTTTTGCATTTCTTTTATAATGTTCAAAATGTATTTGTATTATACTGCATATAATTATGAAAATAAATAAGCTTTTTTGAGGATGACTATGCAGCAGTATTTTGAGGATGAATTGAAGCATACAATAATAAAAATCTTGGAGAGGATCATTAGAGAGTTTACATGGAGTGATAACAATTTAAACTTTGGAACTTGAAAAGCTGAACTTTTAAAAAGCTTTCTGAAGCCTTTCCCTCCAAAAAAAAAAAAAGAAAAAAAAAGACTTTTTAAAAGTCTTTCAATATAACACATCTTTTTAGGGATTAAAGCCTATAAAACAATGGTTCTCAACTGGAGTTAAGAAGCACCTGAAGCTTGATTAAAATGCAAATTCTTTGCTCTTACATCCAGAGATCCTAATTCTGTAAGTCTGGGATGAAGCCAAAAACGTCAGTTGCCTCAAGGATAGCAGGGTTTCTCAATCTCAACATTACTGGTGATTCTTTCTTGTAAAGGCTGTCCTATCCTATGCATTACAGAATGTTCAGAAGTGCCCCTGACCTCCACTTACTAGATGCTAGTAGTACCCCCATTATGACCATCAAACATGCCTCCAGGTATTGCCAAATGTTTCCTGAAGAACAAAATTGTCCCCAGTAGAGAACCAGGATTAGAAGCTGTTCAAAGATGACACATTTTGTGAAATGCCATCCTTAATCAAAAGGATAAAATAATATGATAAAAATAGAAGACTACAGATATGTACAAGTATACATTATGTACACTGAAATAAACTGGCTTCCCAAAAAGAAAATCTGATTAGCCTCTATAAGCTACTGACAACTCAGCTAAGCTTCTAAGTCAAAGCTCTTCTTATGTAATTTCAACTTGATTTTCTCCCCAGCTTCTATTTTAGATTATTTTTAATTAACTTCACTGGCATTTTGCATCCTGCTAAGAGAAGTCCGCCTCATAGTCTCAGAGGACTCTCCCATGAGAGAAGAGTGCATTAAATCACACATTATCACATTAAAGTATATTCCAGCACTCAGAGTCCAACGGTCTACATCTTGGCAAATGTAATGTGGCGGGGGTTGGGGGAAAGATACAGGGATGGGAACAAGCTCGAGTGATTCATGATATCCCAAGCCTGTTGTCAATGAATCCAGCCCTATAAAAAAGTTGAACTGACTCTCTACTTCAACTGCATTTATCACAATGGCATACAATTTATGTTATAATTTGTGCTTCCACCCTGATTTCTTGCTAGTGACTGAGTATAAGACCTTGGGCAAGTCACTTAAATTCTTTGGACATCCTTTCCCTTATCTAAAAAATGAGCAGGCTGGATTAAATTATTTCTAAAGACCTCTCTAGTTACAAATCTCAAACTTATGAAAGAAGCAATTAATTCAAAGGCTCTTTGGATTATAGGAGTTCTAGTAACTATTGCACCAAAGGTCAAATACCTACATTTTCAATGTTGTTTTATAACACAAATTTTAAAATACTTAATCAAAACAGGACAAATGGCAATTAGAGGGACCACATAAACAAGATCCATTCTCTCTTAAAATAAAAGTAAGTATAATTCAAACGGCTTTTCACCTATCAAGACATGTATACAAGTACTTTGCATGAGAAAGTAAATCAACATTTCACAAGGTAGTCACAAATAAGAATATAGCTTTAAATTGCATGTTTACTTTCTATTTTCTGTAAGAGAGATCACAAATCAGCTGCTCAGAGGCCACCTCCAGCCTACAGTGGTGGTTGTTTTGTTTGGCCTGGACAAAATTTGTGTTTAATTAGTTGCAAACCCTTAAAAATGGAGAGATAATACATACAGATCTGGATTTCCAGTATCACTTGAAATATCTGAAGATACTAACCCACATGGCAACAATTAGCTAAAACTGAGGAATGTTGTTTCCTGGTCCATGAGCTCTCCAGTTCCCTAAACTCCCCATTGCTCCATACTGTTTGACATCTATCCTGGTTCTCTCTTACAGCCTGGAGCATGTAAGCTTGTGTCCCTGCTCTGTAACTATTTTCAAAACACATGGGAAAGATTTGTAATGCTTTTTAATGCTTTCAAAACAATAGAAAAGCTTGCAGAACCACAGCAAAAAGGCAGAAATTTTAAGGAGGGAGAGTATGCGCTTAATATGGACAACCTTTCTAATTCTTAATGTTAATACTAGAATGGGCTGCACTACAGGTTTTGTTAACAAAACACCTAAAAGGATGTAGAACTGAATTTTAGACTTGATGTGGAGTTCAGATTAGAGAATCCCTAAAATTACTTTCAACTGCAATGTTCCATGCCTTTGGTTAACAGTATGGATAGCTCATCACAATATAGTACAGTAATAAATGTAGAGCTTGTAAATGTCATTATTAACCTATATATGTATATTTAACTTTGCAGAGATAGACTTGATCATATCCTTCATGTTCCTGAAATAATTTTTTTTCTGTTAATTTGTATTTAAAATTCCACTTTTCTTACTGACTTTAATATAAAGAATTTAAAAATTGGGTTTCTATTAACTAAGCAGCCATATCCTACTGAAGAATTATTAAGCTATTCTTCAGAAAGGATGACAAAGAATCCAAGGACAGAAGCAAGAGGATAAAAGAACTTGAGAAAGGGCTTAAGAGTAGAGTGGCCTTCGAGCAAAGCTTCTTCACAAATGTCTTTATCAATAAAACCAACCTAACCAAGCTTCCCTTGAAGCTTTCCTCTACCCATTTGCTCCAAGAATTTCTTTCTTTAAATACACCTTATGAGATCGCCTGTTTAAAATACAGTATTTTAACAAGATTCTGCAGATTCTCTTTTTAAAAATCAACTTTATGTTTAAATTACATTGATTCCCATTTAAAGAAAGTTTTCAAAGTTAAACTAATAATAATTTTTTAAAATGTCTAACTATGTTGCTAAAGCTAAGGCAATTTTCAGGTAAAACCCAAGAGTTTCAGGTAGAAACCTAAGAGTTTCTACACTGATAATGTGTGTTGTACCCAACAAATGTGCTACTTCAGGCCATTCTAGATGCTCTGGTTCTTAAGGTCAGATCACATGACACAATCCAGCATTCTAATGCACAGATACAAGTACCACTGCACATTCTCCCAGATGATTTTAAAAATGCAAACTATTAAAGTTGGATATTGTAGATATTAGCTATTTCCAAATCAAATTATTTTCCTTGGGTGTTTGATGTTGATTTTTGACATAAGCCTAGTTTAACCATAGTGATTAGCAGCTCAAGTGTGAGCATAAATAGCCCATCAATGAGTCGATATGACTACTAACAGCATGCCTAATGACAGGAAAATGATTGTGCTGACAATACAACGTGGAGAACATGGGCTGCTTCTGAGAAAACATATGTTTATTATTCTAGTTCTCTGATTTTCTGCAGTTCATCATTTTTATTTTCTCTGTTTAGAAAACGGAGTCACTCATTTAGAGGCAAAAATTAATGATAAATATAATTCAGTTTAACAGCCCTGGGTACCAGAACATTTTAATTTAACCACAGACATTTTCTGCTTTTACCTATTGTGGCTTGAAAGTTAACTCCTTTCCCAATTTTGCTGCCTTAAAAAAGTCTCCCTAAGATTCACTACATTAGTACTAGAAGTGGGAAATAAAGCTATCAGATATGCCTAAAATCAAGGGTATATGGTAGGTTTTTGAGCACTGGAAAAATTACTTAGTTCTGATGTATCAGTGACAGAATTATGTAGCTCAAAACCATCCTTAGAGTAAAATGCATTAGAAGTTTAAGAACTTTCCTCTCTGTCACCAATGGAAACCTGAAGTATATGGCCTTCAAGAGAAGAAAGTTCAACTCGTTTAGAAGCTTGTTATGGAAGTTCCCCAGACGCAAGAGTATTTTATAGGCTGTGTGTGTTTACACTTTGAAAGAACACAAAGAAGCTAATTCATTCTTGGAAAGTGTTTCTTATAAACCTTGTTTATTTCAAAACAAACCAGTTATTGAAAACATAAGCCATTCCAAAGCCATTGGTCACAGAAAACAGAACTATCAACTGGGTCGTAGAGGAGCCAACAAGAAACAGAAAGATGAAACGGAGTGAGCGCATGCTTGTTCAGAGAGCTAGGGCAGTCCTAGATCTGCTGAAGTGACCTAGAGGAGAAGCGCTTCAGAACCTACACATTGAGTCTTAGGCCCAAACATGCATATGCTTAAGAAAGAAGCAATGCTGTCATCCTGTTTCTTCGCAACCAAACGAAGGGGGAGTGGACGGACCAACGGATCCCGCCCTCTTACCCGGTTGTTGATCTAGGGCAAGGATCCTGAAGAACTTGCCTGAGTAACGCGAACTGTGCAAAAGTTCTCAACTATGAGGCGGGAGCCCCTCCTCACAGCACTCCACCTACCCCCATCTGTACACGTGTGAGCAAACTGAAAAAGGGAACAATGACAAAGAAGCTTGCCACTGGCAAGCGCGCACTCACCCTGGGCTGTGGAGCCCAGCCGGCCGCCGCCCGCCTCGGCCGCGCGCTGCGGCCCCGCGGGCCCGGGAGCGAGGGTTTCGCCCGCGCCGGACATGGGCCGCTCCTCCAAGCCCGCGCCGCGCCGCGCTGCGCCGCTGCTGCCTAGCTCGCCGCCCCGCAGGGCGCCCGGAGGAAGGGCTGTGAGGTGCTGGGTGCAGGGAACTGACTGCTTCTGGCGGAAAAATATACAAAAATTAAAAAAAAAATGTTTTTAGAGAAGAGCACACCACCCCTGCGGGACGTTCCCTCCGCCTCCACTTCCCTCCCTCAAACTCCACCCCGGGGAAGTTTTGATTTGAAACTAGCGAGGAAAACTGTTACAACGCAAGTTGACAGCGGCGGGGTCCCGGGGGTCCGAGGTGGACCCAGCGGGGAGGGGCTGGAAAGAGAGATCAGGTTTGGGAGAAGCCCGGGGATAAGGATCAAACCCCTCCTCTTCCCGGCCCGGAGACGACCACCTACCTCCGCATCCCCCCGAGTCGCTCCAAGCCCCTTCCTCCTCCTCCTCTTCTTCCGCCTCGGAAAGTTAGCGAGGCTCCGGCAGCGGCCGCATTTTCGCCCCGGTGGCCTGACGACGGCAGCGGCCGCCCCTGCGCGTCCCTCCCGCCTCCCTCAGGCTCAGCCCAGACGCCGCAGTGGCGGCAACTGCGGCAGCGGTGGCGGCTGTGACTCCGCGCACTCCGCCCCCGCTTTCCAGCCAGCTCACTCCAGCCGGTTCCCCTGCAAGGGGGCCTTCCCCCTCTCTGCCTCTCTTTCCCCCCTTCCACTCCTACACTCCTGAAACACTTCTCCCTCTGTTGCTCCTTTTCATCACATCCGGATTGGGGAGGCCTCGAACTCTCGGCTGGTGGCCCCGAGGCTGAGGGCGGCGCGACCCGAGCTCGGCCGAGCGATCCCTAGCGCCCTGCGCTGTCTGGGTCAGGAGGCCAGAGCCGGCCTGGGCTGGCGCGGGCTCCCCACCCGGGCGCTGCGCCCTCCCGGGGCTGGGAAAGAGGAGTGCATGGGCAGGTCCCTGGCTGCCCAGACGTCCCCCTACCCCGTCCAAAAAGTCACCTCATCCCTTCTCCTTATTCCTGCCCCCAGACCGACGGAGGCTTTGGGACTATCCTGAGGAAAACCTTTAGGGGGGACAAGGAGAAACGAAAACACTATTACAGTATCGAACTTTTCTGGTGGGATAGACAAAGTGTGCGTTTGAAACCTTTACCTTTACCCGTGGGTTGAACGTTTACTCACTTAATCTCTGGCTTCTAAATTACTCTTCGGTCAAACAGGATTCCTGATCAGGTAAAACCAGTTGCAGCTGCACGAATCCGCTGGAGGAATCCAGGCAAACAAGGTTGGCACCCTTGTGGATGCCCTGGTACTGGCCCCAGCCTGGCCTATGGCAAGCTGAATACCTCAATGGATCAGTGGTATCTGAGGGGAGATAAACTTGTGGTCGGAAGTAAAAAGCTGATCAACTTTCCGTTTATAAATGACACATTCTGATTGTAGCTTAATCTGATGAGCTGAGAATAGCAAGTGTAAAGTAATTTACAGATATATAGTACTTTAATGATATACTCAGATAATTTTGCTCTTTATTTCATTTTGAGTGAAATGCAGAATTCATTTGTAGAAAGCTAGAACGAACTGATTCTTCGATTCTCTTGGACAAGCGAGGAATCACAGTAACGTTATCAAAATTGAAGAAAATGTACATTGGATTCACTGTCTTTCTAGGTGCATCGTTAATAATATCCCAGAAATTTCATTTCTTCAGAAAGCGCATTGGAATTGATTCCAATTGTTGACAATGATTTGTTACCTATGAAGAGACAGTGCTCTCTAACTTGATTTCAATGATCATAAAAAAGCCAGCCTTCGCCGGGCGCGGTGGTTCACGCCTGTAATCCCCGCATTTTGGGAGGGTGAGGCGGGTGGATCACCTGAGGTCAAGAGTTCGAGACCAGCCTGGCCAACATGATGAAACCCCATCTCTACTAAAAATAGAAAAAATAGCTGGGCATTGTGACGGGCACTGGTAATTCTAGCTACTGGGAGGCTGAAGCAGGAGAATCGCTTGAACCCAGGAGGCAAAGGTTGCAGTGAGCTGAAATCGTGCCATTGCACTCCAGTCTGGGCGATAAGAGCAAGACTCCACCACAGGAAAAAAAAAAAAAAAAAAAACAGCCTTCAAAGTTGCTGATGACAGTCATTCAGACCATACTCCCCAAAAAGACAAATGACACTTTGCCCCATGACCCATAACTAACATGAAATGATATGAATTCAAGTGCATTAACTCTCTTGAAAACTTGTCTAGGAGCCTGGACTATTTGGAATTTGTTTGATGGAAGCAGATCAATTCTGAAGATGACTTCATCACCACCAGAGAACAAACATTTAGGACGTCTCAGAGCCAACTGTAGCATCATCTGCACTCAAAATTTACCT
This sequence comes from Mandrillus leucophaeus, assembly GCF_000951045.1. Classification (NCBI taxonomy): domain Eukaryota; kingdom Metazoa; phylum Chordata; class Mammalia; order Primates; family Cercopithecidae; genus Mandrillus; species Mandrillus leucophaeus. The sequence continues at coordinate 2,060,400 of NW_012106509.1, forward strand.
GCTCTGGAAAATTCTGTTTTATCCCTGTACCATTCCTTGCACTATTTTTAAAATTCTCTCACAAAGATGTTAAGGTGCAATAATATAAAGAAGTTACAGCTTTCTTCTAGAAAGTCATAATCAATGATAAATATTTGTTCACTTAATTTCACACAGTCCTTAATATTGCACACGTGGTGATTGATTCCATAGATATTCCTTAAATTAAATTTTAAAATCTTACTCTTTAATGGAGAAGACACAAAATTAAAATAACATTAGGAGCAAATGAGAAGCTGTAGGGTAGAATCACCAAGGTTGTCAAATACTGTACCTCGTTCAGCTGTGTAACTTCGGACAGTTAGTCACCCACTCTATACCTTGCTTGCCTCATAATATGAGAATGAAATTCTTCATAGAGTTTCTTTTTGAGCACTAAGTAAGGTAGTTTTCCTATAGAATTTGGAAGACTGTCAAATAAGGGAAAAAGTGTTCAAAAGTATCAACTATTATTACTATTTACACAGAAGCATCTTGAGGGGTAAAGCTTAGCATGGCATAATGACTGTATCAAAAGGGTCATATCAAAATACCAGGTTGTCATGCCATGCACCTGACGCAAATGAGCTCAATGAATTCTTTTATCTGCCCATCTGCCCTATAAGTAAATTGCCAAGATTGTACCTTCAGGATTAGAACTCAGATCTGTCTCTCTTGCAGGCTATCCTGCATCCCTAGGTAACTCAGGTCTTCCTTCTGGAGGATCTAGAAGTGGTCTTAATGCCATTATCCTGGTGTCTGATATGCCAGGAGTTAAGTGTGGGCTCCTGAGTGTCCCTTACACCTCCCATTTCCCACATCCCTGGCTGCACTTGCTTGTTCTGATTGCTTCGTTTGCTTCCTGACAAGCACTCCCGTACGTTCATCTCTCATTCTTTCACTCAGTGTCATGAACTAAGTTTGTGTTTCCCCAAAATTCATATGCTGAAATCTTAGCCCCTGATGTCACAGTGTTAGTAAGTGGGGCCTTTGGGAGGTAGCTAGGTCATAAGAGTGGAGCCCTCATGAATGGAATTAATGTCCTAACAAAAAGACACAAGAGGCCAGCTGTGGTGGCTCACACTAAGGCAGGGAGATCTTTTGAGGCAAGCACTCTAGGACCAGCCTGGGCAACATACAAAGACCCCATCTCTACAAAATTGTTTTTAAAAAATTAGCAGGGCATAGTGGCATACTCCTGTAGCCAGTCACTCTAGAGGCTGAAGCGGGAGGATCACTCAATCCCAAGAGTTGGAAGTTACCGTGAGCTATATGGGATGCTGCACTCCAGTTTGGCAACAAAGCAAGATCCTGTCTCAAAAAAAACAGACACACAAGAGTTTCCCAAGGCCCCACCTTCTAATACTATTACCTTGATGATTAGGATTCAACATATGAATGTTGGGGGACTACAAACATTCAGACTCTAGAAGGGGGAGACATATTTTCTAAGTTACTATTTATAAAAGCCACTCTGGTATTATGCATAAAATTGTTTGGAGGACTGAGAGTGGATCTAGGGAGTCCAATTTGGAGGCAAGGGCTGATGCTGGCAGAGGGAATGGAGCCAAGTAGATAGGGATAAAGGATGAGGAAGCTAGAGGAATCGAGAGCAACTGCCAACTTTCTGCATCTAGGTCAATGACGGTGGTACGACCTACAGAGATGAAAACATTCAGGAGAGACAGTTTTTGGGGAAAGCTCCGGAGCTAACCATGTAAATGATGCAGCACGTGTGAGACACCTAATTGGAACTGTCCTACACAGGCTGCTGGACATGGGACTGGATTATAAGCATATAAATGGTACTTCACTAACTAGCAGGTTATCAGAGTGCAAAAGGCAACTGTGCACAGTAAAAGGTGCCCTGGAACTCAATCCACATGTATCCTTAGTTGCCTCTCTCACTTTCTCCACATCCTTCCCAGTGACATAATACCATTATCTGCTTGGTTTGGAGAACCACTACTGTTTAAGTATTACTGTCAGTGTCCCACTTGCTACCCCAGATCCCCCTGGGTTGTCTTTATTAAGCTAGATTTTTCCATGTCTTACACTATCTTAATCTGGGTGGGTGGAAATTCTCCAGGGGTATCAGCTTGCTGGTGAAACTCAATGCCCTACCCTGGATCAATCCCCCTGCCTTTGAAATTCTTGTGTGCCTTACAACCATTCCTGCCTAGTGGAGTGCACACTAATGATTATATAATAGTATGTGAACACATTGTGAAAGAGGTCTGACATGAGCTAAGCAAATGAAATAAAGGACTAATTAAAAGAGTTTATAAAGCATCCTTATGGACTACTTAATCTTCATCATTCATTCATTAAACATTCATCAAACATTTATTGTGCATCTACTATATAGTAGGCCACATATTAGGCTCTGGAGATAAAGAAATTTGATTTGATGTCTTGAAAAGCAGCTAAATTAGTTTTCACTTGGGCAGAGGCGTATTTGCCTAGTAAAGTCAAAATTAATCTCCTTACATAGGTATCTAAACCAGAGGTCTACAACTGGGGTGTGTAATTGTAAGGGCATTCCAAGGGATGCATAAGACAATCTACTGAAATGTGGGCAGAAAATATTAGAGTGAGCATTTATATATGTTTTTATGTTATAATTTTTAATTTCTATTTTTGAGTATCTTTTTATACAGTGTATTGCACATTTGTACAAAAGTACTTGGGTATGATTTATAAGCAAACATACATTAAGAGTTTACATTCAAATACCCTCTTTGTTTTAAAAAAAACATTTTACCTTTAAAGAGTCATTCCCAGATTATATCAAGGGTAGTTTTTCTGGAAAATATATTTACCTCATTTATGTTAGAAGCAGGACTTTAGCAATCTCCAAACCCAATGACCTAGAAACCAGGAAATAACAGCAACATACTAAATACCTAAAATAACCTTTACGATGTTCAGAAAGTGCCAACACAAAAGACATAATCCTTCTCAAATCTTACTTGTTCTTTTGTGAATACACACCTCTAATCAAACTTTATTTTCTGTTGTTTCAGCTCACAGTGTTTTAGAAGAAGAAAACTTAGGGCGCAGGGACATGGAGGGGAAGGGATTAGCTAAGGGAGCTATTAGGTCAGAAAAACTGACAGCAGGAGAGATGACAGCTGACAGACAACGAAGATACAGGAAAATAAACATGTTGTAACAACGCCTTTGTGAATTCAGCTTCGTGAAATAGTCTGTGCTCCTAATGAGAGCCTGAGTCATTAAGGAAAGAGTCAGTTAGTTATATGAGTGCTATATTCTGTTTTTAGGGGATCAGGTCAATCTTTTTACATTCCAGGAAAAACTCTTTCAAACATGTTCAAAAAGTCCTTTAAAAAAAGGTTGATACTTGAAAGAGTAAATTCCACAGAATGACAATTTTACAGCTGCAAGGGGAATTAGCAATCATAATTTCAGGCCAAGCTGTCTTGATCGCATTGCTCCACCCCCTAGTACTGTGTCAGGTGCAATCAGGTGCAGGGGAGGTCAGGTGCACAGGTTTCTGGAAGCCTGCTCTTAGAGTAGAGCACTTTCTTCCTTTTCTCCATAATGTATTAGTCCTTCTCTTAAATTTTAACTGAAACAACTGGTTCTTCTGCTTTTTAAAAGTTTAAAAATCACCAGTTTTGCCCAACTCCTTCATTTGATGTATAAAAAAAATACAAAGACATAAAGTTTACTCACTAGGATCAACAAACATATATTGAATGTTTACTATATGTCAAACCACATGCCAGACACTAGAGTTTCAAGTGTAGAAGAAATACTGTTTTAGTCTTTTGAGAATTCATGGTCTGTAAGGCCAGAGGCAGAAGAAGGCAGCAATGTAGCAGCAGAACAGTCACCCAAATACTTACCATACTGCAGGAGCAAAAAGGAAGTAGCACCTACCTAACTCAGCTCAGGCGTAGGTGGGGAGAGTCAGGGTACATTTTAGAAAGAAGATAATACCAAATTGAGTATTGTGGATGAGTAAGTTTGCCTGTCAAAGAAGTTAGGGAATTCCAGATAGAAGTAACACTTACAAAGACAAAGAAATATGAAAGCCCCAGAGAAGTTAAATGACTTGGCAAAGGTCAGTTCCTGGATTAATTACAGAGCCAGTCTTAGGAGCCTAAATTTCTTATCATCGAGGCTTCTTGCTCCAGCTATCTGGATAATGCATGTAAATGAATCCATCATTTCTAAGTGATGGCAAAGTAAGGTCATGCCTGTTGTTGTATTTTTAAGTTCCAAAGATTTTCTGTTATGAATGGGTAACCGAAGAACCCGGCATAAAGTCTCTTGTTGCTGAATTAGTCCTCTCCAAGGTCTCAGTTAGTGTCCCTTTCAGTTGGCTGACTTCTCTGGCCTGGGGCACTGGCTTTCAGGGTCTCTCCTTGCTGTCACTGTACTTTCCTTCTTGTATTTTAAAGGAAGGGAGGGAGATGTTAAGGCATACAGTGGCACTTGTCAGATAAAAGCAACATGACTGAAGACAGAAATGAAAATGGTCATAACATACGCAGTAGGCAGTAAGTAGACATTTGTTTCAGACTTAGAAACTGAACCTAGATATACCAGGAGAATAAAAATTGTGAAAAGTTTTCAATACAAGGAGCTCCTGAAAATAATGACCGATCTGCTGAAACTGCAGTTGAAAATAATGTCAGCATGAGGATCATGACAAAAATGTTTAAAATGGTGTAGAAGATGAGGATTCTTTTGTTACTATAACCCCTAAACTCATTTAAATTCTCAAGTAAAGAAAGAAAATACCATCTCTGACATTTGAATCAGTGCCCCTATTTCTCCAAGTTTTGTATTAAGAAATACATGCTAAATTTAAAAAGCAGGATTGCAACAAAACTACAGTCATGAGCAACATAACAATGTTTCAGTCAACAATGGATAGCATATATGACAGCGGTCCCATAAGATTGTAACAGAACTGCTTTATGCAGGTATACCAGTTTTTATCTTTTATGCCATATTTTTACTCTTCCTTTTTGTTGTTGTTGTTTAGATATACGGATACTGACCATTGTGTTACAATAGCCCACAGTTCTCAGTAGAGTAGCATGTTGTACAGGTTTTTTTTCTTTCCTTCCCTTTTCCTTCCCTTTTCCTTCCTTCCTTCCTTCTTCTTCTCTTTCTTTCTTTCTTTCTTTCTTTCTTTCTTTCTTTCTTTCTTTCTCTCTCTCTCTCTTTCTCTTTCTTTCTTTCTTTCTTTCTTTCTTTCTTTCTTTCTTTCTTTCTTTCTTTCTCTCTCTCTCTCTCTCTTTCTTTCTTTCTTTCTTTCTTTCTTTTCATATGGAGTCTTGCTCAGTCCCCCAGGTTGGAGTGCAGTGGCATGATCTCGGCTCACTGCAACCTCTGCCTCCCAGGTTCAAGCAATTCCCTGCCTCAACCTTCCAAGTAGCTAAGATTATAGGTGTCTGCCACCACGCCTAGCAAATTTTTGTATTTTTTAGTAGAGACGGGATTTTACCATCTTGGCCAGGCTGGTCTTGAACTCCTGACCTCGTGATCCACTTGCCTCAGCCTCCCAAAGTCCTGGGATTACAGGCGTGAGCCACCATGCCTGGCCTGTCATACAGGTGTATAGCCTAGGATCAGTAGAGTATACCATACCACATAAAGGTGTAGCAGGCTATATCATCTAGGTTTGTGGAAGTACACTCTCTAATGTTGACACAACAATGAAATCAACCAGTGACACATTTCTCAGGACATACCCCCATCAATTAAGCTATGCATGACTGTATATTGTTCACCCAAGCATGGGACCTATAATGAACTCTAGGAAAAAGTCAAGGTTTCCTAAATATCCTTCCACCTCCCATCCTTCTTCTCTTTCCTACTTCGAACAGCCCCTGTCTGTCACCCCGGCACCTGCAGCTCTATATTCTTTTCTTGCTACCATAGGTTCTCAACTTTAGACAGTGTGCAAATCTGGGCCAAGTATTATAAGGAATAAATTTGATTTTACATGTTAAATACAAATATATTAATAACTCATGATCTTCTTAATTCTACCAGCAACAGTTATGTCTCTATCTTCATAGACTCTCAAAAAATGAACTTAGGCCCACAAGGAGACATGGAGAGGTTATTTATTGCCACACTACTTGTGTGGCAGGGAACTGAAGTCAACCTAGGCAGCCATCCTTGGGAAAGCAGGAAGTTAAGTATGTAGATGAAGAGCATGGGGTATTGTGTAGCTATTAGAAGGAACAGATGATAAACACATGTAGAAACAAAGTAGATCTAAAAATGATACTTAGTGAAATGTGCAAGAAGCAGAATGTAATTTTTGTTCAGCACCAATTAATAACTAAAAATATGTGCAGGGAAAACAGAGCACATTTTATAAGAACACACACAAACAAGGATGTGCATAAACATCTGAGAATGCTAACCTATGAGGAGACGAAGAAGAGAGTGGAGACTGGAAATTAGAGAGAGCAAATAAATACATGCAGACAAACATAGGTATAAAAAGGGAGGCCTTGCACAGACCAGTGAAGATAATGTACCATATACGAAGGTGCTGATTAACTCAACTGTGCTCTAGGGGTTCAAAATAATGACTATGACCATCATTATGACAACTTTTACTACTACTGCTACCACCATCACCACTAAAAATAATCATCATCATAATAAAAGTATTACATCAATTTGTGTTGATAGATTATCAGGTAATGTAATAAAATTATCAGAATAAATGAAGATGTTGTAGGGATATATATTGGGGGAGGAGTACTTTACACATATCCCTAAAATACCTAAAATTAGGTAGAAGCAACTACTTAGTTTGGCTTTGTTTCAGATCAGCAGCACTAGCAAATTTTGGTTGAAACAGCAAATCCATACAAAGGTTTTGTTTGTTTGTTTGTTTGTATTTGTTTTTGTTTTTGTTTTTGTTTTTTACCGAAGCTCCCCCAAGTTGAGCATCCCTAATCCAAAAATTTGAAATCTAAAATGCTCCAAAACCCAAAGAACTGACATGACACCACAGTGGAAAATTTCACACCTGACCTCATGTGACAGGTCACATATATTATTAAAACTATTACATAAAATTCTCTTCAGGCTACATGTATGAGGTCTTTATAAAATATAAGTGAATTTCATATTAAGACTCAGGTCCCAGCCCCAAGATATCCATGATGTATATGCAAATATTTCAATATCTGAAAAAATCCAAAATTCAAACTGTTTTTGGTCCCATACGTTTTGAATAAGGGATACTCAACCTGTTTAGACTGTGGTAGTGAGCTGAATGGTGGCTTATTAAAAGATATGTCCATGTCCTCAGAACCTGTGAATGTTACCTGTTTGGGTAAAGAGTCTTTGCAGATGTAATTAAGTTAAATATTGTGAGATGAAGAGAGACTCCTGGATTATCCAGGTAGGCCCTAATTTCAGTGGCAAATATCCTTATAGGGGACACACAGAGGAGAAGACAGACATAGAGGAGAAGGTGATATAAAGATGGACACAGAGGTTAAAGTTAAATGGCCACAAGCAGAAGAAGCTGTCTCACCATTAGAAATCAGAAGAGTCATGGAGTGGATTCTCCCCTAGGGCCTCAAGATGGAGGATGGACTTACAACACCTCAATTTCAGACTTCTGGTCTCTATGATTGTGAGAATAATTTTTTGTTCTTTTAAGCTACAAATTTAGGGGTAATTTGGTACAGTGGCCACAGGAAACCAATACAACTTGTCTTCAGGAATAGTGAAATTGAGACTATTTAGACTCAATGTGCTAATGTTAAGTATTCAAATTTTTCTGTTCTTTCCCTATCAAGAAGAAAAGTCATCTTACTCTTGAATTCCTGAAGGAACGCAGTCCTTTCATCAAAAAAAACTTTTTTTGAGTCTGACATATGTCTGTCCCAATACCTCTGCAGCTCCAGCCCATCTCTTAGCATTCATTGTAATCACTCCCATGTACAAAGTCCCTTAAAATGTACACTTTTTTAAACCACACATCATTCAATTTTATCCTTGGGATAACTCTATGTAACTGGTATTAATGTATTGTCATCTCCACTCTATAAGTTAAAAAGCTTGGACTTTAATTGAAATTCACATCTAATTATTCATCAGATATTATATATTGAGTGCATACTGTACACCAGACTTCCTGTTAGGTCCTAGCAATACAGAATTCATTTGGTCAACAACAGAGATTCGTTGCTTTGCAAACACTGGAATAAAGTGGGAAAGAAAGCTGATGTTTTCTGGCTCTATAAAGTTTAGTCATGAGGCAGATAGACATTAATCAAGTAATCACACATGTAAATATATAAGCACGAATAGTGTTCAGTGATGAAAATGATGAAATGCTATGAGAGTGTGTAGGAGGCACATAGAATTAGAGACAAAGGACCAGGCACTGTAGCTCATGCCTGTAATCCCAGCACTTTGGGAGGCTGAGGTGGATGGATCACTTGGGGTCAGGAGCTTGAGACGAGCCTGGCTAACAAGGTGAAACCCCGTCTCTACTAAAAATACAAAAATTAGCCAGGTGTGCTGGCACGTGCCTGTAATCCCAGCTACTCAGGAGGCAGAGTCAGCAGAATCATTTGAAGCTGGGAGGCAGAGGTTGCAGTGAGCCGAGATCGCACCACCTCACTCTGACCTGGGTGAGAATGAGACTCTGTCTCAAACATACATACATACATACATACATACATACATACATACATACATAAAGAGACAAAGTCCCTGCTCTAACAGAACTTAAAAGTAGAGTAGGGGAAAGGGCCAAGTAAAGAGAAGATTAAGATATAAAGAGAAGATTAAAATAAGATTTTCATCTTAAAAAAGATCTTCATGGAAGATTCATACGATGAGGTAAGAGTCAGTTTCTGTGGAAGGAAGGAAGAGACAGCACGAAATCCAACCTGAAGACAAAGGAATTTGAGAAATAAAATGGGTTTGGAGAAGACATCGTGGTTGAGTGGGAGTTAATCATGGAAAGAAGGAAAGGAAGGGAAAAGAATACAGTGTGTGCAAAGATACAGGAGAAGACAGAACTAAGACATTCAGAGAACAAATCTCATGCCTGCTCTGTTGTATTTCTTAAAACGCGTATCAAAATAAGGCATTTATACATTCCAGAAGTTTTAAGTTCATCTCAGAATTTTATTATAGGCCTTTACTCTCTAACAATGAGACCATTCATGCAATTTCCCCCTAAGTGATCAGACAAAAACCCATTTGAAGTATGTCCAAGATACCCTTGGCTGCATGTTGCTGGCAAAAATTCACATGACAGAAAAAAACAAACAAAAAAAAACTAGTATTCTTAGAAAGCTTACATACATTAACATCATAAACTGAACCACCAATAATAGAATAGTGTTGCTTCACTTCATAGGTTCCATAGTGTTGTTAAACTGTGACCTCGGCTAGAGGCCCTTGGTCCATCTCTTTTTGTCCTATACTTTTATCTTTTAGTTTCTGAAGAACAGACAAATCTCTCCTGGGTCTCTCAGTAACCAGGAAGCTGGTATTTTGAAAGCCCACTAGTGAGTAAGAGATAATTTTTTTAACAAAAGAAGGAGAGTGGTGCTTATAAAGGTATAATTATTAAACTATGTCAAAAGAAATATATAAGCCATGTAAAACATAAACATAAATGCCAAAGATTATAAAAAGGCAAGGTTAAAACTAACCATTACAAAATGAAACCATTTGATTTACAGTTGCTGGAATGACTTTAGAATATCTCATTTGGTATGCACTCAGACCCACAGTACTCTTCTCTTAGATACTGACCGACGGACATTGTCTATGATTGCTTAGTGTTACAGAGACTAAATCTCTTTCACACAAAGGAGCGGATGCCTTCCACATCAAACAGAAGCAACTTCTTAGAGCCACCCAGATTTTTGCCTTCTGATAAATCAGTCCTTGTAGAGGGTCTGAGATTTTCTCAATTTCACTTTTGTAAAGGCATTTTAAAAATTAAGTGTAATTTTCAAAAGTAAGCCTAACTACCTTCAAAACAAGGCTATTGAGGATTCTTCAACTCAAATTATGATTCTGATTTTTAGGTCAGCATAAGGAACATAAATCACTTTCTTTCTTCAGCTTTGCTAAAGTCATGCTTTCCAAGACTCAATGGTTCTTATATCAAGGAGCCACATCCCTCTCCCAGTCCCACTCCTCACTCAGTATAAACAATGGGACAACAGGGAAAGACAAGACTTTTGATTAATTACAGAATCCTAAACCTTAATCCAAGGGTAAACTGAAATATTATAGCAAAACAACCAGCAGTTTGAGATACTTCCTTAGTGGCATTGGACCCAAAGCAACAGATCTATGAAAAGTAGCACATATTTAACTGAGACAAAATGAAGAAAATTCATCTTTTCATCTTGGTGAATATAATGTCATTCTTTTGATTTCTTAAAATTCTTCCAAAAAATGATAAACTCTACTTAAAAGAATCTTGCTTTCAGGATTATGGATAATATGAAAGCTTAACTCATAAAATATATTAACAAAAACGTTTACCTATCTATGAACATGTAGTTTCATGATTTCAATAGAAGACAAATGGAAATTTCCAAATATTGTGTAAAATATATACTTTTTTTAATTAGAAAAATTTTTCAAATTATTTTGTTATCCTACATGTTTTAAGTGCATAATAATGGTAGTGTAATTAATAAATTCCTTAAAATCAATACCTTTTAAAAATCTTTAAATTAAATAATTCTTTTCAGTGTTCTGAGATGAGCTCTTTCATTGACATATCATGCCAATAAGTAATTAATTTTTCATACAATCAAATTATATCTATACAAACTATTAAAATACACAATACACATATTTATATTTCTGAAAATGATACCATCAACTTAAAAAATCTAGTTAATTCACAGTAGCCAAGATTTAAAAGCAACCTAAGTGTCCAACAGACAAATGGATAAAAGATAATTTAGTACTCCATATACAAAATGGAGTACTAATGAGTCATAAGGAACATGAGATCCAGTCACTTGCAACAACATGGATGAAACTGGGAGATTATGTTAAGTGAAATAAGTCAGGCACAGAAACTCAAACTTCACATGTACTCACTTATTTATGGGAGCTAAAAATTAAAACTATTGAACTCATGAAGATAGAGAGTAGAAGGATGGTTACCAGAGGCTGGGAAGGGTAGTGGTGGGGGTGAAGGGATAGGGCATGGTTAATAGATATGAAAATATAGATAAAATGAATAAGATCTAGTATTTGATTGCACAGCAAAGTGACTACAGTCAACAATAATTTATTGCATGTTTATAAATAACTAAGAGTAAATTGGATTTGTTTATAACACAAAGAAAGAACAAATGCTTGAGATAATGAATGCCCCATTTATCCTGATGTGCTTATTACACATTGTATGCCTGTTTCAGAATATTTCATGTACTCCATGAATATACACCCCCACTATGTACCTACAAAAATTAAAAATTAAATAAATAAAATGCACTGTATTCCTTCTTAAGTAAAAAAAAAAAAAATCAAGTTAAATTACTTTATGGAGGTCATATTACCTTTAGTACTTAATTTTACAAATTTCAGTGGAAATGTAGTAATTTATGACTCTGAAAGATTTTCTTCCCATATCAATGTTTGTATTATACAACTATCTGAGATATATATATATATATAAAACAACTATGTAATATGAAGATATATTTAAAGATTGCTGTATTTTCTCTATAGCATCATACAAATTTCTCAAGATTAAGGTAAAATAACTCATACTGAAGTTCAGAAAATATAACTCTCCTTGAAACAGTATATTACACTTAGTATCTCCTTACCTAGACACATTATTAAGTATCTTACCAGGTAGCATTCCAAGACAATCTTTAATGATCCTCACCTCCTATGTAGCTAAACCCAGTGACTTACTTCTAATGAGTACAATAAGGCAAAATCATGAAATATTTCTTCTAGAATTAGGTTACAAAAGCCTGAATGTTTCGTCTTGTATGCTTGTGCTCTCTTGCACTCTCTTGCTCCCTCTCTATCTCTCTCTCTATCTCTCTCCCCCTCATGTTGGCACTTACTCTCTGTCTTCTTTACAGCAAGGAACTGAGGGTGACTTTCAGCCAATAGCCCTTGAAGAAGTGAATCCTGTTGAAAACCCTATGAGTAAGTTTAGAAGAAAATCCTTCCCTAGTTGAGCCTTCAAATGAGACCACAGCCTGCTGACAACTTGATTTTGGCCTGTGAGAAACCCTGAAGTAGAGAACCTAGCTAAACCTTGCTTAGATTCCAGACCCACTGAATCTATGGAATATCAAATGGGTGTTGTTTTAAGCCACTAAATTTTGGAGTAATTTGTAATGCAACAATAGATAACCAATATAATCATTTAGTCACTTGTCTCTATCTAAATCTACAGTGTACGATAGAACACCATTCAGAACTATAAGGAGAGAGCTTTAGCCTTGGCAACTGTCTTATTGCCCAACACTTATGCTGACATTTCCAAAGCAGAGGACCATTGTTCCTTTACTTCTAAATCCAAATAAATACAGGAGTTATCTTTCAGTCTATTTCACGATAAATGTGTACCTACTTTACTAGGGTCTGAATATTTTCCATCATACCTATGAATAAATAACTGAATTTTTCAACCCCCATAAAACATCAGATATTCTGATATTTTAACTGAGATATGAGTGATATGTAAGAAAATGAACAGAGCATAAAATGTTTAGTTTGATAAGTTTCGAACAATTGTGTATATCTATTTAACCACCACCCAAAATGCCATGGAATATTTCCATTACCCTAGAAAATTTATTCTTGCATTTTTTTGTCTGTCACTATTTCTTTCCACTCAACTCTCTAACTATAAATTATCTAATTTCTATCAACATATATTAGCTTGCCTTAAGTAGATTTTATATGAATGCATTTAAACACACTGTGTAGTGTTTTGTGTCTGGATCACTGAGCTTAACATTATAATTTTTATATTTATTCATGTTGCTGCATGTATTAGTAGTTTCGTTTTTTATTGCTGAGATTATTTCATTTAAGTGGATATACTACTATTTGTTTATTCATTCATCTGCTGTTGGGCATTTGGGTTATTTAAAGTTTTGCTTATTATGAATAAATCTACTATAAATATTTGAGTACAAGTCTTTGTGTAAATATATGTTTTTATTTGTGCTTGGTAAGTACCTGGGGGCCGATTTCTTTGTAAGCATATAGATAACTTTTTGAAAAATTGTCAGTTGTTTTCCATTTTATAACCACATTAGAAATTTCGGAGAGTTCCAGTTGCTTGACATCCTTGGTAACATTGCATCTTTTCAGTATTATTTATCTTAGCCATCATAGTAGGTAAAAGTGATGTCTCGCTGTGGTATTAATTTGAATTTCTTTGATAGATAATGAGGTTACGCACTTTTTCATGTGTTTATTGACCATTCATATGTATCTTGCTGATTTTTAAGTTGAGTTGCTTGGAGTTTTATTGCCATATATGTATGTGTGTATTATATATGAAATATTGGATATAATATTGTAATTATATAGTATATGTCTTTTATTTCGATGTATATGCTGTGAATATTTTTCCCACATAGTAGCTTGCTTATTGATTTCTTGACAAAGTCTTTTGATGAGCCAAAATGTTAAGTTTTGATAATGTCCAATTATCTCTTTTTTAATGTTATGGTTTATGCTTATCTTAGCTTGTCCAAGAAATTTTTGTCAGCTTTGAGGTTGTGAATTTTCTTTGAGAACTTCATGGTTCTGATTTTTAAATTTAGGTTTATGATCTCAATTGTTCTTTCTGGGCATGTTAATTGAGATAGGAGTGTCGATTAACTTTTTTTATATATATAGACATTCAGTGGTTCCAGCAAAATGTGTTAAATACATCTCTTTCCCTCATCCAGTGAATTTGCCAGTTTTGTCAAACCTCAGCTATAATTCCATGGGTCTGTTTCTGGACTCTAGCCTGTTCCATCAATTATTTTTCATTACATGAATTCATTACGTGTGGAATTCATTACATGAATACCACACCATATCTCTAGTTTTACTGTAAGCATTAAAGTCATATAGTTCAAGTCTCCCAGTATTTTTTTCCAAAATTGATTTAACTGTTTTAAGTGCTCTACCTTTTCATATGAATTTTAGAATGATTTTGTGTATTATGTATTTCTTGAAAACAGACTTTAGAATGATCTTGCGTATTATGTATTTCTTGAAAACAGCCTTGTGTATTAACTTACACAATCGCAAGGTGGTGACAAAGAAATTTGGGGAAGAGATATATATGGATGGATCTCTCTGAGTGGCCAAAAACTGTGAAGATATTTATATCCTATGTGAGTGCTCACCAACGGGTGACCTCAGCAGAGGAGAATTTTAATAATCAAGTGGATAGAATGACTTGTTCTGTAGACATCAGTTGCCCTCTTTCCCCAGCCACCCCTGTCATTGCCCAGTGGGCCCATGAAAAAAGTGGTCATGATGGCAGGGATGGAGGTTACACATGGGCTTAGCAACATGGGCTTCCACTCACCAAAGCTGATCTGGCTACAGCCACTGCTGAGTGCCCAATTTCCCAGCAGCAGAGACCAACACTGAGCCCTCGATATGGCACCATTCCTCGGGGTGATCAGCCAGCTACCTGGTGGCAGGTTGATTTTATTGGACCTCTTCTAACATGTAAAGGGCAGAAGTTTGTCTTTACTTGAATAGACAATTACTACTCCAGATGTGGGTTTGCCTATCCTGAACACAATGCTTCTGCCAAGACTACTATCCATGGACTCACGAAATGTCTTATCCACCATCATGGTATTCCACACAGCATTGGCTCTGACCAAGGCACTCATTTTATGACTAAAGAAGTGCAGCAGTGGGCTCATGCTTATGGAATTCACTGGTCTTACCATGTTCCCCATCATCCTGAAGCAGCCAGATTGCTAGAACAGTGGAATGGCCTTTTGAACTCACAATTACAATACCAACTAGGTGACAATACTTTGCAGGACTGTGGCAAAGTTATCTAGAAGGCCATGTATGCTCTAAATCAGCGTCCAAAATATGGTACTGTTACTCTCATAGCCAGGATTAATGGATCCAGGAATCAAGGGGTGGAAGTGGAAGTGGCAGCACTCACCATCGCCCCTAGTGATCTACTAACAAAATTGTGTGCTTCCTGCTCCCACAACATTACGTTCTGCTGACCTAGAGGTCTTAGTTCCAGAGGGAGGAATGCTGCCACCAGGAGATACAACAATGATTCCATTAAACTGGAAGTTAAGATTGCTACCTGGACACTTTGGGCTCCTCCTACGTTTAAGTCAACAGACTGAGAAGGGAGTTACAGTGTTGGCTGGGGTGATTGACCCGGACTATCAAGATGAAATTAGTCTACTACTCCATAACAAAGGTAAGGAAGAGTATTCATGGAATACAGAAGATCCATTAAGGCATCTCTTAGTATTACCATGTCCTATGGTTAAGGTCAATGGGAAACTACAACAGCCCAATCCAGGAAGGACTACAGACGGTCCAGACGCCTCAGGATTGAAGGTTTGGGTCACTCCACCAGGAAAAAAACCATAACCTGCTGAGGTGCTTGTTGAGGGCAAAGGGAATACAGAATGGGTTGTAAAAGAAGGTAGTCATCAATACCAACTATGATCACGTGACCAGCTGCAGAACCGAGGACTGTAACTGTCATGAGTATTTCCACCTTCTTTTGTTAAAAACATGTTTGTGCATGTATACACTTGTACTAAGAAAACATCTTTATTTCATTTCCTTTTCCTTTATCATGTGACATAAGATTTATTGACTTCATAAAAGCATTCAAGTATTGTTAACTTTATGTAATAGCATTTAGGTTGGGGATTGGTCCATTTCTGGTTGTACGAAGGATACTTGTACTTTGTTAGGCATAATTATGACCTTATTATTGTCTTTATTTGAAGATTATGTATGATCTAAGGAGTTGTGTATGGGTTCAAGTTGAAGAGGGTGGACTTGGCTGGGCACGGCGACTTATGCCTATAATCACAGCATTTTGGGAGGCCGAGGTAGAAGGATCACCTGAGGTCAAGAGTTTGAGACTAGTGTGGCCAACGTGGGGAAACCCTGTCTCTGCTAAAAATACAAAAATTAGCTCTGTGTGGTGTCTGATGCCTGTAATCCTAGCTACTCAGGGGGCTGAGGCAGGAGAATCGCTTGAACCTGGGAGGCAGAGGTTGCAGTGAGCCGAGAACATGCTATGGCACTCCAACCTGGATGACAAGAGTGAGACTCCATCTCAAAAAAAAAAAAAAAGAAAGAAAAAAGAAAAAGAAAAGAAAAGGAAGAAAGAAAGAAAAAGAAAAGGAGTGGACTTGTTATGGTTAATACTGAGTGTCAACTTGATTGGATTGAAGGATGCAAAGTATTGATCTAGGGTGTGTCTGTGAGGGTGTTGATTAACAGGAGATTAACATTTGAGTCAGTGGACTGGGGAAGGCAGACCCCCCCCCTCTTAATCTTGTGGGCACAGTCTAATCAGCTGCCAGTGAATATAAAGCTGGCAGAAAAATGTGAAAATGTTAGACTGGCCTAGCCTCCCAGCATATATCTTTCTCCCATGCTGGATGCTTCCTGCCCTCAAACATCGGACTCCAAGTTCTTCAGTTTTGAGACTCAGACTGGCTCTCCTTGCTCTTCAAGTTTGCAGACAGCCTATTGTGGAACCTTGTGATCATGTAAGTTAATAATAAACTCCCCTATATATATATATATATCATATATATGATATATATACACACAACAGTAGGATATATACATGTATACAACAATAGGATATATATATATAGCCTATTAGTTCTGTCCCTCTAGGGAATCCTTACTAATATACTCACCTATGAGACTGTTGACATAATTATGTTTCTTATGCATAGTTTGACTAAGGTGCCAGTTTTTCATAAGTTATTGATCACAGGCCTCATGCCATTTCTTGCTATATGTACCTCTCTATAAAATATCACAATGTGGCACCTAGCTTCATCAGAGCAAGTGAGAAAGTGGGCAAGAGAGTGCCAGAAATAGTGTGAGCAAGGGAGAAGACACCTGATGACACAAGTGATATCTCATAACTTTTGTCATATTTGTTGGTTTGAAGCATGTGTAGCATACCCTAAAGAAGAGTAGATCGATGAGTGGGTAAATAGTAACTGGTGGGGATCACTGGGAACCATGTCAGAAGCTTCCTACCACAGTGGGTTTAATCATCATAACCTTTCTATGATATTCTCTAGTGTTTTCCTAATGCATATATTTAAAGCTCTATGGTTAGAAAACAAATATAATACCAAGAATCTACTTCCCGAGTCTGCATTTTATTCAACAACTCTATTGAATTGTTACTGTATATTTTTTTGTCCTTTCTAAGAAATCTTTGCCTGTACTGAGATCACAGATTTTCTGTTTTGTCTGGTGTCAGTTCTGGTAAACTGTATTTCAAGAAGTTAAAATTTTTGGCACAATGTTATTGTTAACATTCTCCTGTTATTCTTTTAATATGTACAGGATATGACATGAAAATCCATCATTTGTTCTTGATGTTACCCACACTCTCTCTTTCTGTATTTTCTTATTCTGTCTAGTAGAAGCTTATCAATTTTATTGGTCCTTTCAAATAATCCACTTTTTAACTCTAAAATTTTCTTGGTTGCTTGTCTATATCATTGATTTCTACTCTATATATTTCTTTTTTTTTCTATGCAAAATGGATTTAATTTGCTCTACGTTTTCTAGGTTCTTAAAGTGCATCATTGATTTGGAACTTTCTTCTTTTCACGTAGAAATATTTAAAGCCATTACTTTCCCTCTAAATACTGCTTTAGCTCTATATCACCAGGTTTGACATTTTGTATTTTCAATATCACTGTTAAAAATGTTATCTAATTTTCATGGCAATGTCTTCTAAGACCCATGAATTATTTATCAGTGAGTTTTTATTTTACAAATGTTTAAGGTTTTCCTGGATATCCGTGATGGCTAATATTGAGTTCCAACTCCATTAGATTGAAGAATGCAAAGTATTGTTCCTAGGTGTGTCTGTGAGGCTGTTGCCAAAGGGGATTAACATTTGAGTCACTGGATTGAGAGAGGCAGACCCACCCTCAATCTGGATGGGCACCATCTAATCAGCTGCCAGCACAGCTAAGATAAAAGCAGACAGAGGAACGTGGAAGAACTAGACTGGCTGAGTCTTCTGGCCTCAATCTTTCTCCCTCACTGGATGATTCATGCCTTGAACATCAGTCTCCAGGTTCCTCAGCTTTTTGAATCTTGGACTTACACCAGTGGTTTTCCAGTGGCTCTCAAGCCTTTGGACACATACTGAAGGCTGCACTGTTGGTTTTCCTACTTTTGAGGTTTTGGGACTCAGACTGTCTTCCTTGCTCCTCAGCTTGCAAATGGCCTATTGTGGGACTTCACCTTATGACTATGTGAGTCAATACTCCTTAATAAACTCCCTTTCGTATCGATATCTATTCTATTAGTCCTGTCCCTCTAGAGAACCCTGACAAAAATATCTTATTTTTACAAATTTCTAACTTGATTTTACTCCGGTCAGAGAATATACCTTGCATAATTTAATTTCTTTTAAATATATTGTGATTTGCTTAATTGCCCTGCAAATGCTCTCTCTTAGTAAATATACCATGAATGTTATACTTAATATTTTGTACTGTAAATATCAGTTGGTTCAAATTCTATAATATTTTTCAGATCTTCTTTGTGTTTACTGATATTTTGTCTAGTTTTTTCTATAAATTGCTGAGAAGGTGGGGCTAAAAATATCTTTTGTGAGATACAGTTCTCCTTGGACTTCTTGCCTTCCTATGTATTTTGCTGGGTGTGCCAATAGTGCAAAGCTCTGATCCCTCTTTCACTTGGGCCATTTCTTGGAGTTGTTAATGTCACTGATAGCATTGAGAGAAAAAGTGGCATCCCCCAGCCTTCAGAAAAACTGTGTACTCACTTACTGCTTGTAATAAAAGCAGTAGCTTCCCCAGTCTGAATTTCTTAGATACATTATGTACCCATCTGAGCTCATCTTGTTTGCCCCATGAGACTTGGGGGCAAAGAGAACTGATGTACGTATACTAATGTTTATGCTGCTTGCCATGAAAAATAATACCTTTTATTCTGACCCAAGAGCCTTGTATTTTCAGTCAGCATCCATGAAACTGTAGTTGGCTAATTTAATGTCTCATAAGTACAGTAAATTCAAATACCAGGTCTAATATTCTACTCTGAATATAGATTTATTTCTCCTTATAATTCTGTACATTCTTGATGAAGTAAAAAGCTATACTGTATAAGCCCACGTGGCGAGGAGTGGCAGGTGGCCTCCAAGAACTATTAGAAGCCTCTAGGAATTGAGAGTGGCCTCCTGTTGATAGTTAGTACAAAGCTGGAGCCTTCTGATATAGTTTGGATATTTGTTCCCCCAAATCTCATGTTAAAAGGTAATTGCCAATGTTGGAGGTGGGTCCTGGTGGGAGGTGTTTGGGTTATGGGACAGATCTCTCATATCTTGTTGCTGTTCTTTGATAGTGAGTTCTTATAAGATCTGGTTATTAAAGTGTGTGGCACCCTCCCCACCACTCTCACTCTTGCTCTTGCTACCTCCATGTGATATGCCTGCTCCCCCTTTATCTTCTACCATGATTGGGAGCTTCCTGAGGCCCTCGCTAGAAGCAGATGCCAGCACCATGCTTCTTGCACAGCCTGCAGAACTGTAAGCCAGTTAAACCTCTTTTCTTTATAAATTACCCAGTCTTAGGTATAGCAACACAAGAACAGCTTAACAGGCCCACAGTCATACAGATAAATTCTGCAAACAATTGGAAGGAAGTAGAGAAACAGGTTCTTCCCCAGTAAAGCTTCTAGATGAGAACTTGGCACAGCTGAACACCTTGATTATATCCTTTTAACTCTGAACAGAGGGATTTAGTTAAGCTGTGCCTAGTTTCCTGGGCATGGGAACTAAGAAATAATGAAAATATGTTGTTTTACGCTGTTAGATTTGTATAATATGTTATGCAGCAATAGGAAACTAATACAGTCTCTGTTGATTGTCTTTCTCTTGAGAATATCACAGTTTCCAGGTTCTTTGTATGTCAAGTAATTTTAGATTATATTCGGGATATCGTGAATGTTATGTTGTGGAAACTCTAGATTCTATCATATTCCTTTGAATAGTGTTGATATTTTTGTTTTGGTAGGCAATTAACATGATTTGATTTTGAAACTGCAAGCACTGCCTCACCTGTGGCATTCCAAATCTTAGTTCAGCTTTTTTTTTTTTTTTTTTTTTTGGTCCTGATGCATGGTTCAGAAACATGGGCAGAATTAATACCCCTGCAAGGTGTATCAGTTTTGTGAGGAATTGGTCTTTCACTTCTCTGGTTCTTTTATTTTCAGGATTATCCCTCATTTTCTTATGGCAGTGACCACTTGAGCTCTGCGTTTTTATTTTTTAGTCCAGAAAGACCACGAGCTTTTTCTTGGGGTTTCAACTTCCCACCTTCAGTCCAAAGTTTGTAAAATCCAGGAATTCATACCATGCCCTTTTCTTAAATCAACTTTTGACTCACTTCCAAAATCTCTCAGCCTTTGTCCATAGTTTTTATTCATATCCTTCAGGTAGTTGTTCTGTATTTTCTCTAAAATTTTTGGCTATAATCTCTGGAATGATCAGTCTCTTAGAGGTTTATTCCTCTATAACAGAAACAGACTTACCAAGCCTATGCATCGATTGATAGATTACAGGTGTACATATTTTTTAAGTATTTCATTTTATTAAAAAGTGAGTTATATTATTCAATCTATATAACTTCTATGTTTATAGACTAGTTAATCATCTGTAACAAAGTACTACTCATCGCATTACTGTGCAGTATCGATGAAGTCAAGAAGACTTGCTAAGTTTGTGCTGTATATTCAATATGTATTCAGACTTATACCATAATGTATCTCTTTTTGTTGTTTCAGTATTTTTAGTGAATGAGGATTAACAACCATGTATTCTGCCTTTGGACCATTACTATATATTGAACCCATAACATGTGTGTATTATTCTTCATACATATTCAGAGCATATCTTATAACAGTTCCTTTGGAACCATTATCCACATATGCTGTGAATACATATTAACAGCAGAATACATTTACATATTATGAGTTCATCATATTGAATGCATAGTAAAAATCTTTATAAGAATATAGTTATAATATTAAAAAGCTATTTACTTAAACATGTTACTTACCATTCTACCATTCATTAAATGTTATTTCTAAATTTTTAGTGGATATTTGCAGAAATCCCATGTTTCCAGAGGACTACATTATCAAATAAAAGTTTGTTTCTCTTTTTTCTAACAGGAAGCTTCCTGCTCATCTTCTCAACAACAGAATATAGTCTACATAGGTAAAAGAATTAGCAACTTTAGTTGTAATGAACACATTTTAATAATGAGTTCATTGCAGAGCTCTTATTTTTAATGGCCCTGTAATACAAGCAAAAGTTTTTATAAACTTCTGAAAGTCTCCAAATTCTATAAGATGTAAATGAAATGAAATTTGGAGCCATTTGACAAATTATGTTATTATATCTAGCTAGTTGTACATCAACCAAATAACCTAAACTCCTAATATGAACCCAACATGACTTTGTTTTCTGAGGAATCTTTGAGGTTCAACTGGTTGCTACAAGAGCTGTGAATTTTTGTGTGATTTTTAAGTGCCTTGGATAGTGTTATAGGGTCATAGGCTGAAGTCTGAGTGACTTTAAGCAGCCAAAAAATGCTCTCTAGAAGAGCAGGATATTTGTCTCAGTACTACAATGAAATCAACTTTTGCAATAGCAGAAAACAAAAGAGACAGACCTCTGCATTTAGGTAGCATTAATAACATGACCATTAAATCTAAGCTATCTAGTCAGAAGACTCCAACTGAGTACTGTGCTCTAAAGTCACGTCATAATCTAGAACATATTGCTCCAGCCAGTAGTCATTCATTCCACTCACTTGATTAATTCAAAATGCCAAATAGCAAATGTTTAATTTTGTAAGTAAATATAATATTGTGTCAACTGCAAAATAAAATTATCACATCACTCCAAGAATAAACATTTTTTAAAGGCAAAACCTTCATATTTATAATGAAGTAGCTCTTTTTCAACATGATGATCAGGTTAGTATCAACATTATTAAAATTATAAAAAATATATGTGGGGATAAACACTGAAAATGGGAACAGATAAAGAAATAAGAAATTTGTTTACAATACATTTACATTTTGGAGAAAACAATATTTATTATAGCAGATGCATGATGATATATTCCCCTTTTATCCCAAATACAGTTTTTCTGTTTTCTGTGCATTAGTCAATTCAACTGGGCTAGATTTAGAACTCTTTCTTCAAGTGAAATTCTCCCTAAGACCATGTGTGAAACAGATAAATGTCAATAAATGAATCACTTTAAATTTTTTTTATGGGTCTGTGGAAACTTCTTCAGTTTTAGGCATGATCCTTGATGCATTTCCATGGAGCTGGAGGGTGTAAAAACAGTGCACAAGCTTCTCAGCTCTTAGAGGTCAGGGCCATGTCTGTCTTACATTTCAGGATACTTTCTGTATCTTTCATGGTGCCTGGCCCAGAGTAGGTGTTCTGAATGTCTCTGAATGAATGAAATAAATGACTATCTTAAAATGTTGTTCCTTTTTGTAACCTCAACTAGTGCAGGTAGACAAAGCTGTATTTATCCAATTGTGTTAAAATTGCTGTGACAATAAAGATATATGGCATATACAATGAAATAGTAAAATACATTACATGGCATGTTTAGAAGCATAGCACAATACAAAGATCCCCAGACTAGATGAGAGTCATGAATTTGGGGTTCTGTTCAAAGTTCTTCTTTCACCTCGCAAATGATCTTTGTTATCACTGGGGCTTGTGCCAGTGTTACCTCATCTGTAACATGGTACTATCTGACCAGAATCTGTTAGCTTTTAACATCTTTACAATAGTAAAATTCATAGAGTAATACAACCTCAAATGTCATGAGATATTTCTTAATTGATGACAAAGTAGATATTCCAAATTGTTTCTTCAAACTGTTAATAAATGTTAGGTACAGAAATGGTGCAAACCCACAAAACAAACATTTTTGGATGTTCACATTTTAGGCAGGTATTAGGGATTGTCATATCCTCCATCTCTTCTTCTGAATTTTTTTCATTCTACTTTTCATGTTAGTATTTAAAGATATAATTTAATTGCATCTTTATATTAAATAGAGAGAGATTAAGTAAAGAATGAAAGTAGAAATGACAGATGGAGGCAAATGTTTTAATTCTGACAAAAAAAATTGTCAGATTTCTATTCTTTATAGAGAATGAAATTACTGTGAAAAACTAGATATAGACAAATAATCTTTCTAAGTAGAAACCCATCAGGCAAATAAAATTGAGATAGGGTTGACATTATGTGACATGAAAGTTATTTTTTTGAACCGGTACCAGCCACTGCAAAAACACACCGAACTATAAAGACCAATGAAACTATGAAGAAACTGCATCAGCTAACAGGCAAAATAACCAGCTAGCATCATGATGACAGGATCAAATTCACACATAACAATATTAACCTTAAATGTAAATGGGCTAAAGGTCCCAATTAAAAGACACAGAATGGCAAATTGGATAAAATGACAAGATCTGTCAGTGTGCTGTATTCAGGAGACCCCTCTCACATACAAAGACACACACAGGCTCAAAATAAAGGGAAAATTTACCATACAAATAGAAAGCAGACAAAAGTGGGGGTTGTGATCCTAGTCTCTGACATAACATCCTTTAAACCAACAAAGATCAAAAAAGACAACAGGCATTACATAATGGAAAAGGGATCAATTCAACAAGAAGAGCTAGCTATCCTAAATATATATACAACAAATACGGGAGCACTCACATTCATAAAACAAGTTCTTAGAGACCTACAAAGAGACTTAAACTCCCAAAGAATAGTAGTGGGAGACCATAACACCCCATTGTCGATATTAGATCAATGAGACAGAAAATTAACAAGGATGTTCAGGACTTGAACTCAGCTCTGGATCAAGTGGACCTAACAGATATCTACAGAGCTCTCCACCCCAAATCAACAGAATATACATTCTTCTCAGTCCCACATGGCACTTAAAATAGCCTTAAAATCGACCACATAATTGGAAGTAAAACACTCCTCAGCAAACACAAAAGAACTGAAATAATAACAGTCTCTCAGACCACAGTGCAATCAAATTAGAACTCAATTTTAAGAAACTCACTCAAAATCACACAACTATGTGGAAATTGAACAGCCTGCTCCTGAATGACTCTGGGGTAAATAATGAAATTAAGACGGAAATCAAGACGTTCCTTGAAACCAATGAGAAAAAAGAGACAACATACCAGAATCTCTGGGGTACAGCTAAAGCAGTGTTAAAAGGGAAATTTAGCTGGACACGGTGGGTCACGACTGTAATCCCAGCACTTTGGGAGGCTGAGGTGGGCGGATTGCCCGATTCAGAAGTTTGAGACCAGCCTAGACAACACAGTGAAGCTCCATCTCTACTAAAACACAAAAACGTAGCCAGGCATGGTGGTGTGAGCCTATAATCCCAGCTACTCAGGAGGCCGAGGCAGTAGAATCGCTTGAACCTGGGAGGCAGAGGTTTTAGTGATCTGAGGTTGTGCCACTGCACTCCAGCCTGGGCGACAGAGCAAGACTCTGTCAAAAAAAAAAA
>NW_012106509.1:2085739-2091069 GCF_000951045.1 Mandrillus leucophaeus
AAAAAAAAAAGCCCAGGACCAGACAGATTCACAACCAAATTCTACCAGAGGTACAAAGAGGAGCTGGTACCATTCCTTCTGAAACTATTCCAAACAATTGAAGGAAGGACTCCTCCCTAACTCATTTTATGAAGCCAGCATCATCCTGATACCAAAACCTGGAAGAGACACAACAAAAAGAAAAAACTTCAGGCCAATATCCCTGATGAATATCAATGCAAAAATCCTCAACAAAATACTGGCAAATCGAATCCAGCAGCACATCAAAAAGCTTATCCACCACAATCAAGTTGGCTTCATCCCTGGGATCTGAGGCTGATTCAACATGTGAAAATTAATAAATATAATCCATCACATAAACAGGACCAAAGACAAAAACCACATGATTATCTCAATAGATGCAGAAAAGGCCTTTGATAAAGTCAATATCCCTTCATGTTAAAAACTCTCAATAAACTAGGTATTGATGGAACATATCTCAAAATAATAAGAGCTACTTATAACAA
Organism: Mandrillus leucophaeus; assembly: GCF_000951045.1. NCBI lineage: Eukaryota > Metazoa > Chordata > Mammalia > Primates > Cercopithecidae > Mandrillus > Mandrillus leucophaeus. The sequence continues at coordinate 2,086,246 of NW_012106509.1, forward strand.
ACCCACAGCCAACATCATACTGAATGGGCAAAAGCTGGAAATATTCCTTTGGAAAACCAGCACAAGACAAGGATGCCCTCTCTCATCATTCCTATTCAACATAGTATTGGAAGTTCTGGCCAGGGCAATCAGGTAAGAGAAAGAAATAAAGCATATGCAAATAGGAAGAGAGGAAGTCAAATTGTCTGTTTGTGGCCAACATGATTCTATATTTAAAAACTCCATCATCTCAGCCCAAAAGCTCCTTAAGCTGATAAGCAACTTCAATGAAGTCTCGGGATACAAAATCAACTTGCGAAAGTCACAAGCATTCCTATACACCAATAATAGACAAACAGAGAATCAAATCATGAGTGAACTCCCATTCACAATTGCTACAAAGAGAATAAAATACCTAGGAATACAACTTTGTAAGTTGTAAGAGGGATGCGAAGGACCTCTTCAGGGAGAACTGCAGACAACTACTAAAGGAAATAAGAGAGGACACAAGCAAATGGAAAAGCATTCCATGCTCATGGAGTAGAAGAATCAATATCGTGAAAATGGCCATACTGCCCAAAGTAATTTATAGATTCAGTGCTATCCTCATCAAGCAACCATTGACTTTCTTTACAGAATTAGAAAAAAACTACTTTAAAATTCATATGGAACCAAAAAAGAGCCTGTATAGCCAAGACAATCCTAAGCAAAAAAACAAAAAAACAAACAAACAAAAAAAACACAGCTGCACAGCTGGAGGCATCACACTACCTGACTTCAAAGTATTCTGCGAGGCTGCAGTAATCAAAACAGCATGGTACTGGAACCAAAACAGACATATAGACTAACGCAATAGAATAGAGATCTCAGAAATAACACCATACATCTACAACCATCTGATTTTCAACAAACCTGACAAAAACAAGCAACGGGAAAAGGATTCTCTATTTAATAAATGGTGCTGGGAAAACTGATTAGCCATATGCAGAAAACTAAAACTGGACCCCTCCCTTACACTTCATACAAAAATTAACTCAAGATGGATCAAGGACTTAAATGTAAAATCCAAAACCATAAAAACCCTAGTAGAAAATCTAGGTGATACCTTTCAGGACATAGGTATGGGCACAGATTTTAAGATGAAATCACCAAAAGCAATTGCAGCAAAAGCAAAAATTGACAAATGGGATCTAAGAGCTTCTGCACAGCAAAAGACACTATCATCAGAGCGAACAGGCAACCTACACAATGTGAGAAAATTTTTGCAATCTACCCATCTGACAAAGGTCTAATAGCCAGAATGTACAAGGAACTTAAATGGCCGGGCGCGGTGGCTCAAGCCTGCAGTCCCAGCACTTTGGGAGGCCGAGACGGGTGGATCACAAGGTCAGGAGATGGAGACCATCCTGGCTAACATGGTGAAACCCCGTCTCTACTAAAAAATACAAAAAAGTAGCCGGGCGAGGTGGCGGGCGCCTGTAGTCCCAGCTATTCCAGAAGCTGAAGCAGAATGGCATAAACCCGGGAGGCGGAGCTTGCAGTGAGCTGAGATCCAGCCACTACACTCCAGCCTGGGCGACAGAGTCAGACTCCATCTCAAAAAAAAAAAAAAAAAAGGAACTTAAACAAATTTACAAGTAAAAAGAAAAAAAAATCAAAAAGTGGGCAAAGAACACGAACAGACACTTTTCAAAAGAAGACACTTATGCAACCAACAAACATATGAAAAAAGCTCAACATCACTGAAAATGCAAATGAAAACTACAATGAGATACCCATCTCATGCCAGTTAGAATGCCAATCAGTAAAATGTCAGGAAACAACAGATGCTGGTGAGGCTGTGGAAAAATAGAAATGCTTTTACACTGTTGATGGAAATGTAAATTAGTTCAAACATTGTGGAAGACAGTGTGATGATTCCTCAGGGATCTAGAACCAGAAATACCATTTGACATGGCAATCCCATTACTGGGTATATACCCAAAGGATTATAAATCATTCTACTATGAATACGCATGTACACATATGTTTATTGCAGCACTATTTACAATAGCAAATACTTGGAACTAACCCAAGTGCCCATCAGTGATAGTCTGGATAAAATAAATGTGGCACATATACACCATGGATTACTATGCAGCCATAAAAAGGCATGAGATCATGTCCTTTGCAGGGAAATGAATGAAGCTGGAAGCCATCATCCTCAGCAAACTAACACAGGAAGAGAAAACCAAACACCGCATGTTATCACTCATAAGTGGGATATGAACAATGAAAACGGATGGACACAGAGAGGGGAACAACACACCAGGGCTTGTTGGGGCAGGAGTGAGGGGAGGGAGAGCATCAGGACAAATAGCTAATGCATGCAGGGCTTAAAACCTAGATGATAGGTTGATAGGTGCAGCACACCACACATATACCTATGTAAAAAACCTGCACATTCTGCACATGTATCCCAGCATTTAAAGTAAAATTTAAAAAAGAAAAGAAAAGAAAGTTATTTCCTTGAGAGTAGTTACCATGTTTTGGTGAGTTTTTAAAATATTTTTTCAGTCATTTTTCGAAATTTCTAACACTGATCTCAGTGTTGGAGAAATGTAGTCAGTACCTGTCGATCAAAAACAATGAAAAGAAGAAAAGAAACAGAAAACGTGCAAACTTTTGATAGGTCATATATGGAATGTATATACTTCATGTAAAATTTAATTTATACAGCATTGGTTCATTTAACTCAACTCGGTTTACTTAATATATAAAAATAGCTCCTGTAGTCTAGGGATTCAGCTAAATACTGCTCAGAACTTCAAAACAAATAAGACATGATTCTGCCTTAAATTATTTAACAGTAAGTGAGATAATACACAATAGAGTGCATAAAAGAGACAAACTGTGCAACATCAAATGGTATCTATATACACAGAAAATATGAAGCTGTTTCATGAATATAACTGTCCTTCCATAACTGCATTCTGCATTTGAGGACTCAAACAACAGCAGATCAAAGTATTAAATATACTTATATAAATTTTAGAACTAACATTTACACAGCATTTGCATTGTGTTAGGTATTATAAATAATCTAGAGGTGAGTTAAAGTATATAGGAGGATGTGTAGGTTATTTGCAAATACGACCCCATTTTATTTAAGGGACTTGAGCATTCAAGATTTGGGTATCCTCAGGGATCCTAGAACGGATTCCATTTAGATGTCAAGGACCAACTGTACTCACAAATAAATAGAACTGGGTGGCTGTAGTGCTTTAGAAAGATGCTATAGTTCATTCACCCCAACAACTCAGCTCCACCTCATTGTCATTGTCTCTTGACTAAGCATCGGTTCTACAGAAAATGATTTATCACTTCACCATCAGCTTCATTTCTGATAAAACAACACTATGTTGCTCAAGGAGGAATCTTCTTATGTCCAGAACTAGCAAAAGGCAACAGAAAGACTGTCATTTCTCTAACATTGTCAATACCATAGATATACGCAAACACTTTAAAAATAAAACATTCATAATAGATAATTTCTCAGTCTTTTACCAGACAGGTGCCCTGTGTGGTAATACATATTGTAGTGTATTAACTGAGTATGTGTAATTCATACTAATTATTAGTCAAGTTTTCTTTTCTATTTGACCACATGTATATGTGTGTGTATATTTATGTATATGTATATATGTATGTATATATACACATACCTGCATCTCCCTACATACAAGTTCTTTTTCTCTTTCTCTTCCTTCCTTTTCTCCATCTCTTTCTAAAAACTTTTGAGAAGCTGCCGTAAAAGTCTGGCTTCCAGGTGTAAATACTCTCCCCGAGGACTCAAAACTTACCGATAGTGACCGCAATTATGCATCAAACTAAGAAAAAATGTGTAATAAAGAAATAATCAAAAGAAATAATTAAAGAGAATTAATTACTTCTGCCTGGGGAAGAGTGGGAGATGGCCTGAGTCTAAGTAAAGTCCTTATTTTCCCAAGTTAGGAATTGTGAACACAGAGCTTATACCTTATGTAACTAAACATCTGAAAATACATGAAATCCCTTATTGCATGAAACCTCATAATTCTCCTTCTACTATTTTCTTCTCCCTCAGTGAATAGTCAGGGAAGAGTAGTAAGGGCTGGAAAAAAATCAGAATCAAGTAATCCATGATTGCGCATAAGTCAACCCTCAAAAATATGCTTGTATACCTGGACAACAAGGATGGTGACATTACAAAAATTAATAAAGTCACCATTCTCATTACAATATTACAAAAGACAATCTACATTTCAGAGTAAGAACCAAAGTTAACAGGGACATCGTAGTACAAAGCTCCTCACTTGTTGGTAACCCACTAAGAGAAAAACACTTCAAAGAAGCACGTAGAGTTGACCAACCTAAGTGGATGTGAGTCACTATTTCCCAATCATCTTGACTTTAACCTATGACTCATCAAGCTACTTACTGTCTTCCTCCAAGTGCTTTGTGAATCAACACAGTTTTGTTTTTTTTTTTTTCATTCTCCCCACTAACACCACATTTCAAGTCCTCTTTACTCCATACTTGGATTGCTATGATAGATTCTCCACTAGTTTTTCTGGCTCTGTTTTTCTCTTTTAATCAATTATAGATACTACCCAAATATGGATTAATTCTTCCTTAAACTTTGAATTATTATTTGTGACTTTTCTAATATTTTACTTTTAACAGCTTCATTCACGATAAAAGTCAAGGCCAGGCATGGTGGCTCATGCCTGTAATCCTGGCATTTTGAGAGGTTGTGGTGGGAAGATCACTTGAAGCCGGGAGTTTGAGACCAGCCTAGACAACAGAGGAAGGCCTGGTGCCTAC
>NW_012106509.1:2091151-2100705 GCF_000951045.1 Mandrillus leucophaeus
AGGAAGGAAGGAAGGAAGGAAGGAAGGAAGGAAGGAAGGAAGGAAGGAAGGAAGGAATCAAAATCCACATTCTGTCAAAATCTCTGAAAGAAGGAAAGAAAGAAAAGAAAGAAAGAAAAGAAAAGAAAAGAGAGAAAAAGAAAAGAAAGATCAAAACCTACAACCTGTCAAAATCTCCTGTCTTGCTGGTTTTCTCCAGCGTGGAGGGGTGGTCCCCACCATTCCTCTGGCACTCCACATTCACTCCTGGGTTGTACCCGGACTTGTGACATACCTCTGCATAATAGGTTATATTTCTTCTCTTCGCCTTTCCAAACTCTGACTATCTTATTATTTTCAAAAATCCTTGCAGCTCACATAGAAGTTTCCATTTTTGGAATCATATATCTCTGGGCAAGATGTTGTATTTGAACACTGAGGTTAAGACAAGATTATTAATGAGCATAGTGTTCAGAAAGCTCTTTCCTAAAAATTTGAGACTGGAAATAGTTTTCAGGTGATGGGCAGAAGTTGGACAAAGAGGGAATGGGCACAACTGCTTCTCCTCTTATGAAAAGAGGAAGCTTAGATGGCTGGGCACTGTGGCTCACGCTTATAATCCCAGCACTTTGGGAGGCTTAGGCAGGCGGATCACAAAGTAAGGAGTTCGAGAGCAGCCTGGCCAATATAGTGTAACCCCGTCCCTATGGAAGGAAGAATGGCCATTATTTTTGCAAAAATACAAAAATTAGCCAAGCATGAGGGTGAGCACCTATAGTCTCAGCTACTCGGGAGACTGAGGCAGGAGAATCACTTGAACCTGGAAGGCAGACGTTGCAGTAAGCCGAGATGGTGCCATTGCACTCCAGCCTGGGCGACAGAGCAAGACTCTCTCTCGAAAAAAGAAAAGGCAGCTTAGGAAGGTGGGAAGGACTGGAGGAACCAATTTCAGATTGTCTTGATTCAAATTCTTTCTGTGTCACTTATTCTGTGTCACCATGGGCCAGTTACTTGCTATGAATTTGGTTCAATTTTCTCCTTACAGGTTGGTGGCAAGGATTATTTGGTCAGCACTTAGTAAATGTAAGCTATGCACAATACTATTAATAATAAACCAAAGCCATATCAATGATATCAGATACTTCAGAAGTGCTAGCCAATAGAGAGGGTTTAAAATACAAAAGTGAAGAAATGGGTATCCTGGGGGATGAAGAAAGAGTCAGGACAGGGTGATAAATAGCCAGTGAATGTAGTGATCAGGATAGTCTCCTACAGTGGTCCTTTCTATTAAATTCTCTTTCTTGACAACTTCATTTCGTCTCATCAGAAGATCAGCCCTTTGAGCCTGACACAGAGCCAAGTGCACTATAATGGCAATTAGGATACTGATAACAATGGCTGGCTCGTTGATAAGAACTGGGCAAAGAAATTTTCCTATGTAGATTCATAATCCTCATCAAAACATCTTAATAATTAGATATTATCTTCTCCATTATGAAGTTAGGGAAATCAGGATGTGAGAAATTATTTGCTCAGTAACACAGCTAAACATTTGTAGAATTTCATGTAATTAGATGACTCCCGCCTTTCAGTCTCTAGTAGAAAACTCTGCCCTGAATCCTAGATTCCAATTTTCAACTTCTAGATGGATGCTTTTAAACTTGAAATTGAAAACATCCAACATTTCACATATCTTTTTCCCAAATTTGTGTTTCTGTCTACTTTGTTCCTTCAAAAAATAATCTCTCCTTTTTCTCTACTCTCATAATCCTTGCTTCCTCTCTTTGGTACTTGCTACACTATGTTCCTGCTGCCCTATAATGGGTGACACAGATAGAACAATGTACAGTTGACTACTTTAAGCAACATGAACGCATTCTTCCTTCCCCAGTGGTGGTCCATTGTCCAGCAGACATGTTGTGAGCAACACCTGTAGTAGAACACAGATAAGCTAACTTCTCACAGTTATGTTTTGCTGTGATGACTTAAAAGGGATTTTCTGGTTGCTTCTAGAGTACGTTATATATTGTGTAGGAAGGAAAGAACTGAAGAGGTGACTAACATATACAGTTGGACAGAGGGACTCAAGTCTGTGCATTTAGTAGAGTTCTGGACATGAGGAAATTGTATAAACTATCATAACATATAATACATTGCAAAGGTTTATCTTTCAAAGGATGTGTGCTTTCCAGATGTTTCTGCATAAGTACATGCATTTGATATTCCTGATATGTGAAAATCAGTACTTTCTATTAATTACATTCCTTAGTTAACTTTATCGGTAAGAATGTCAATTCTATATTTAAGTCTCAGGGGTGCTGGGAAAGAGCAAAAAGTGGTTCTTAACAATTTTCTACTAAGATTTAAGAAATCAGTGCAAAATTAACCATATTACGGCCATTGTATGTTTGTGTATCTTCTATACTGTATAATCTTGAGAATGGGTAAATGTGTAACTCATACTTAGCTCTTGTGTAACAATTAGATATTGATGAAACTGATATCTAAAGATAGAAACAATGCTTTTGCATAGACACACTAGTTGTGACTGTGTGTTAAGAAGAGCTATTTCTGGAAGAGATGTAAATTTCTAAAAGAGTAGAATGTTAGAGAATGTCTAAATGAGAGGCAGGGGATAAGAAGAGGATGAGCAGCCAATGCAGTAGTTGGGAAAAATAAAGCAGAGATGTCAAAGGGCAATCCGGAGAAATAAAATGCATCCTTAAACCCTTCCTTTTCTTCCCTCCCCTGCATCATTTGGAGATTAACACCCCCTGTCCCCAACTTGGCAAGATTCTATTGGTGTTTCCAATGATTGTGCATAGCCTCATAGTCCCAGGGATGGATATGGTCCCAAGGATGGATATGGCCTTGACCTGAGTAATCATGATGGAACAAAGTTGATCCCAACTAGAGTCATTCCCAGAGATTTACAGTTACTGGAAAAGATAAATTCTCTTTTTCCATGATTCATAAACTGTAAAAATGACTCAAGCTCCAAATAACCATTCATTCTGTGCCAAATGAAGTGTATCTATTTGTTGTATGAGAAAAAAATCCTAATACACAGAAAGAAACAGAAGGAGAGATGGAGATGACAAGAATTCCATTAGTCCATGGCTTCAGTGACCAGGAATATCCATTTTCTTCCTAGTTCTGTGAGCCAATACATTCTCTTTTCACTTAAGCAAGTTGGAGTTGGGCTTTTTATAATTTGTGACCCAAAGTTCTGATTGATATAGGAAACAGATGCCAAAAATGTCATATATGTTACTGTGAAATCAAGGAGATTGAAGACAGAAAAACGATCATTTCCTTTGACTTTTAATCTTTAATAGTAATCTCTGAAAATGTAACCTCAGCATATTACTATGGATAAAAGCTAGCTTTCAAGCAATTTATTAAATAACGTTTAGGACTATAGTAACATTTTAGACGTGTTTTCTTGATCCTCACCACCACCTCCCCCAAACACACACGCTCAACAGAATCTCTAGCTTTGTTCACAAATAATAAACTAAATTCCAAGTATTATAGTCCATCTAATTTAAAGTTTAGAAAGGAAATTGTGAATATGAAGTACACAGCAAATTTAACTTTTGTTCAGTGTAAGTATTCAGTTCAGTGACTAGGAAAGCAGTTCTGACTTATACACTCAAGAATATATTGCTTTGGAAGTAAGATACTTAAAATAAAACTTCCATATGGGAAACATACATTCTTAGGACCCAAAACAGCACTAGAAATTACCCTTTCTAACAGACCAAATAATCGTGAATTAAATACAGAGAGAGGTGAATGGCTCAGGTTGATGTTTGTTAAGATTTTTAAAGTACTCTAAATATGAAAGATAATTCATGTAGCATGAATGGTTCAATAATATGGAGACTAGAAAACTTTTATATTGTGCGAAACAAAACATATTAAAGAACATGGAAAGAAACTATTTTTCTCAGTTGGGATTGTCATGTAGAAGGCAGATCTTTGCTCCGAGTTCTTTTGCTTCAGGTGGTAGAATTAATCACTGCATTGCTCTCTGGGGTAAAGCTGGAATCCCTTTCTCACTCTTAGGACATTTTTTGCTAAAGAAACTTATTATGACTCAAAAGTAGGCTAATGTGCAAATTTAATAATTTCTTCACATAAAATACATTGCAGCCTGGATCTAAATCTAGATCAGCGGGCATGATATGCTTGCAATTTGTAAGTGAGAGTTAATCGTTCCCTTCCTTTTTTTTTTTTTTCCCTATGGCTGGTGACCTCCCTGAGCCAGCCTCTCATAATGTTACAGTTTGGTACATTCTTATTCTCTGGCCATGAGCACTCAGGTTATACACTTTTAATATACAAAACTCCATTTCAGAGCCAGAGAGAATACTTTTTTATTCTTCACTAGAATTGTTACTTGTTTGAAGAAATTACAAATAAGAATGGAATTCCCCGAAAAGAAAAAAAAACAAAACAAAGGAATTGGTAAAACGAAAGGTAACTCGCAACAAGAAAAAAAATTTAAAAAAACCAACGGCCGAAATCTAAATGCTTAATTTGCTATTAAAACGATATCCAGTTAGATTGGTCATGGTTCATCCAAATGAAGTGAGAGAAAATAATTAGAGACAAACACAACCTAAAAAAGTCTCATTTGTAGCAGTTATTCCTGGAAAGCCTTCTAGCTTTCTATAAATATGTCAATTATTATTTAAGAACTGTTTGCTTTTGTAACCCCTTTCCCAGAAACACTCCATTTGCAAAAAGCACAACATACACACTGGTGTCATTGCACTAAAGGGAGAAAGAACAATGCTTCTGCATGAGAAGTTGAATATAATTGGAAAAACAGAATCCATAAATCACTTTGCAGCTTAAAAATTGACAAAAAATTAAAAAGCATTACCTACTATTTTATTAAAGGCATGTGATACAGATAAAGTACATTTTATATCAACCAGTATCTCAAATGCTAAAGAGTCCAACAATGAAGTCATCTCAGCACCTTGCCAAAAGAATAGAATATGACAAAATAATAAAAAATAAGTTAGCCTAGAAAATAAAATATTGTTTATATATGCCTATTAACAAAATATAAAACTAGATTAAATTTAACAAATGTTTAAGGTCAAATAATTTAGTAGTATCTAGAAGAGGTAAATCTAATTTTTATTAACTTTGAAAAATGTCTACGGCACATTGCTGGGTAAAAGATGCAAGATACAGAATAACACATATACGTGGAAAAATAAATTCATTAAAAATGTAATGGTTGAAACACATCTAATCTATTAACAGTGCTTCTGATGTTATCTCAGGAGAAGTAAATGGAAAAAAGGAGCTGGGAACAAAAGAATTTTTCTGTTTTACCCTGTGTTTCTTGTTTGTTTGTTGCAATATATTAAATCTTTTATTTATTTATTTATTTTTTGAGATGGAGTCTCGCTCTGTCGCCCAGGCTGGAGTGCAGTGGTGCGATCTCGGCTCACTGCAAGCTCCACTTCCCAGGTTCACGCCATTCTCATGCCTCAGCCTCCCGCGTAGCTGGGACTTCAGGCGCCCGCCACTACACCCGGCTAATTTTTTGTATTTTTAGTAGAGACGGGGTTTCACCGTGTTAGCCAGGATGGTCTCGATCTCCTGACCTCGTGATCTGCCCGTCTCGGCCTCCCAAATAAAAGGTATTCACTAGCCAGGGTCATTCAAAGTCGAGAAAGGTATAGGACACATCAGAGTTTTAGTCTCTAATATAATGAAATACCAGAAGATAAACCAGGATTACAAAATTTTGATATATTTAGACTACTTATATATGACAAATTAACCCTTTTAGGACACACAGAAATCTCATTTGAAATAAGAATGTCAAAAGTCTAAGTTTGATGACCTTCATCCACGTTGACCTTTACCTTTTAAGCTGGGCGTGGAGCAAATGTCTAGAGCATATAAATCCTCACCCCATTCATCAGGAAAATAAATATCATTGATGTTATTCTTAGTGATAATTTTGTGAATTATGCAGAAATGTTCTATAGGTTGCCATTTCTTATAGCCATTCTCAATAAAAGTGAAGGACACATTAAATTTGGTTCCTATAAGGTAATTCTACAAATTAGAGCGTTCTAAAGAAACAAGTAGATATTTTACTCTTCAAACCAGCTGGTTCCAAATACAAAACCATACCCACAGGGATTCTAATTCAACGGATATAAGATGGAGTCTGAGCAAATTGTCTTTTAACAACGTTTTAGGTAATCCTAATGAAAGAATAGGTTTAGTAATCACTGTCTTTGACTAAAGCTCCTCAGTATACATTGTTTCACTAGGCTGATATTCTACTATTCATATTTTGGCATATTCTTCTGTTCTTTTTTTCCTGAGGCATAGATTATATTTTACCTAATCACCATCACAGTGTGATTATTTTTCTTTTCTATGTATTTTCTTTTTTGAAGTTAAAATGCACCAATGTTTAATATTCTCAAAACCGTAAGTCAGTTTATACATCAAACGGCAATATATGTAAGTGATTTACTAAATAAAAATTACATTTATAAACTAAAACATATAAGGGTGGTACCAAGTTGCAACAAACTATATTAACTAAGACATAATAGTTTGAGATTTTTTAGATTAATGAAAATTCTGAAAACGATAGTCACTTAAATTTTTTTTTTTTTTTTTTTTTTTTTTTTTTGAGACAAAGTCTCACTCTGTCACTCAGGCTGGAGTACAGTAGCGCAATCTAGGCTCACTGCAAGCTCCAAGCTCCACCTCCCGGGTTCATGCCATTCTCCTGCCTCAGCCTGCCAAGTAGCTGAGACTATAGGTGCCTGCTACCATGCCCAGTTAATTTTTTGTATTTTTTTATTAGAGACAGGGTTTCACCGTGTTAGCCAGGATGGTCTCGATCTCCTGACCTCATAATCCCCCTGCCTCGGCCTCCCAAAGCACTGGGATTACAGGCATGAGCCACCACGCGTGGCCCATTTAAAGATTTTTTAAGAAGCTTACCAAATTAAATAGAAGAGACAGAATTCCAACTGCTTTTCTGTATTGTAGGTGAAAGAAGTTTTAGACTGACCATAAAGACTTAGCAAACACAATTCACAAATATGAGAAAGTGATTGGTCATCTTTTACAGAAATGCTGAAGTGGGATGGCTAAGGAGTTCTATGTTGGGAACAAATTTAAATACTAAGGAGAATAGGGAAGATGTGATCGTAAGTTTTTTTTTTCTTACCTAATACTATAAAATAATTATTCCATATTTTATAAGGAAACAACTATTCTTCCATTTTATTACAATCTGTATAAATACGATTTGTTAAATTTAATTTAATTCCTAAACAACTGGAGAAAACACTATTGCTTGTTCCATCACATATTTCAATTGATTAGTTACCAGCCACTAAAATGAGTGCTGTCTAAAATGAATGTGGTTAACATGAGGAGAAAAGACCTCTTAAATTACTGTAAGATATTTCAGATGGTGGTAGGTTCCTTGAACCGACTACTGTTTACAGAATTTTTTTTGAAGCAGGAACAGAGACAGGAACACCAGGATGAGACATTCAGCTAGGCTTTTATATGACTTTTACAACAAATAAGAAACCCGGGAAAGAGCACTGTTTGCCTCCTCCCCGACCACCCACCACCTATCCCCACCCCCGCCACTGGAACACCAACTTTTAACTGCTGTCTATACACAAAAAAGCACCATCACCAAAAGCATAAATCATGTACCAGCTAGGCCACAGTGAGGTAGAGTTATAAGCAGGCTCTTGGGGTCCCTGAATCCAAGCCTAGGATCTCAGACAGTATTTCAGGGCCTGCCCTGGGCCAGGGTGGAGCCCACTGCCCTGAAGAGTGAGGCCCAGGCCTGGCAGCATTCAATCCAAGCTGATGGAAGAAACCTTGAGCTTTAAGCAAACATTGACAGTGGCCTGGCAGAACCCCTTGTGGACTGATGGTGGTGGAGGTGGCCACAGGGAGAGACTCTTCTGCTCATGGAAAGGGGAGGAAAGAGTGGGAAGGGCTTTGCATTATGGTTTGAGTGCCAGCTTAGCTACAGTAGAATAGAACATCAGGTAAATTGCTAAAGTTTTTGACTCCAATTCCTGGCTCTCAGACAGTATCTCTGGACAGATTCAGGACTAGGGGATCTCGCCATTATAAAGGAAAGGGCCTTGGGCAGGGCCCAGTACTGTACTGCTTCAGGTCTGACCCAGAGCAGTCCCAGTGGTGATGGCCACAGGGGTGCTTGCATCACCACACCCTCGGTTCCAGGTGGCTCATCACAGAGAAAGAGACTCCATATGTTTGGGAAAAAGTAAGAGAAAAAATAAGAGTCTCTACCTAGTAATCCAGACACTTCTTCCAGGTCTTATCCAAGACCACCAAAGCAGTACCTCTTCGAGTCTGCAAAAACCACAGCGTTATTAGGCTTGGATTTGTCTATGTGGAAAGCCTTCCTAAAAAGGACAGGCACAAACAAGTCCAAACTGTGAAGACTACAAGAAATAGCTAACTCTTCAATGCCCAGACACTGAAAAACATCTATAAGCATCAGCAACACCCAGGAAAACATGACCTCAAATGAACTGAATAAAGCACCAAGGACCAATCCTGGACAAACAGATATGTGACATTTCAGACAGAGAATTCAAAATAGTTGTTTTCAGGAAACTCAAAAAAATTCAAGATAATACAGAGAAGAAATTCAGAATTGTGTCAGATAAATTTAACAAAGAGATTGAATTAATTCAAAAGAATCAAGCAGAAATTACAGAGTTGAAAAATGCAATTGACATGCTAAACAATGAGTTGGAGTCTCTTAATAGCAGAACCAATTAGAGAAGAACGAATTAGTGAACCTGAAGACAGGCTATTTGAAAATACACAGTCAGAGAAGACAAAAGAAAAAAGAATTTAAAAAAATGAAGCACAACTCAAGATCTCAAAAATAGCCTAAAAAGGGCAAATATAAAAGTTATTGGATTTAAAAGGGAAGTAGAGAAAGAGATAAGGGTGGAAAGTATATTCAAAGGGCTAATAAGAAATAAATTCCCAAACCTAGAGAAAGACATTCAAGTACAAGAAGCCTATAGAACAGCAAGTAGATTTTACCCAGAGAAGTCTACGTCAAGGCATTTATGAATCAAACTCCCAAAGATCAAGGATAAAGAAAGGATGCTAAAAGCAGCAAGAGAAAAGAAACAAGTAACATACAGTGGAGCACCAGTATGTCTGGCAGCAGACTTGTCAGTGGAAGCTTTACAGGCCAGGAGAGAGTGACAGGACATATTTAAAGTGCTGGAAAAGCAAAAAAACAAAAAAAAACAAAAAAACACACTTCTACCCTAGAATAATATATCTAGTGAAATCCATTAAACTTGAAGAAGAAATAAAAAACTTTCCAGATAAACAAAAGCTGAGGGATTTTATCAACACCAGACCTGTCCTGCAAGAAATGTTAAAGGGAGTTCTTCAGCCTGAAAGAAAAGGATCTTAGTGAGCAAGAAGAAATAATCTAAAGGTATAAAACTCATTGGTAATAGTAAGCACACAGAAAAACACAGAATAGT
>NW_012106509.1:2100755-2102276 GCF_000951045.1 Mandrillus leucophaeus
TCAAGGCATTTATGAATCAAACTCCCAAAGATCAAGGATAAAGAAAGGATGCTAAAAGCAGCAAGAGAAAAGAAACAAGTAACATACAGTGGAGCACCAGTATGTCTGGCAGCAGACTTGTCAGTGGAAGCTTTACAGGCCAGGAGAGAGTGACAGGACATATTTAAAGTGCTGGAAAAGCAAAAAAACAAAAAAAAACAAAAAAACACACTTCTACCCTAGAATAATATATCTAGTGAAATCCATTAAACTTGAAGAAGAAATAAAAAACTTTCCAGATAAACAAAAGCTGAGGGATTTTATCAACACCAGACCTGTCCTGCAAGAAATGTTAAAGGGAGTTCTTCAGCCTGAAAGAAAAGGATCTTAGTGAGCAAGAAGAAATAATCTAAAGGTATAAAACTCATTGGTAATAGTAAGCACACAGAAAAACACAGAATAGTATAACAATGTAATTGTGGTGTGGAAACTTTTCTTGACTTAAGTACAAAGGCTAAATGATGACCCAATCAAAAATAACAACTACAACAACTTATCATGACATAGACAGTACAATAAGACATAAAGAGAGACAAAAAAAGTTAAAAAGTGGGATGGGGGCTGAGTTAAAGTATAGAGTTTATATTAGTTCTCTTTTTGCATGTTTGTTTATGCAATCAGTGTTATCAGTTTAAAATAATGGATTATAAGATAGTATTTGCAAGCCTCATGGTGACCTCAAATTGAAAAATATACAATGGGTACTCAAAAGCAAGAAATTAAAGCCTACTACCAGAGAAAACCACCCTCACTAAAAAACAGGACAGGAAAGAAGGAAGAGAAGACTGCAAAACCACCAGAAAACAAATAACAAAATGACAGAAGTCCCTACTTACCTTGAATGTAAATGGACTAAACTCTCCAATTAAAAGACATGGAGTGGTTGAATGGATTAAAAAAAAAAACAAAAAAAAAAACAAAAAAAAACAGGACCCAGTGATTTGTTGCCTACAAGAAACACACTTCACCTTTAAAGACACACATAGACCGAAAATAAGGAGCTGGAAGAAAATATTCCACATGAATGGAAACCAAAACAGAGCAGAAGTAGCTATACTTAAATGAAACAAAATAGATTTTAAGACAAAAACTATAAAAAGAGACCAAGAATGTCATTATGTAATGATAAAGGGGTCAATTCAGCAAGAAGATATAACAATTTTAAATATATACGCACCCAACACTGGCACACCCAGATACACAAAGCAAATGTTATCTCTCCTAAACAGGGAGATAGACACCAATACAATAATAGCTGCATACTTCAACACCCCACTTTCAGCATTGGACAGATCTCCCAAACAGAAAATCAACAAAGAAACATTAATCTGTACTAAGGAACAGATGGACCTAATAGATGTTTATAGAACATCCCATCCAATGGCTACAGAATACACATTTTTCTCCTCAGTACATGGTTCATTCTCATGAATAAAGTATATGTTAGGTCACAAAACAAGTCCTAAAATATTCAAAATAGGC
>NW_012106509.1:2102526-2147657 GCF_000951045.1 Mandrillus leucophaeus
CAAATATTCAAAATAGTTGAAATAACACCATCTTCTCTGACCACAATAGACTAAAACTACAAGTCAATAACAAGAAGAATTTTGGAAACCATAAAAACACGTGGAAATTAAACAATATGCTCCTGAATGACTAATGGATCAAGGAAAAAATAAAGAAGGACATTGAAAAATTTCTTGAAAAAAATCATAATGAGAACACAACATACGAAAACCTGTTGGATACAGGGAAAACCGTATGAAGAGGGAAATGTATAGCTGCAAGTGCTTACGTCAGAAAAGAAGAAAAGCTTCTGATAAATAATCTAATGATGCATCTTAAAGTAATAGGAAAGCAAGAGAAAACCAAACCCAAAATTAGTAGGAGAAAATAAACAATAAAGATCAGAGCAGAAATAAATGAATTTGAAATGAAGATAACAATACAAAAGATCAATGAAACAAAAAGTTGGGTTGTTTTTTATTTAAAGATAAACAAAATTCACACACCTTTATCCAGACTAAGAAAAAAGGAGAGAAGACTCAAATAAATAAAATCAGAGATGAAAAAGGAGACATTACAACTGATACTGCAGAAATTCAAAGGATCATTAGTGGCAACTATGAGCAACTGTATGCCAATAAACTGGAAATTTTTTTTTAATGGATAAATTCCTAGACATATAAAACCTACCAAGACTGAACCTTGAAGAAATATAAAACCTCAATGGACCAGTAACAATGACCGAGATTGAAGCTGTAATAAAAGGTTTACTAGTAGAGAAAAGCCTGGGACCCAATGGATTCACTGCTGAGTTCTATCGAACATTTAAAGGACTAATACTAATCATACTCAACTGTTCTGAAAAAAGGAGGGTGAGGGAATACTTCCAAACTCATTCTATAAGGCCAATGTCACCCTGATATCAAAACCAGACAAAGGCACATCAAAAAATAAAACTACAGGCCAATATCTATGATGAATATTGATGCAAAAATCCTCAACACAATGCTAGCAAACCAAATTCAACAATACATTAAAAAGATCTTTCATCGTGACCAAGTTAGATTTATTCCAGAGATGCAAAGATGGTTCATCATATGCAAATCAATCAATGTGATACATCATATCAACAGAATTAAGTACAAAAACTATATGATTATTTCAACTGATGCTGGAAACACATTTGATAAAGCTCATCATCCCTTCATGATAACCATCCTAAAAAAATGGGTATAGAAGGAACATACATCAACAAAATGAAAGCCATATATGACAGACCCACCTCTAGTATCATAGTGAATGGGGAAAAACTGAAAGCTTTTCCTCTAAGATTTGGAACATAACGAGGATACCCACTGACACCACTGTTATTCAATATAATACTGAAAGGCTTAGTTAGAGCAATCAGACAAGAGAAGAAATAAAGGGCATCCAAATTGAAAAGGAAGAAGTTAAATTATCCATCCTTGTTTGCAGATGATATGATCTTATATTTGGAGAAACCTAAAGACTCCACTAAAAAGTTATTAGAACTGAGAAACAACGTTAGTAAAGTTGCAGAATACAAAATCAACCTGTGAAAATCAGTAGCATTTCCATATGACAACAGTGAACACTCTGAAAAACAAATCAGAAAAGTAATCCCATTTACAGTAGCCACAAATTAAATTAAATACCTAGGAATTAACTGAAGAAGTGAAAGATCTTCACAATGAAAACTGTAAAACACTGATGAAAGAATTTGAAGAGAACACAAAAAAATGGAAAGGTATTTCATGTTTATAGATTGGAAGAATCAACATTTAACATTGTTAAAATGTTCGTACTACCCAATCTACAAATTTGATGCAATCTATATCAAAATACCAATGACATTCTTCACAGAAAAAGAAGAAACCAATCCTGAAATTTGTATGGAATCACATAAGACCTAAAAGAGCCAAAGCTATCCTAAACAAAAAGAACAAAACTGGAGGAATCACATTACCTGACCGCAAATTGTAGTATAAAGCTATTGTAAACCAAATAGCATGGTACTGGCATAAAAACAGATACATAGACCAATGGAACAGAACACAGTACAGAAATAAATCCATACACATACAGTGAATTTTTTTTTTACAAAGACGCCTAGAACATACACTAGGGAAAAGACAGTCTCTTCAATAAATGGGGCTGGGAAAACTTGATAGCCAAGTGCAGAAGGAAACTTGATCTTTATCTCTTACTTCATGCAAAAATCAAATCAAAATGAGTTAAATACTTAATCTATGACCTCGAATTATGAAACTACTTCAAGAAAACATTGAAGGAACTCTCCAGGACGTTGGTCTGGGCAAAAATTTCTTGAGTAATACCCCATTAGCACAGGCAACCAAAGGAAAATGGACAAATGAAATGACATCAAGTTAAAAAGCTTCTGCACAACGGAGGAAACAATCAACAAAGTAAAGAGACAACCCATAGAATGGAAGAAAATATTTGCAAACTACCCATGTGATAAGAGATTAATAACCAGAAAATAACCAGCTCAAACAACTCTATAGAAAAAAATCTAATAATCTGATTTAAATATGGGTAAAAGACTTGAATAGACATTCCTCAAAGAAAGACATACAAATGGCAAATAGGCGTATGGACAGGAGCTCACCATGAATGATCATCAGAGAAATGCAAATTAAAACTGCAATGAAATATCATCTCACCCTAATCAAAATAGCTCTATCCCAAAGACAGGCAATAACAAATGCTGGTGAGGACTTAGAGAAAAAGGAACCCTTATACGCTGTTGGTGAGAATGTAAATTAGTACAACCACTACGGAAAGCAGTTTGTAGGTTCCTCAAAAAACTGAAAATAGAGCTGTAGTATGATCCAGCAATCCCACTGTTGGTTACATACCCTGTCCCCTCCTCCCTAAAATCAGTATGTTGAAGAGATATCTGCTCTCCCATGTTTGTTGCAGCACTGATCACAATAGCCAAGATTTGGAAGCAACCTAAGTGTCCATCAGCAGATGAACAGGTAAATAAAATGTGGCACTTATACACAATGGAGTACTATCCAGAATCTCATTTTAAAAAAGAATGGATTCTGTCATTTGCAGCAACACGGATGGAACTGAAGGTCACTATGTTAAGTGAAATCATCGAGGCACTGAAAGACAACTTGGCATGTTCTCACTTATGTTTGGGATCTGAAATCAAAACAATTGAACTCACGAAAATAGAGAATAGAAGGATGGTTACCAAAGACGGAAGGGTAGTGCGGGGAGCAGGGTGAGGGAAGGGGAATGGTTAGTGAGTATAAAAAAATAGTTAGAATGAATAAGACCTAGTATTTGATAAGACAACAGGGAAACTATAGTCAATAATAATTTAATAGTGCATTTTAAAACAACTAAAGAATATAATTGGATTGTTTGTAAAACAAAGGATAAATGCTTGAGGGGATGGATACCCAATTTTCCATGATGCAATTTTCCAGTTTTGCATTTCATACCTGTACTAAAATATCTCATGTACTCCATAAATATATACACCTATGAACCCACAAAAATTTTAAAAAAGAAACACATTTAAGATCACTAATGAATCTCTCAAGTACAAGTATTCATGAAGATCAAACTCATAATGTACAAACTCTTTTCTAATAATGACATAAATAGAATGTTTTTAAAAGCCAATAATTTTTCCATAAAATTCAGTCATTTTAATAAAATTGGATATTTGAATACATACAACACCCAAAATTTGTGTTGAAATATTTTATACTACTGTTTCCTCATGTCTAGATGCCTCCAATTGCACTAGCATACAGGGCAGTGTTAGTGAAAGATAATGCTGAGATGTTAACACATGGATTTTTCATCCAGATGTTTTAATTGCACACAGACACCATTGCTGATGATTAGCACTGATGATTGAAGAAAGGCATTGCTTTTCAGTGTGACGGTCAATTTTAGATTTTTTAAATCTCTTTTCATTTTTGTCTCATTTCATTTTATTCTGTATTATCTTATGACAAGAAAATGAAACAAAAGGAAAGGGAAGTTTACACACATTTTATTTTAAGTTACAGTTTATATGAGCATCAAACATGAGTGTTTTATTTAATTCTTTGGGTTGATACTTTTCTGGTTTCCTGAAATATAATACCCATTAATCCCTGTTTGCAGACACCTTGAAATATTTATTGAATAATACAATACAGATTCTAAAACATAATCTTCTTTTATGAATACTGGCACAATTTCACCCAGCTCTGTGGAAGATTTAAGAAAAATGGCAGGGCAAGATCAGACATTGTTTACATCTCACCTCCAGCAAGATATAACTTTACTCTTGGCTGACCTTTAAGCAAAAGCAATGGTTATGTAACCAAGTAAGCTAAAAACTAAACAGGAAAAGACAAGCAAGGGGTCACAGAGCTGGGAATGAACTACAAACTTACTCTATTTGTTAAACTTAGATTTTTATCATGTTACTCAAAGAAACACTAAAGTTTTCCAAATGGGAAAATATGACCAATATTTTATTTTTGCTATCTGAACATATACATAAATATTTCAGTATTTAAAATAAGTTACTTAGAAAGTCCACTATAAAATGTTTTGCAGTATTTTGTAATGTCAGGCAGTATTATCCATTGTCAAAATAAAATTTTTGAACGAATTGCGTTCTATCTTTATATAAAATTGGTTATAATTGAAGCCCATGCTACATTGTTCCTGAAGCATACATTCTGACGTTGTTTTGAAATTAAACAGGTTTATCTTTCAGAAGTTTTAAGTCGAGACTTATCAACGGGCATAAGAATTATTTCTTAAAGCCTTTTTCCAACTTCATTATTTCTAGCACATAAATCAAGATAATAGCTATATCATATGTTCAACAGGAAAAAAATTATTGTCTATGAGAAAAAGACAAAATAAAAGGAGTGATACAACCTATAAATATGCTAAGGTTTGAAATATCTTGTTTTCAGTAATATAAAAAATATTTTCAGCAAATTAAGTCTTATTTTGATGTCCCCATAATAAGTATCTTTAATTTTTTGACAGAATTTAGCAGTCATTTAGTACATTTTTATTTTTATAAGTAATTGAATCTTTAATATAAGTACTTTCTAGCATAATTTAAACAATGAGGCTATAACATAAATTGCTACTGAGGGGATATGAAAAGAAAGCTGGAGAACAAGAGAAAAAAATGCACTGAAAATGTATGAATTGAGTAACAGGTGTTAGGTGGTGTGCATTAGAAGATGAACAGGACACAGATTGCTTACAATCTGGTGGGGAGATACAGACATAACATAAACAATTAAAATACAGTGGACAAGCAGTAAAACAGGGAAAATCATATCCAAATATCTAGCAGCAGGGATACCTAAGTGACTTCTGGTAGAGGAAAGGGTCCCTGGACAAGATATCTTATCTAAAAAGGAATGACAATGAGTCAATAGAAATACAAAACCCATTGTAACAATAAAGACAGCTTCCTATGACTAAAGCAATAGGGATTATCAGAAAGAGAATGATGAGGCTAAAGAAGGAAACAAATCTGGAAGAAATCTGTAGCCATGTTAAATAGTTTAAAATGTCTTCTAAAAGAATAAAAAATAAAGTAGACCAACAACCACCCCCAAAGGGTTTTAAATGGGGGTTTAACATGTTTGTATTATACTTTGGGATGGTCATTCTGGTTACATTTGGAGAATGAGTGGAAATAGCATAAGACCACAAAATCCAGGAGAAGAATTGGCTTGGAAGCCTATTATGTTAACTCAGGGGAGTGGTTTCAGTAACACTGGGGAAGAAGGGGAGCAGATAGACTTGGGGGCTATTTAGGAGATAGCACCTTAAAATGCTCACTGAGGAAAAACGAGACGGTCATGGCATTCACTGAAATATGAACATGGAAAGAGGACTAGGTGTAAGTAGGGATAATGATATAGTTTTATACATACTGACCTTCTCTTAAAAAGCCTGGATGTGGACATCAGATAAGCAATTGGATACATAAGCATTATGGAGTCTTGATATATACATGAGATTTTTTTAATTGCTATCTTTTACATATATACATATGCAACTCAATAAACACCACCATCTAAACACAGTACATATCATGCTTGTACTAAAGTAATAATATTCTAATTAGGAAGGCAGATGATGATGTGACCAGAATATTCTTTTGGGAGAGGGAATCGGAAGAGTATCAATGAAATTTAAACATTTTAACAAAGGAATACAATAACATTAGACTGAGAATGAGAAATCTAATGAGACTAAGTACAGAATGTATCCATCATTAAAGACACAAAACCTGGCTGCTGTTTTGATGTTGCTCTGTTGTGTGTGTGTGTGTGTGTGTGTGTGTGTGTGTGTGTAGTCAGTGTTCTTAATAAGACTTCTCAGCTTTCACAGTGTTATAAGGCAATTTTTATGAAAAACCAGATATAACTATCTATTTCCCATGGAGGAAAGATCCATAAATTACAGCTGAGGTTATTTGTCAGTTATGTAGTTTAAAAATTCTTTGGCAGATAGGATTAAAGTGTGAGAATTGATCCTGAACTCCAGCTGAGGGGCCTGCGAAATTATAAAGATAATACGTTCAGTACAACATCTCCTGCTGCCCAATTTAAAGGGGCTGGGTAGGAGGTCAGCGGAAGAGAAGGCAGTTGGATGGCACTATTTGAAATATTTTAAATAAATGTTTTGTAAGAGACTAAAGTATTATGTAAGGAATGAAAATTTTTTTCTAAGCAGAATCTTCATCCAATCATTTGATTTATGAATGAGAGATTTCACTTAGAGTCTTGGAGCTTGCAGTCAATCCAGTCTTCAGCTGAGCATTCTCTTCCATGGTATAGTTTTTAATGCCTTGTCTATTAAAAAATGACTAACAAGAAAGATTGTATTTTTTCCTACAATTTTCTCAGCAAAATCTTCTAATGCCTTGTCTATTTTTTAAAAAAAATGACTAATAAGAAACGTTGTATTTTTTTCCTACAATTTTCTCAGCAAAATCTTCTGTGATCTAATAATTCTCACATAGAGAAACCTGTTTACAACTTTCTGCAGGGATAGTTAATCCTTTTATATCATAGTTGCTGCTCAGAAGCAGTCCTAAACCTCTTACAGATCCTAAGGATGTTATACCATTAATTGGCTGGCTGAAGCAAAGCAAGACAAAATGTATGGTATCCCTAGTTGTTTTTTTTTTTTTGGAACAACCAGGTATCCAGGAATCAAATGATTAACTACATACAAAAGCTGGAGTTGCGTGATTGATTTGTTCCACAAATATTTTAGGTATTTACAAATATGCATACAGTGTAGCAAAATAAAAATAATTTCAAACTTATAGAAAGAATGAGAGAAAAAGAACATAAAGCAGGAAAGGAAGGAGGTGCCAGAAATAGGGGCAAGACACAAGATTCATGACGTGGAGTCGACTTGCTAAAGGTGAACTCAAAATGTTCTCTAAGCTTGTAACATCAAGGGAAATCATATTTAATTATGAGGCTGACAGTATCCACGAGGAAAAAACGAAGCACTAGGGCAGAAGTCCATCAAGTTTTGATTTGCAATCTAAGAGGAAGAGAGGGGAATCTTTACTTTAAAATAAACAGCAAGTTCCCATCATTACAGGAGACATGGCGAGGAGCTTCCCCCATTGTATCTAATGATGTCCCTCTTCAAGGCAGATGGCATAATGTAAAAGGAATCTCAAGAGTGAGAGAGAATTGGGTTTCAAATTATCAATATAACTCCTAGCCAGTAAAGATTGATAGCCCCAAGATCACTATCATTTGTTACTTATTGAAAAACAGACGGTAATAAAATAAACAGTATGGTATGCAAAGCTTTAAATGTTGTGCTTCACAAGCAGGAGTGGCCAAAGTTACAAAAGGTCTTGGATATCAAACTATGGCAGAGTGGAAAGAGCAGTGGACTGGGAGTCAAAGCCTGAGTTTGAGTTCCAGCTCAGCTAACTTTTAACTGGGCGGGTTACAGATGATCCCATGGAGGCTCAGATTCACATTTGTAAAAAGGGTTTAGTAATACCAATTTGGAAGGTTTTGTAAAGATCAGGCAAATTATTTTGCATAAAAATTGTTTCTCTGCATTATCTGAAATAAACTTTTCTTTATATTATCTGAAAGATCCTTTAAATATAGTTGGAAAATGTTTTCAAGTACACCGAAAATTGTTTCATAACTACCCCAAATGATAATTTATCATTATGTGACTTTACAAATAGTTATATGAAGAAAGCTCTTTTGAAATATATTTTAATTGTTATTATTAACAATACCTACAATTATTTGAGATCCCAGAACGTGAAAATTAATCTATTAATTACTTGACATGTTTCATTTTATGTAACTAATACAATATTTATGAAGCAAGTCTTATTCATGTACCCAATTTACAAGTTGTGAAATTAAAGAGGTGAAGTTACTGAGCAGGGGTTAGATGTGAAGTTTGTCAAAAAAGAGGACAAAATTAAAAGAAATTCTATGCTGAAGGAAAAGAAGAGAAATACTTAAATATAGAAATTATCTGTTACACAATAAGATCGGGCACTTTTAAGGCATTAAGTTATCATATTAAATGATTATTGGTACTTGTTGATATCGAGTGTGAAATTCCTTTACAAGAGCATATTTAAAGGCCAATTTTAGAAACCATGTTTGGTATTTGGTAAAAATTTTCAGATAATTCACAGATGATTCCAATTGTTAGTCTTTAAAACCCAGGAGCCCAGGGCATTCATCTGTAATGTCCACCATTGAAAGAGCCAGGCACCACTAGGAGCTTGTACCAGCGCCCTCCAAAAGCTACCTTACAATTCAGCAGTGATGATACTCATGCTCACCTCTTACACAGTAATTTATTTTTTGCTATGTATATTTTGAGAATAATCTTTTTTTTCTTTCAAACCAGAAAGACTGTTTTCAAATCATCCCAAATGAAAACTCATTTTTATGTAAAATCACAACTGGTTATTAGAATGAGCACCATTTGCTTTCTTCATTTTCAGGGCAAATTGTGTTCTAAGCAAAGAGACCCATGGAAATAAAGATCTACTTTGCTTTCAGTTCAGAGATTCTGAAAATCCAAAGAAACAACTAAATCGGGTGTTGAATAATAAAAAGCACTAAAGAAATGTAAGAATTATTATTTTACCTTGACTAGCAAGATTTTCTATGAAACTATAATAGGCCAAATTAAATGCATATTATATGTTTTATATATATATAAATGAAATACATATAATATCAATATATAAACAAATGTATAAAATATAAATACTTGATTAAAAATATTAAGAATAGCATTGGAAGCATATATCAACAATAATTTAATGATTTTTATTGATTCTTTATCTTAAAATGCCTGAGGAATATTAATTTGTTTGTAAGTTACTACCGTTATAAAAGCCATTTGCACAGGAGGTTGTTCCTATTCTGTTCCCATCATCACCCAGCTACCTTTATTTGCTAGAAGAAATCCGTCATTTATTGCTAGGAGCTGAGAATCAAAACAGAAAGAATGTTCAAACCCTAGAGACTTAATATCTAATTGCAGCAACAGTATGGATGTTTAAAAGAGAAGGAAGAATAAATAACAATACAATTTTGCATGTCCTAAATTCCAAATGGAAGATTATCTGTCTTTCTAATTCTGAGGTCATACCAGCCAGCTCTGTGTTGGTTTCTAAAGGATTCCAAGAGAAAACTAACATTATTTAAATATGCAGATAATTAGTAGAATAGAATTTCAGAGGAAGGAACAATAGTGATGTACCTTTTGAAGGCCTCAGATTTCAAATTGCTTGCTCTTCCCTTGCTTCTCAATGAGGGAGAAAGAGAATGGTTTCCATAATAATATAAAAGTTCCATTATTTGGGGTTCATTCAAATAAGGTTTTGCTATAATAACAAAATGATAATTAGATTAAAGAGGTTTGATTTTGAATTCAGTGACAACATTTTTACCACCCAAGACAAAGAAGGGCGAGTTATCTGACTACCTGAATCAACGTTCATGTCTTTTTACTGGTAGGAAGATTTGGCCTAAATCAATTCCCTATTTCACTTTGAAAAATGAGAGAGGGGAGTAGAGATAACTTTAGTTATGTTTTATGTATGAAACTATTAACAGAAGTCTCTGATTAAGTAGATTAAAAAAATAAATAAAATCATACATTGGTCAAAATATTACAGTATTTTATTTTATGGGTAGAACTTAGCTCTGGAGTTAAATTTCTTACTAGCATTTTACAATAGTAAATGTAGATAATATGTCACCTTTAAGCATGCAGAACATCTGTCAAAATGAAAAGTTCAGGAAAACAGGAAAATATAATGGTTAAATGTTCAAGTCCTGGTATTAATGTGCCTAGATATGAACTCCCCTAACATAAAAGTATGTCCTTCAATGACGTATTTTTTCTCTCTAATGCCCTGGTTTTATCATCTACAAATGGGAATGCTGCAGTTTAAATGTATATGTCCCTCCAGTATTTATGTTGAAATTGATCACCAATGTGATAGTGTTAAGAGATGGGGCTTTAGGAGGTGATGAGGTCATGAGGGCAGAGCCCTCAAAAGTGGGATTACTACCCTCATAAAAGAGACTAAAGGCAATGTTAGAGTCTCTTTTGCCCTTACATTACTGCCTCCAGGTAAGGACACAGCAACAAGGGCACCATCTATGAAGGAGATGCCAAATCTACTGGCAGTTTGATCTTGGACTTTCCAGCCTCCAGAACCATTAGAAATAAATAACTATTATTATACATTACCCAATCTTAAGTATTTGGTTATAGCAACACAAACAGACTAAGGCAGGGAATAATAACAGTACCTTCTCCATAAAATAACCATAGGATTTAGTTAGAGAATATATGAGGAGGATGCTTAGCATGAAAATAACAATAAATGTTAGCCATTATTGATAGCCAATAATTTAGAATACATTTAACATTTTCCTTATAGTCTTGAAACAATGACTCTCAGTCTCATCTGGGTTAGCTTTTTTGGAATCATCTGGGTTAGCTTTTTTAAAAATTATAATATCTGGTCTTACCCCTAGAGTTTTTGGTTAAATTAGTGTCCAATGAGTTACAAGAGCTCCCCAGGTAATTATAACATGCAGCCAGAGTTGGAAAGATCTGGTCCAAATATTCCCAAGCAGATGTGTAGCATTGCACCCCTCTGTCAGCATCTAAACCAGTCATTTCTCCAAACTACATTCTACGTAACACTATTGCAGCAAGTTGTTTCCTAAAAATAAATAAATAAATAAGAAGTAACTTAACATGGACAAATGCACAGTCAACTAAACTTGATGCTGTGTATATCTCTTAGAGATTCATTTTTCACAATACCAATTAAAAGATCTAAGTCCTGCCTTAAATAAATTTATTTATTTATTTATTTAGATGGAATCTCGCTCTGTCATCCATGCAGGCTGGAGTACAGCGATACAATCTCAGCTCACTGCAACTTCCACCTCCCAGGTTCAGTTGATTCTCCTGCCTCAGTCTCCTGAGTAGCTGGGATTATAGGTGCATGCCACCATGCCCAGCCAATTTTTGTATTTTTAATAGAGACAGGGTTTCACCATGTTGGCCAGGCTGGTCTCAAACTCCTGACTTCAGATGATCCACCCACCTCAGCCTCCCAAAGTGCTGGCATCACAGGCATAAGCCACCGCACCTGGCCAAATTTGTTTATTTCTGATGAATTCAGAGTTCCCCAAAATCTTTTGTAATAAGGAAATGTTTCCTTAAGGAATGTTTAACTTTCTGCTCAACCGCATGGGGTAAGCATCTCCAATTATTAGTTGGTTGGCTATAATATCAATTAATTAATATAGATAATCAATATACATATTAACAGCTGCTAGTCCTAAATACTGAGGATTTAAGGCTAAAAGGCACAGGGTTTAGCTATCTGAATTATGTATGGTCTCTTTTTTTTCCCCAAAATCACAGTTATCTTGACTTCACACAAGACCTACTACTCTATGTGAGCAAACCTGTCAATATGTATTCTTTAACATTTCACTGGGAGTCTAATAATGAACTGGGTTTGAAAATCACTAATTCATAACCTTTCATAGTAAACCTTTGAGCTCTCATCTATTTTGCAAAATAATCAATGAAGAAATCAAAGCTAGAGAAACCACTGACTAACCCAAGGAAAATGAAGGAAACAAAGGATAGATGACAAAAGAGAAGAAGGAGGGCACCATGAAAATGCAGCAAAGCTGCCCAGTGTGTGTGTGTGATGTATGTGTGTGTGCAGGCCTGTGAGTGTGTGTATGTGATGAGACCGATGGCATTGTATGGAGAGGGAACAGGAAACGAGGTATGCTTTGAATCCATCGTAGGCTGAGGAGAAACAGAGCTCTCTTTTATCTGAAAGTGATGACAAACTCCTGGCCTTTAGCTAAAGATATTGAGAGAAGTGGAAGTACAGGGAAACTGCAGGAAGAATAAAGTAATGATAAACTTGGGAGTTGAATAGTTTAAGACAAGAAACTTCAAACTTAAATGGCCATAGGAGTTAGTTAGTTTGGAGTCCTCCATGTCTATGATTTCCATCTTTATGTTCATGTGCACCCACTGTGTAGCTTCCACCTATAAATATACAGTATTTTATTTTCTGTGTCTGAGTTAGTTCACTTAAAATAATGGCCTCTAGGCCAGGCGTGGTGGCTCACGTCTGTAATCCCAGCACTTTCAGAGGCCGAGATGTGCCGGATCACCTGAGGTCAGGAATTTGAGACCAGCCTGGCCAACATGATGAAACTCTGTTTCTACTAAAAGCCACAAAAATTAGCCGGGCATGGTGGCAGGCACCTGTAATCCCGGCTACTAAGATTGCTTGAAGCTAGGAGGCAGAGGTTGCAGTGAGCCGAGATCGCACCAATGCACTCCAAGCCTGAGCCAGATTACATCTCAAAAAATGAAAAATGGCCTCCAGCTCTATCCATGTTGCCGCAAAGGACGTGATTTCATTCTTTTAATCGCTGCATAGTATTCCACAGTGGATATATGCCAAATTTCCTTTATCCGTTTTAACTGCTGCTGGACACTTAGGTTGGTTCCATGACTTTGCTATTGTGAGTAGAGCTGCGATGAACATATGCATGCAGGTGTCTTTTTTATATGATATATTTTCCTTTGTATAGATACCCAGTAGTGGGATTGCTGTAAGTTCTATTTCAGCTCTTTGAGAACTTTCCATACTGTTTTCCCTAGAGATTGAACTAATTTACTTTCCCACCAGCAGTGTGTAAGTGTTCCCCTTTCTCCACATTCACATCAACATCTGTTGCTTTTTAACTTTCTAATAATAGTCATTCTGACTGGTGTAAGATGATATCTCATTGTGGCTTTAATTCGCGTTTCCCTGATGATTAGTGATGTTGAGCATTTTTTCATTTGGTAGTTGGCCACTTGAATACAATGCTTTTAAAGACGATGTCTTGTTGGGTCCCAGCTTTTACATTTTGAGGGTTCTTTAGATATTTTAACTCGTGGGTAATATGCTTAACCGCACCTCAGGTTAAAAGGTAAATTTCTAGATTTGATCCAGATAAATTCTCATGTCACTGTCAGGATTTTGTGAGAAATAGGTATCTATTGTCTAAACATGAAAGTTATGGTTGTGAGAATACAACTTCAACTTAGAGAGACACATAAATCTCAACACTGATGTTGGAATTTGGGGGAAGAAAGCCAGATTTCTGTAATGTTATGTATAATTTTCAAACTTCAGTTGTAAAGTTGAAAAATCAAAACTAATTTTAACCTCAACCTCTATGGACATCTAGTTTGAATAGAGAGATGTCAGTGTTGGAGCTACTGAAATTGGTTTGGGGATGCTGCCCCATACGTCCACAGAAATGGAAGCCCTGGGACATGGCTGCCCTCTTGTGGCTTGCAATTAAGCAAGCTTTGGAACCACTCACAGTAGTTTCTCTCTGCCAGAAACCAAAGAATTTTAGGCAATATTGTGCCTGGGATAGGAGCAGAGACTTAAATTTCTGGGTAGTTCATGGAATCCACATGTTGAAATCGTGTTAGGCCCTGAATGTTGAGAAAGCATTAGCTTAAGTGAAAGTCTATAGAAGGATTTCCAACCTAAAGTGATTGTGACTTGATTTCCTTGAAAGACTTCATTTAGAACCAAGTGTATAGCAAAGTAGATAGGAACGGGCATTTATAGCTGCAAATCAATAAATAGGTAAAAGTACTCCACGTCTGTGTTCACTATAAGCCTTTCATTGGCAGGCAGTAGAACACTGCTTAAAGAACAAGTCTTGTTCTATATCAAAGTTGAAGAAGAAACATATTGTAGTCAAGATTTATTAAGCAATGTTGGATATTTTTGTAACCTAAAGAAATCTCTCCAATTCTTTCTGTGTCTACCTTGGTCACACACCAAAACCAAGTTTGAATGATGGAGCTCAGGGCCAAGACATTGGGAAGCATTGGGGAGGTTGGAAGGGTGTTCCAGTCTCTAGCAGCTTCTACAGGCTGATTCTCCAATCTTCAAATAGAATTCCCCTAACCTTAGAGCCATCCCAGCTTTAGATTGAAGACTGAATACCCCAATTTACTTTTATTTTGCATGAATGAATTGTAATGAAATTCTCCGTATGTAACTATCTAGTTGCTTCTAGCATTCTGCAGACACCAACCATAAATAAAATTAATTCATTAATGACGTAAACTGGGTTTAGTAAAAAATGAGTTGTAATTGTTATTTAAGGGATAAATAAGTGAGAGGTTTATTTATCCTCTCACTAAGTGAGAGGCATCAGAGAAGCTGTGAAGGCATAAAAATATTGGGGGAAAAAAGAAGGAATTTAGGAAACATTGCAGCTAGTTATGAATTAGAGTGGATTTAATTTTCTTGAACAGATACAGTGAAGATCTGAATTCTCTACTAGTGCTTGGGTCAAATATAAGACACAATTTTAGTGTGTGTATCTAGGTTGTAGAAGACTTACGGAGTTCCAACTGCTTCAGGCAAGCACTGGATTGGGAAAGTACTTCACATGTGTTACTCCATATCATTTTCAAAACAACTTTATTAAGATGAGAGAGGTAACATCCTTAGTCTCTCTCCTCTAGTAGGTGGCATAAGCAAAATTTGAAGCTGGGTGTGATGGACTCTGTGGCGTATGTTATTTCTACTACATGGGCAAATCATAAGTCATTCTCTGCTATGTATGTTTATTATTAAGTTAAACTAGGAGCAGACTTTCAGAAGCAGCTGACAGTGGCTATTAATTATTGTCAAAAGTAGCAGTTTAATAAAAATTATTTCCATCTATATTTGGTAAACATTATTATTCAGGTAAACAATATCAAAAACCTAATTCAACAGGTCAATTCATGAAGCTACTTTGGCTGCATTTTGTATCTCACTCATCTTGATCAGCTACCATGATAAAGTATTTTTCAGACAACTAAACATTTCATAAGACATATATAAACTTATTTCTGGTCAGTTCACTTCCATTACTAATATATACCATTAAATTTTTTTCGAGACTAAATACCTTTTTCATGTTGTATAATAAAGCAATGACACATGTTGTAACAAGTACATTTTTTCAAGGGCTGGAATAGATTTAAAGTTCCCTTTAAGGAAAAATTTGATCCTTCCAAAAGGTACCCTCTTTGCCCACTTCCATCTCTAAGTGGGCTGACCTTTTAAAGCAAAATACCTTTTAAAGCAAAATACCTTTTAAAGCAAAAAACACCTTTTACAACAGAGTAATAATTCTGTATCACTCTTATCTGATTGGTAAAGCTAATGGATCTCTTTTAAGTTAATAAGACAAAGAAATCACACACGAATTGATTTCAATTGCCAAAGCTTATTCAAAATTAACTATCCATTCACCTCTCTAGATTATCTAAGATTTATCTCTCTAATGAGATGCATCACCAGAAATCAACATGACTATACACTATTCTTGCATTTACCTGAGGCAGTGTTGGTTGAGCATAGGTTATGTATAGACCTGAGGTCATATTCCAGCCTCTCCAAATGTTAAATGTGTAACCTTGAAAAAATTACTCTCCTTGAGCCCAGTCTCCTCACCAGTAAGAGAACTTTAGAAATTCAGGTTGGTTCAGCAAATAAATTTAGAGTACCTGTTAGGAATCATATTTTGTGCTGCAGTTAGCTGTACAAAAGTTTATTCATTTATTGGCCAATATGAATTTTGACCATACACTACTAGCACTGTCTTAAGGGCTAAGGTTAAATCTTTGAACAAGGCCACCAAATTCAATGTCCTCATAGCCTTCAAGTTAGTAAAATATTCAGAAAACATAAAGAAAATAAAGAAGTAATCCACTATAAACTTAGATAAGTAATGGAAACTATGAAGAAAATAAAACAGAATGAGCAGAGATTTTGTGGGAACATGGCTACTTTAGAAATTGTAGGAAAGATCACATCCCATTTGACAGATAAATAGATTTTAAGAAAGGATAAATAAGACATCTCTCTATTCAAGGAGTTTACAGTCTAGCAGAGGGAAGAGGGGCATCAGCACACTTTCAGTTTTGCTACAGTAGAGATATGCATTTAGAGATTTTGGGGGGAAGATATGCCTAAACAATGTAAAAATGCCTCATGTAATGTTATGCACAAATAGGTATTCACCAAATGTTAGTCTTCTTTCCTCTCTTTAAGATTTAACATGGTGCCCTTCTCCTTTAATCAATATAAGAAAAAAGTCAATTGAATCATCATGATTACTTCTTAAAATCAGAACATCTTTGTCCCATTAGATGTCTAAAGAATGGATGCTTTGTTTTTTTGAGAACAAAAATGTTGTAACTCCACAGACTTCCCTCTTCTTTTAGCTTTTAATACTAAATATGGTGCTTGATTTTTGCCTGTAGCTTCTATTTCTTATTGTGTCTTTATTTCTAATCATTTCTATTGTTGTCTCAATGTCATAAGCTGTCTCATGTTTTTCTATATCTGGATAGGAAATAAATGTTTTTTGAAAAATGTTCACCCACTGCTGTTATTTTTGTTTCTGGTATTTAGAGGAAGGGCTTGATGTTCGAAGTGGAAAAATCGTGCTAGTATTGTGCTTTTCCACATAGGCAACCAGTATCTTGGATAAGATAGAGGCAAAAGGTTGTTAGATAAAATCACTTTAAACCACTCTGTTACTTTACCATCAGACATACGGGTGTTTTAAAGCACATAATCTACAATAAAACCTTATTGATGCAATCTTATTAAAGCAGAAGGCAATACAACCAAGTAAGAAATTTGAAATATACACTATCTTTAAACACATATTTAATGTAGTGATTAAGAATATGACTTTAGACTTAGATACACTGAGGGTCAAAAACTGTTCCCTGCACTTACTGGCTCTCACTTGGGTGTATGTTTCAATCTCTCTGGGGCTCATCAGCACAATGTGAGAAATAACACCTACCTCATAAAATTCTTCTGAGACTGAAGACATTATAAACATTAAGCAATGTTTACAAACTAATGAAAAAAAATACCTGATACATAGTAAGTACCCAAAATATAAATTATTATTCAGATTTAATATCTGTGTAATAGAACCGTTTATGTCTACAATACACTATCAGAGAAAAATGAATATTCCTAGATTCATAATTTTGCCAAGAATTATATCAACCACCAGAGTTCTTAGAATCCCTTCCACTCATAATTCAAGCTCAAGCAGCTCAACAGAGTTTAATCACAAAATAAAATCAATCGTATTTATATAGATTCACATTCATATAGAAGGTAGGAGGCTAATTGTGAAAGAAAGGCCAAGGGAGGGGGGTTTTTAGTGTGAGAAAATGGGAATCTGAGATTGAAGATCTGTCTTGAATTCTAAGAGACAGACATCATGTGAGTACTGTTGGCTAAAGAGATAAAATTGTGTATAAAAACAAAACAAAACAAAACAAAACAAAAAGATCATCTTAACCCTCAGGGGCACCTGACCACTCAAGGAGAATGGCAGCATTTGCCAGAGAGTGAGGCAGATGGGTGGATTGGGATTGGCTTGACCTGGGAATGAGCATAGGAAGGTTCCAACAAAAAGAACCAAGTCTGGGGAAAGCAATCCTAGTCATTGCAGGGATTCAGGCATCAAGGTACGGATCCAGGTTGCAAATCAGAGAATTAGGTAAGCCTAGATTCAGAGCTCATCTTGTAACCACTTATCTTTTATTCCATAGAAAATGACCTGTTCCAGAATCTAGCATGCAGTTAAATGGCCTCAGCAGCAAAATTCTCAATGAAGAACTGGGGGCCAGTAGTTTACTATCTCAGTCCTTTTTCTCTTGCTTATAACAGAATACTTGAAACTGGGTAATTTATAAAGGAAAAGAATTTATTTCATAAAGTTATAGAGGCTGAGAAGTTCAAGATCAAGGGGCTTCATCTGATGAGGGCCTTCTTGCTGGTGAGGACCCTCACAGAGTCCCTAAGTAGTGCGGAGCAGCACACGAGGAGGGGGTTGAGCTTGCTAGCTCTGATCTCTCCTCCTCTTCTTGAAAAGCCACCAGTCCTACTCCCATGATAATTCATTAATCCATTGATCTGTGAATGGTTTCATTCCTTCATGAGGGCAAAGCCCTAATTTCCCAATTACCTCTTGAAGGCCCCACCTCTCAATACTGCCACATTGAGATTAAGTTTTAACATGAATTTTGGAAGAGACAAACATTCAATCCATAGCACTTATCGTGGTACACAAGATATAGAAACATGAGATACAAGATATTAAAGCACTTAGAGTGGCTGTTCTACAGTGAAATTGGATACAGTGACTTTCAATCATTCAGGATTTTATAAAGATGATACACACAGCAAGATCAGGTGTGTTAATTTTCTAAGTTTTCTGATGTCTATTATTTTTTCTTGTAATTTACGGCTCACAGGTTCAGTTCCTAATTCTCTAATTTTAAAAACTGATGTGTAAAATCTAAAGAGCTGGATTAGCATCAAAAAACAAAGGTAATACCCCTGATAGCTGGAATGGCAAGAAGTCTGAATCTTCTTTGCATTTACGTAGGTGCAAAATAAATAAATAAAATTCCTAACCACCTGAAAGATTATCTTCTGCCTGAAGAATTTTGTGTTTATAATCTGACATTGATAAAAATCTCCTTGAGAAGCATGTTTATTGTATCTAGTCCTTTGGTGAAGATATAGCTACAGACATGATGAATGGCCAGAGCAGGGAGAAATATCTATTAAACTAGTCATAGTTGACACCATGTTCCAGCACATCATGTTTGACACGTACTCACAGGTTACTAAAATGATTATGTACTCAAGAGTGAATCCATGCTGACAACCCAAACTTTCACTGATGGAAAGGGAGCCTGTTATTCAAAAAGAGTGATTCAAACTTAGATTTAGGCTTTCAAGTAAGTATAGTGTATATTGATAAAAAACAGGGAACTTTCAGCACTGAAACTCAATAAATGAATTGATAATTCTTTTTTGCTCTTTTTTGCTGGAAGCAGTGAAATCAAATTAGATTTCACAAAAGCTTTCAGTGTAATATGATACAGTCTATCTAACTGAACTATAATTCACTAATTCAAAAAAAGATGTGGTAAGCAGGGAGGCCAGAAAGGTTTAATATGTCAATCAAGTAATAAGAAATATAATGATTGTTACATGTCCTGAAGAAAATAAAAGCAACTAGTTCTTCTTAAATGTTCTCTCACACTGAATTTTGACTTTGGCTGTTGTCAACTTTTACCTGTTAACAGAAACACCTGGAAAGCAGCAAATGTAATTGTGCTTCTCTTCCTACTCAGAAGGAGTTTCCCACAGTATAGAGTTAGGGAGTAGCCCCATTAGAACCTCTTGAATTTTTTGAGACAAAGGTAAATTCTGAATTCAGGATCTAAGAGTTCAAGGAACTCTGACAACAGATCTGAGGCCAGGGATATGTAATGGAAGATGGTGTGTGCCATTTGCATGGTTTCTGAAGGGACTGCTCTGCAACACTGTCCTCCTGGACTTTTATAATATATCTCATAGAACAAATGCTTGATGCCAACACAGTGTCAAAGAATTTTAAGAAGTATCATTTTAGAAGTTTTAACAAATATAAAAATGACGGTTATTCAGCTAAAGAGTCATGCATTCAAACATTTCAGTATTTTTCTTCTACTACTGCATTTTAAACTTTGATGTGTTCAAAGCATGAGAAAATGAAGAAAAGTTGAGGATAGGCTAGTGTCCTATGAAAATGCACAGATCGCCTGTTTAACTACATTTTTTCGATCAACACAAATCAACACACTTTTATTACACTTACAAGAAAACTATGCACCAAGCAATCTGAAAGGGACCTTAAAAGTACAAAGAAGATCAAAATGTGGTTTATGCTGTAGAAAAATGTTTAGTTAGTAGAAAAGAAACAAATGTAATTCCAAACAATACAGTGATCTAACACACTATGGCAAAGGTCTATATGTAGGATCAACACCCTAGGGTGAACTCTACGGCTGTTCTGTGGTATTGTCATCTGTGAGAAGGCTTAGAGCAATTTGGAAAGTTGTAAATTGTTCTCACATCCCTTTTGGCATCTCTCTACCCTTTCTAGTGGTTCTCAACCATGAGAATCTCTGTAATTCCCAACTGCATTCCACTTTTAAAATTATCCAATAGATTTCTTTTGCACTTAGAAGAATATCTAAATTCTTTTCTTTGGTTGATAAAGCTTACAAGATCTGGCCCCACTTTCCTCTCCAAGCTCATCCCACTGGTTCATTAGACTTCAAACACACTGGTCTTCTAACTCAGTGCCTTTCAAACTTCAATGTCCATCATATCACCTGGGGGTCATGCTAAAAATGCAAATTCTTATTCCAAAGATCTGAGGTGGGAAACAAAATTCTTGCATTTGTAATAAGCTCTAAGGTGATGCTGATGGCACTAGTCCTGGGACCACACTTTGAGTAGCAATGTGCCAGAGGACCTGTGTTCATTCCAGACACCATCAAGCTACCTGTAATTGGTAGCAATGCAGCTCACCAAACTCACTCCCTCCTTGAAATCATGGTGTATGTTGCTCCTTCTGTCAGGAACTTGTTTTCCTTAGTTCTTTGTATGTCTAACGCCTTTTCCTATGTAAATCTCAGTTCAAATGTCAACTCCCCAGAAAAGCTGTCCTTAATGACCATATATAAAATGGCCCATCCAATCACTTATCTGTAATGCATCAACACATTTTCTTATTTTGATTACACTTTTAACCCTCTGAAGTTTCTTTACTTATCTATTGATATATTTGTAAGCTCTATGAAGCAATGGCACAGACATTACTCTTGAGCTCTCTTTCCCAACACATAAAGCATTGCCTAATGCAAAGGGCTGGCTTCATAGGTGCATAACTTATGCAATTATACTGAGTTCTCTGCTTGGCTTAATTAATTAAGTAATCTGCTGTTGCCATCTGGAAATTCATGATTTTATCTTTGAACTTGTGTTTTGTATGTGAAGTCCAATTGGACAATGAAATATGCACGGGAGCAGAGGAAATACACTCAAAATATATGTCCTCTCTTCTTTGCTGCACCATTTTCATGTCGCGTTCATAGTGCCCCATGAGCGCAGAATTCCAATGGACCCACATGTGTGGGCATGCAACAAGACTCAAAGCAAGTACAGGGTAAGTATGTTGCATTCATGTCTGCATAAGTGAGGTGCTGATAGACCCAAGAGGCCAGGCTTTCTATTCAAACCAGAACTTGCTTCAAAAGCACAAGGTGTTAGTGTTCTAACCAACCAATTAGAAGGCAATGGTGTCCTAAGAAACAATAATGACCAAGTCACCTTTTAATAGTCTTTCTTTCTACTACTTCACTAGCTTACCAATGACACAGAAAATATGACATACAAGGGAATGGCAGATAGGGCAACCCACAGTTCCTTTTCCTTTCAGTACTTCCTTACTCAGGACAAACATAATGAGCATTGGTAGAATGTGCACACATTAAGAAGCGAAAATGAACCAGTTGAGTTAGTTTTATGCAGTGTTTTACTGCTTTATAGGAATGAAATAGATGTTTATACAAACTGTAAAATACAAATTGCATCGTTTGGCTGAATCTGGATACACATTAAATGCACTTATATTTTCATTCAAAACTGGCATGCCACAATATAAAAATAAATGGTAAAAGTGATATTAATAATTTAAAATTATATTTTTAAAAAAATAAGAATGTTTTTAAAAAACCCAGGATGCATCAAAAGAGAGATTGCTGAGGAAAGAAAAAGCCTTATCTTTTAGTACCTTTATAACAATTTTCCCTGCCTTTTGAACAAGGGAGCCCACATTTTTGTTTTCTACTGGACCCCAAAAAGTTACGGAGTCCGCTCCACTGATTCACAGAAGCACTTACTGAATGAGTAAAAGTTTTGTGCATTTACTATGTGGCTGGCACTGTATTAAACTCTTGACATAGATAATCTCTTTTTATCCTCAAAATAACCTTTCAAAACAGATGTTGCTGTTTAACAGATAAGAACATTAAGGCTTAGAAAGATTAAATAATTTAGTCAATATCTTAAAGGTTATTAGTAATGAAACTAGAGTTCAAACTAGTATTCAGTTGTATAGGACCCCAAAGTGCAGTTGCTTGATGGTTTTGCTGTAATTCTTCCGAGCAACCAGTCTCATTCCAGCCTTCCCTTCGACTGCTGGGAGTATTCCATAGTGGGTCCAATGTTCTACTGCAAACCAAAATGAATCACGAATCTGATCCACTTCTACCTTAACACAAAGAACTCTGAGAAGACTCCAGTCCTGTGTACCCATCCAGATTATCACACGAATGCATGTAAATAATTCAGGATTAGATCGGTGCTGAATGCCAATTAATTCCAGAATTTCCTGGAGTATTTCAGGAATTTGTGTCTCGGAGACTGGAGAAACTTTCCGTCTAATTTTGACATCTTATTTAGCCCTCCAAGATGAAGACCATTTCCCTGGTCTACATTAAAATCGTGTAGGTATTTCTAGCTATATTCTAGAGCACTAAGAAACAATGTCTCTCAGCAGTTTTAATCTTCATTGCCCAAATCTCCCTGGCAAATCCGAGTACATCTTTTATTCATGGTGTTGAATAAAAACCTCTGCCTGGATATGAGTGGTGTTTAAGATATTTTAAATAATGTTCACATGGTAACAATATATTTGGAGTTTCTATTATCTGGACATTA
This sequence comes from Mandrillus leucophaeus, assembly GCF_000951045.1. Classification (NCBI taxonomy): domain Eukaryota; kingdom Metazoa; phylum Chordata; class Mammalia; order Primates; family Cercopithecidae; genus Mandrillus; species Mandrillus leucophaeus. The sequence continues at coordinate 2,125,800 of NW_012106509.1, forward strand.
AATTGTTCAATTAGAGGGTGAAATATCGTACCTTACCCTTGAACATTTAGTATTAATGAAAGAAAAAAATCAGCACGTAACGGGCATCTCTCATTTCTATTTTAGTGTTTATTAGAAGAAAGAATCTATTATTTAACATATTTGAGATTAAATATGTTTTACCATTGTAGTTTTTAAATCAAATATTTACTTTTAGTATACATTTTTTGATAAAAGTATTTATTAGTGTAAATCCATTTTGAGATCAGATGTGTCGTAATAGGTTCAGTACATATAATGGGACCTAATCACAGGCACTTACATTCACTCTGTTGCAAGGGGCAGAGCTCTAGATAATTACATGGTAACACATTCATACATCATGCTTTGCAAGAGATTTTCAAATACTTTTAATTTTGTTGATATCAACATCCTCAAATCTCTATATTCACTTTTCCTTCTTCAGTATAAAATCCATCAGATATACAAAATTTAGTAAAAGAGCTATTTGGATATCCTTTAATTTGGACTCATAGTTTTTAAAAATCACCTACTTGTAAACACTTTTCTAACTTTTAAACTGTACTTTTGTCTGTGAGAGAAGTCAGTTGCTTTTGCTCTTAATATAAGCAAAGAAATGACAAGAGAAAAACTGGTAGTTCTCTTAGCCTAAATTTTCTTATTTATAAATTGAAGGCAAGTGGACTTAATGATTTCCAAAGGACTTTTCTTCTCTACAATTCGAGAAAGTTCATTTTTCTCTTTTAATACAAACTACACACTGCTGCACCCTTCCTTTTGTTTTGGCTGCTAATATTATTCGTGGTTATTTAACTTGCTCAAAAAATATATTAAATTACCAAATAATTCAGGCAAAAAAAAGTACCCACGGTCATTATAATCAGTAGCATTACTTTATATATACATATTTGTTTTGTTTTGATATTTACCTCAATTCCTTACTCCACTCTAGAGAGGAATATTGATATTGTGTGTGGTACTGATTTTTAAAAGTGTGAATCTCCATCTACTTTTGTCATGTGATAAGAATTTGTTTTTCAAACTTTCGATGAATCATTTGATGCTTTACATATGTTTGCTTGGTGAAGGAAGGAAGAAAAAAAGGGAGGAGTAAAAAAAGAATAAAATTTTAAGTTATCCCAAAAGAAGTATGAGGCACTTTCACAGATAATGTATTTCCAGTAATAACTTTTTTTTTAAAAAAAAAAAAAGGCTCAGTGATGACCTCAGAATTTTTTTTGTATATTTTTGTTTTTACATGTGTGTGTGTCTTTTAGAAAAACTGGAAATAAAACAAATACTAAAAGATAGAATAAAGAAAAAGAATATGGAAACAAATCATTTTCTCAAAACTTTTCAGACTAAGCTTCAAGATCATGCAATATGACATATCAATGATAAATGTCCTTCCTCCATCTCATAAACTAAAACATGAAGTGTGCTTAGAAAAGTAATCAAGATAATTTCCATCCATATTCTAAGCGTTTAGAGCAGTTGTTCTCAACCCTGGCTGCACAATAGAATCATCTGGAAAGCTTTTAAAACATTTCTGAGCCGCACCTCTGATCAATTAAAATCAGATACTGGGTGGGACTGGGCATTCCTACTGTTTTTAAAGCTCCCTTAGAGATTCTAATGTTCGCTGGGGTTGAGAGCATTGATTTAGAGTAAACCCTATTATACAGTGCAGTAAGAAATACGTATTTAAATTTTAAGTGAGAAGGCCATTTTTTTTAGAGTTTGAAGTCACCTTACAAAACTCATGATATATTCTGTCCATTTTTCAATGATGACCCAAACCAGAAATCAAAAGCACCTGAGATCATGCTGAGCCTGTGGGATTATGAGTCAGTGATCATACAGCAGCCTTTAAAAGAAGCAGTTCCTTGATGTGTGCTGACCCTCTTTCCACAGTGGCCATCTCTCCAGGTAAGCTCTGGAGAACCAAACCACCCTGCCTGGCACTGGCTCTTCTTTCAGCTTTTTTTTCCCCCTCCTGTTTGAAACGGTTAAATTGAGGTAAAAATGTAATATTCATGTGATACATTGAAGCTCCCTAGAATGGAAATTTTTATTTCTTTGCCAAAGGAAGCAAGAACAGTTTGCAGGCAAAAATATTAAAATAAAAATTGCCTACATTTTAAAATTTCTCTTTTATTTAGATTCTTACCAGACCAAAGTGAAATGTGACCTGCAGCTTTGAGATCTCTTCTAGAATGAATAATCTCCAGGTGTATTCAAAACCATTAATTGCCTCTGAAGGGAGCAAAATGAGGCTTCCCCAGAATCCTGTTATTTGAAGGAGAGATACTGAGCTCAGTGTTTGCTGCTTCACTGAGTTTCTATGGCCAAGGTATTCATGTCGTGCTTCAACTATGAAGCTTGAAAGGAATAACTTGGGCAGAGAACTTTGTTGTATTAGCATGAATGCACTGAAGGTCTTGTAAAGAAGGTTGTTTGAATTACATGTATGTTAAACAGTTTCAGAAGAAGTGTTTCCACTTTAGGTTTTTGCACAATAAAACCCAAATTGCAGTTTTGACTACTGAGCTGAGTCTTTTAACTTGCTTTTTTCAAAAATAATAAATCCCCCTAATGATGACCGTGCAGCACTGTCACACCCTGACACAGTCTATCTCTTCAACCCCTATGTCATTAAAAGATGCGATTTACTTATTTATGATGATTAATAATAATGAAATATGTATGAAGCAATAAATTATACAAATGCTGCACTGTACGTCAGAGGGAGAGATACAAATTGCCAAGTCCTGATTACCTGCACCCCACTACGAACAAGGGACAGCAGAACATTTTCTCTTCCGCTGATTTTCCTCTGGGATTATAACTTGGGAAGTAGGATGTGAGAAAGTTTCAAAGGTATTTTGACAGGCTCAAATTCTTTTTTAATTGTGGATTTGTAAAACTCTACTTCCCCCTCCTAACCCACACCCAGCTTCTACTGTTGCCTTCACATCACATTATTTAAGGCAGCCTAGAATACCTTAGTCAATGCCAGCTGACGAGAAGTGTCAAATGCTTTTGTCTCAGCTGACACAGAAATACCAGACACCCTCCTAGTGATTTTCCTGGATATCCATAGCTTGACTTGTGGGGGGGTGTGTGCTGAGCAAGTTAAGTGAAACAGTGCATCTCACGGTAAACACTGAGGGTGGATGTGAAATGGGGTCAGGATGGTCTCGAGGTGATTTGTTCTGAGGCAGCTCGTCACCACAGCATGCTTATTAATTCTTAAGCGCACATGGTGTATCTACTTCCTCTGGTTAGTAGGTTTGTCATTAAGGAAAGAAATAAGACATAATCAAACTCAAGCCCCCCCCCAAGTTTCACATTCGATAAACAAATGGATGACATTTAACAAAAATAGAGACAATATCTTGCTATGTTGCCCAGACTGATCTCGAACTCCTGAGCTCAAGTGATCCTCCCACCTTGGCCTCCTAAAGTGCCAGGATTACAGGCATAAGCCACCTCACCCAGTGAAATTTTTAAAAATACAAATCATTGAGTGGACAACATTTAAGTGAGTTAATGTGTCTGCCTAAGCTGAAATTCCATAGATTTGTCACTGAAGTTTCTAGAAGGCTGTAAGCTTTCTCTTGTCTGCTTGTCTCAGTCCCTCAGGCATAAACAATGGCCTTGTTACCCATAAAAGAATTTTATCACCTTGTTTTCAGAAGACCTGGTAAAATTGACTGTTGATAGGATCTTGGCAACACCTGGAACAGGAAAAACCTTTCTATATATACTCTCCAATACGGTAACATCCCCAATCCACGAGGTCCTTGAGGAATACGTATAATCATTTCTAACCAAATCACTAGGTGATTATGCCCTACAGGCTCATTGCTGTTTTTAGCTATTTCCAAAACCTTTGTCACATTAATCTTTCCATAGACATTATACACACACACAACAGATGTTCCTACAGATAAATTATGTGACAGAAAGAGAGACATGACACTTTTAGGAGATAAATATTAAACGAAGTCAAAACAAAATATGGAGCTGACAATCCTTATAGTCATTTGCTGTTGTAACGGAAGGTCTTGATTGTTTAAGATTTGTTTTTGTCAGATGGAGTTCATAAAATATTCAGAAAATTCACTGTAGATGCAGTCAATTTATAACTGTATTTTTATTTGTGACTTTATTGATTGTCTGTCTCTTCATAAGACTATAAACTCTTTCAGAGCGTTGATAAATCTGGCTTTATTCATTGAGGTTTACCTAGTACCTCCGTGTAGTAATTTCTCAGTAAACTGAAACAATAAATAAATACAAATCTCACTAAGGGAAAAATATGAATCTTCTGTTTTACATTACTGATAATTGTTTCAGAATTCGATATAACAGTTGAAACTTCTAACACACACTCATCTGTCATCTCAAAGTGAAACTTGAACATGCTATGAAAATATTCCACAAGAGAAGTAATAAGTATCATGCATTCATCAGAAGGCAGTACTATATAAATAATCTCCTTACTTGTATTACTTGTGGTCTCCCTTTCTAAAACATAGCATTTTAAAGCTCTAGTGAGAAACGGAATGGTTGGCTATTTTATAATTCATTGCAAGTTAAACTTCTGCATTTTTTGTGTTAATCTTAATCATTTTATTACTCAAATTTTGTTATCTAGACCACATAAAATCTGGCTCACCAAAAACAAATTTTAAAAATAGACTCCTTGAAAGAAGAAGAGGTGCCATTTGATACAGGTTATTAAACTTACACTTGCATAGGATTTACTTTGGCTGACTGTCAAAAACGTAGATTCCTAGGTTCCATCCCTAGAGCCATTAGGTCTTGGGTGGGAACCAGGAATCTACATTTTTAACTAGTACTGTACCTCAGTCCCTATGGATGAGAAAAGCACTCTCAAAAGCACTGCCCTAATACTTTAGGCTTGAATTTGCCTTTTATCTGGGGGGAAAGGAATAAAAGTTCTTCACTGTGATTTTTGATTATGTAAGTTTTTCCCATTCTGCCATGAAGACCATCCTCTCTGTTAGTTGATGAATTTCTCCGCATAAAGGGTAATCAGTCTCATGGGCAGACTTTCTACCTATATTTCCTCATTTGAAAATGGTTGGTTTATTTTCCTTTTCATAGCTCTGAGAAGAATGGGGGCTTGGATTATGGACAAGATAGACGCTGAAGTACACCCCACTGGAGGAAAGTAAGCTGACCCTTCTAACAGCAGCAAACCAGGCCTGAGGAGAGAGGCGAGCAGGAGAAACCCTTTGGAAAGGACCTCCCTAAGGCTCTGAAAGGATTTTTTCACCTTCTACTTAGTAAAACTCATCTGTTGTGATGCTACATAAAGTGTATTCCTTCCTCCCGACAGATCATTACACTAGACAGTTTGATTGTTTTCCAGAGCGCTAATTACCATTTGAAAGGTTCACATTTATATATTTGTTTACTTAATTTTTGTTCGCTCCTCCAAATAAAACGTAAATACCCCACATGCAGGTTTACCTGACCTTTGCAGGCACACATGCATCAAGAACAGGTGGACATAAAGCAACAACATTTCCATATCCTAAAAATAAAACTACAATCACTAATTTTTTTTTAAATTTTCTGATAGGATAAAATTTAGACTTGAACCTGTTAAGGAGAGAATTAATAAATTAGAAACTAGTACTGGGGTGCTTTTACTTCTAAGATATGTAATTGTTGTTGCTGTTGTTGTTACTGTATTTGTTTTGTGTCCGTCTGTTCTTGAATCATATGCACCTGAGCAAGACAGTTAGGATTCCTGATTTCATGGTATTCACATATTAATTGCGAATACCATGTAAAATAAACAAACATATAAATGTGAGGATTTTGAATGTAGGTTAGTGCTCTGGAGAAAATCAAACTGACTACTACGATAATTTGCCTGGAGAAAGAGGTGTACTTTATAAAGGGTGGCACCAGAAGAGTTTTACAAAGTACAAGAAGAAGAAAAAGATCTTCTCAGAGTCCTAAGGCCAGGTCTCTCTGCAGAGCTCTCTCCTGATACCTCTCTCTTATCTAACTCAAATATCTGGATGTATTAGTCCATTTTCACACTGCTCTAAAGAGCTACCTGAGACTGGGTAATTTCTAAAGAGAAGAGGTTTAGTTGACTCACAGTTCCACATGGCTGGGAGGCCTCAGGAAGCTTACCATCATGGTGGAAAGTGAAGGGGAGGCAAGGTACTCTTACCATGGTGGCAGGAGAGAGAGAGAGAGAGTGAGGGGGAAGTGCTACATTTTTAAACCATCAGATCTCATGAGAACTTACTATCACGAGAACAAGGGGGAAATCCATCCCCATGAGCTAATCACCTCCTACCAGGCCCCTCTTCCCACACATGGGCATCGTAATTCAAGATTGATTTTGATGGGGACACAGAGCTAAACCATATCACTGGATTAACTGGAGTCTGCTTTCACTGTGTGCTTTTTCTCTTGGATTTATAAATATGTACGGTATTGTTTTTACTTGAATAACAAACACTTTGTATTAAAAATGGCAGAGGCCCCTGATAATTTTGTCTTCCTTAGCAAGGAACATATTAATAGCAAAGAAGCTTAATCACTTTATTCCATTTAGAAGCTGAGCTGAGTTGAAACTGTGTTCATGTTGTGGTAATGGTTCTCTACCTTTGTTTTTCTCCAGCTCTTCTGGCATAGTCCTCCAGGAATTCCAACTGAGAGCCTGCCAGTAGCCTACCAGGGCTCCTCCCCTTCCAGATGCTGACCTCTCATCTTTGTCACTTCCACATCACAGATTGTCAATAACTCCTATATTCTTTGCAGAAGATTTCTGCTAACTACTTGGCCTCCAGCCCCCACATAACTCGAGAATTTGACAAATGTCTTGAGAGAAAAGCTGATGATGGGTCCGGATCAGACTTCCCTGCTCAGTACATTCTTATCCCTCAAGTCTTTCCACTACTACAAGACACCAAAAGCTTTGCTGGTTTCTCTATCTCCTCTACCTAGAGAAGACCAGGTTCTCAGACATTAGCTATAGGTCCAAAATCAAGCCAGTTTTTCTTTCTTTCACAGGGAAAAACTGGCTGAATAGTGTTAACTCACTTGTCTTCCCTTTTCTGGAATCTTGGCATTTCTAGTTTTGGTTGCCCTAGCAGCTCTCCAATGCCTTTAAACAGATGTCTTCTGCATTCTATTAGGCTTGTTCTTGGCTGAGGCCTTAGTCTGCTGGAAAATACTGTCACATACGCAGAAGTAGAAGTCTCTTGAGACATCATCTTTATTAGTTATTTATTGCCGTGTAACAAATTACATGGAAACTTAGTGACTTAAAGAAACAATAAGCATTTATTATCTCACAGTTTCTGTGCATCAGAATTCTGTGGATAGGAGCAGCATAGCAGATGGTTCTGGCAAAGAGTCTCTCATGAGGTTGTAGCCAAATGTCACCCTGGGCTTGAGAATGAGCTTCCAAAAGAGTTCACCCTCATGACTGCCAAGCAGGTGCTGGCTATTGTAAGGAAGTCTGTCCATTTTCACACAGGTCTGTTAGAGTATTTTCATGACCTGGCAGGTGACTTCCCCATAATAAGAGAAGCAAGAACATGAAAAATGGAAGTGTGCAGGTCTTTTATGACTGAGCCTTAGAAATTACACTCTTTCCTTTCTGCAATATCCTATTAGTTACACTGCTCAGTCCTATTAAATGTAGAAGAGGATACATAGAAAACAAGCACCAGGGAGCAGAAATCATTTTCCGTTAGATCTATCTAAAAGAAAATTATATTTAAAATAAAATTCTGATATAGATAGAGAAATTTTAAAAGTTGTTTTGCTGCAGTAATGAATCATTACATTGGAATCATTACATTGGAAAGCACACTGGAAGTTGTGCTTCCAGTGTTGGTTGCAATTCTGCTCCTGTCTCATACACCTTCTTCATTCAAGGATACAGGCTTGAATAGCAACCTCCTTCTGGAATATGCTATTCTGATGACAGAGGGAAATAAGAGCAAGAACCATAGCACACAATGGCCCTCAATTGTTTACTTAGATATGGTATACATCACTTCTGCCTACATTTCATTGAACAAAGCAAGTCATATGGCCAAACCAGATAACAATAGAGTATTAAAGTACATTCCTGTAATAGACAGGCACTGCTAGTATGATGGTAATCATGGGGATATATATCATATTTCAGGGAAGTAAAGAATGAATAATTGGGATCAATAATAAAATCTACCACAAATAACTAGTAAGCACAAAGCAGTCATATAATAATCAATTCTATTTAGAAAGGGCAGTTCAGCTGGGTGCACATAGCCGCATTTATAATATTGGCTTTAGTCTTGAAAAGAAGAAAACTGTCAAACCATTTCTACTTTTTGAGGCTTTTAATTGTTTTCTCATTTTTAGTCATATTTCAGTGGAGTACTTTGGATAATATAATGATTACCAATCAGCAATTTCACCTTTTATTCTACTTTAAAATTACATTTATTCTACTGTATAAATGAGGTATGAATCTGATCCAATTGTATTCAAACGACATTCTAAAAAGAGTATATAGAAAAACACACTCTGAGAACCATCTAGAATGTTTTATAAATTGTCTGGAAAGATTGTTAGGTATCAATTGTGGAAAAAGATTAGAATCAAAACTTATACTTTTTACTTCTTATTTTTCTAATAAGTCAACATTACTAAAAAATTGATACTATAATAATTAATGACCTTTAGTCCTGACATGTAGAATATGTCCATTCTCTGGGACAATATGACAAAATTATTATGCTTAATACTATGCCCAGAAATATTATTTTTAGCATCCAAACTAGATTTTTCATATTTATAATTGCACATGGAAACAATCCGATAACCATATTTTAAGACCATATATTCTGATATGGAGTTACAGAACTGTGATGATCATAAGCCTATGTGTCTGAAAAGAATACATTGTGACTGAGACTTACACCAAACACAAAATAACACTGATTTCTAGTATCTTTTGCCAGATATACAGTTCTACTGTCCTTGTTTAGGTATGCTGATTCGAATTTCTGTAAGAGTTGGGGTGGTCTTGTGAGAGTAGGAAGAATTCTATGCTAACATTGGAATGAAGCACAAGAAAAATTAGAAGTTTTACAACATATGGAACGCAGTGACTTACCACTTGATAAAACCAAATTTAAGTGTTCAAGCCCTCAGCTATGTAGTTTGGTTCAGCTATAATTAAAAATGTTAATTCCATTCATGTTCTTGGGTTCTAGTTTTCACAGCTTTCATAAAACTAATTCTAACTTTTATACAATTGAATGTCCACATAAGCCAGGCTAGCTAATATATATTTGTTTTAAAAATTGCTTTTATGTGATACTTCACCCAAATACATTTTTTCTATCTGATATCTCTATCAACCAAGTAAGAAATTGTTTTCACCATGCAATCTGTCAAAATGACCAATTTTACAAAAATATTGGCATCAATTTTTCAACATGCAAAACACACACATGTTCTGAGTATGTAAAAATACGCATCTCTGGACATTGAAATTTACAGAAATTTCTTACACTGCAATACTAATTATGGCTGAAGACATAAATGCCAACACATGACCTTTCCTCCATTAACTCTAAATTCTTCAGTCATATCCTGACATTCTTTCTGTCTCTAACATTACATTTTAAAGGCACATACAGTGATTTTTTTTCATTTTAATTCATGCATGTAACACACAAATTATGTTTTTATAAGTCAAAATTTCCCATGCACTTTCATCACAATTTTAGACATGATTGGACTTTACTTAGAAGTGGCAACTCACAATTTGAGTTTTGGTTTCTTTATCAACTAGATTTTGTTAACTAGATTGGTCTGCAACTAATGCTGACATATAATTAGAGAGCCACTATTTAAAGTAACCCTTTTGAAACTAAAAAATCACTTGAAACACAAGAAGTCACCCCCGTTTCATCTCTTTTGCAAGTTCTATTTTATTTATTTGTTTATTTATTTATTTTTGAGACTGAGTCTCACTCTGTCGCCCAGACTGGAGTGCAGTGGCTGCAATCTCGGCTCACTGCAACCTCTGCCTCCTGGGTTCAAGCAATTCTTCTGCGTCAGCCTTCCGAGTAGCTGGGATTACAGGCACCTGCTACCACGCTTGACTAATTTTTGTATTTTTAGTAGAGACGGGGTTTCACCATGTTGACCAGGATGGTCTCGATCTCTCGACCTTGTGATCCACCCACCTCGGCCTCCCAAAGTGTTGGGATTACAGGCATAAGCCACCACGTCTGGCCTGAATTTTTATATATCAGGTTTTCTAACAAAGAGGGATACCTTTAATTTGTTTCATATACAACACAAATGCTTAACTTTCTATAATAATTGCTCTATTAAACCAAAACAGTTTTCTACTATGCAAATGTTAAAAGTAATGAAGGGCTGTCCTACAAGAAAAGCATTATAATTAATCTTTACTTTAACAAAAGTTAAATTAATAACCATAATTAATACACATCACATTTTGGCTGCTTTATTATAAAAAAATGGACACCCATATTCTCTTACTGTTTTTGATGAGATGAACTACGAAATTCCTCCAGGGGATGAGTTTTCCCAATGTGCTTTTACATGATAAAATTTTTTTTCAAACATTTGAAAAACTTTATAGTAGGAAGCACTTTTAAAATATGTATTAGCAATATTCCAAAAGTCACTATGGGAGCATTTCCTTCAAATTTCTGTGCATAAATCACTTTGCATGCTCTCCAAATATCAGAGGAAGAAATGTCAGCAAATAACTTCCCAAATATAAGATATTTTTGTAGTTAAATATTTCATTTCTGCATGAGTGGCCATGAACATCTATGAATTTACCAGGCATTTTTAGTCTATATGGCACAATAATAGGTATATAAAATTGAATATTATATCTCATTCAGATAAAAGATGAGAATAATATGAGAATTACCAACAAATTTAAAACATTTTATGTTCTTTTTATTACATTCAGAACTATAGATTAAGTGTCTCTAATACGTTTTTCCTCTCTTTACGAACTTCAGGAAAGCAGGAATTATGCTTTATTACAAGCATCATTTAAATGTTGATAATGTTGTGATTTTTAAAAATCTATATGATTTTGTAAGTATGTTTCTTTGGGACTCTGGTTCACACTTAAAACTTCTCTCTCTTTTACCCATGGTCAGTTGTCATTTTTTTCAATTATTAGTATTTAACAAATGTTTATATTATGCTCACTGTGTACTATGTATTGGTACTTCATATACTGACTTACTCCTCATGGAAACTATGTAAGGTGCATGCTCTTATTCTCCATTTACGTGAGTAAAACTGGAGCACACAGTGGTTGAGTGACTAGCATAAGGTCACATAGCTAGCAAATCGAGTATATGGGATCTGAATCTCAGCCCTGTGACCGAACCATTCATACTGTGCTGCTCCTCCAGTAATGACCTCAATTAAGTTGTGTACCTGATAATTGATCATTTCATTTTATGTTTGTTGGTGATCCAATAACTATCACAATATTTATTGAACCCAGAAGACACATCACAAACAGGTTGTCTAAGAAGTTATTAAAACCGGAATACTCGATTTCAAGAGCAAGTGTTCCAACTGCTGAGTGGCCAGGGAACCCACAGTTTCTGTAAAGAAATTGGAATGCATCAAGCCTGCCTAGTACACAGGTATCATCAGTTATTACAGTACAAGCTAAAAGCAAAGCCCTGTTTTCTTTTCTTCACATAAGAACTACAGGCTCCTCCTATAAGGCAACTACAGCTAAAAAATTACACATTTCTTTTTCCCAAAGCTTCTTTACCTTCATTATCCTATAAATAGGAACAGGTAGTAGTATTTTCATGTTATAGAAGGAAAAATTGAGACAAGGTGAGACCTTATTACAGAAAAGTTACTCAGTTAATTGGTAGGAGAGATTTTCAGTGACCTATAAAGCACTCAAAAGGAGAAACAAAATAGCCTTAGTCCCTTTAGTACTTAGGAAGCATTTAAAGCCAGACTTTTTCCTATTTATATTTGAGAATATTTGTAACGATTTAGTAGGAGACTATTTTATTTCGCCAGTATAATGCTTAAAAGTAGAGGTTAAATTGTGTGATTTCCAGGCGCCAGAGATACTCCTCCAGCCCCTAAAAGCTCCTCCACTAGTTTTGTGACATTTATAATTCATACAAGTTATAAATATTGGCATCAATTGCCATTGAAAATTAGCATCAATTTCTTCAACATGCAAAAACACACATCTTCTAACTATGTAAAAAAGGGTGTGTGAAAAGAGAGGTAATATGGTAATACTAAACATTCTTAATAATTTACACTTGTGTAAATTCTCCTGAAAGTTTATTTTTGGCGGGAGAAAACAACATAAGCTGGAAGTCAATGGGACACAAAGATAAGTTTGCTCCAAAGAGGAACAGAAGTAAAACTGAGACAGAACCCAGAAGGTGGTATCTAAGAACCCAAAGAGAAACTACCTCACTTTTGTTCTATATGAAAGAGAATTAAAGTGTAAGCAAGTCAAACCCAATTAATCTTTATTAATTGAGAAACTTAATCGAGAAAAAATGTTCACAGTAGTTTTAACTACATAAACCAACTCCAAAGTATTAGAGTAATAGATGCATAAAACTCAAGATCGGTCATTCAAAACTATAAATACACTAAAGTAGTTGAACTTGGGTGCAAATCAAACCCCAGACCAGTGGCTTCTAAAAGAGATTGGATAAACTATGCTGAGCACTGTTAATATGCAAAGCAAAACAGTTGCTTCTGAAACACAAAGTGGGCCCCAAAGTGCTTCCATTGCTAAAATATAAAGGACTTCCCCAGGACAAGCCTGGAGTCCTACACAAACTCTGCTTAGAAAGAGTTTAAATGTAGGGTGAAATTGTTGGCAAGGATTTTTCCTTCACCTAATTTTTCAATGCAATAGATGAAAGAATAGGTTTAGTGTGGACCTAATAAAAGAAGCCTTAGATTTGGAATTCAGTCTGCAAGAGTAGCGAGTGATTTTTCTGGAATAGCAGTCTCCTGGGCATGCGAGCCATCCAGGAAAACACAGCAAGTATGATCATTTCAAGGCCATGATGTAGCAAATCACAGGAACCAGTGTTCCGCCTAGGACACACATGTGTCCTGATAATTGGGTTTGTATGGGAAAGGAGATGCAGTCCAGGACCACGGATAGAAAGATCTGATTAGACTAGCATAAACAACATGCATTCCAGGGTGAATCCTGCCACATTCCTCTACAGGCCATGAAATTTACTGAATTACAAGCATGCTAATTATTTGCTTACAGATGCTTAACCAGTTAGCATGATTATGTTAAAAAAAAAATCTTTACTTCATCTCTGGCATAACAATGCGTTCAAAAATTTAAAAGATGTGATGAGGAACTGAGGACTGGCAGCAGGGCTTCTTTGTCTAGACTTTAGACTCTGAAAAAACTCGTTCATAAGATAGAATGACAAGCCCAGGAGTTTCACAAACTGACTTTTTGCCTTTTGGGCTCCAGTCATCAGATTCTAAATTGAGCCACCAGCAGAAAAGCACATGACATATCATTTTAAAGCCTTCCAGATCCAGTATTTTAGGATGATAGCTGTTTACTTAATTTGTCATTTTAAAATAGTATCTATAAAGTATAAAAAATAATACCTGGCACATAGTAACTGGTCAATAATATAAGCTATTGTTGGGTCTCCGAAAACAATACTCTGAAATGAAGACCTCAGAAGTAAAAGTTTTTCTGACCATCTCCTGCTCTCTTATTCTCAGTCCCATTATCTCTTGGGGATAGCCATAGAAATCTCTTTTTCCCAAGGTGGGTCACAGAAACCAGAACCCCTTTTCCCCAAAGCCAGCCATAAAATCTAAAAATATTAATCTAATTTTCCCTCTACTTTTCTGTGTAAAAACTAGATGTAAAGAAATGATAAGATCAGGCTGGGCACGGTGGCTCACGCCTGTAATCCCAGCACTTTGGGAGGCGGAGGTGGGCGGATCATGAGGTCAGGAGATGGAGACCATCCTGGGCAACGTGGTGAAACCCCTTCTCTGCTAAAAATACAAAAAAAAAAAAAAATATGGTGGCGTGCACCTCTAATCCCGGGTACTTGGGAAGCTGAGGCAGGAGGATCGCTTGAACCCGGGAGGCGGAGGTTGCAGTGAGCTGAGATCATGCCACTGCACTCCAGCCTGGCGATAGAATGAGACTCTATCTCCAAAAAAAAAAAAAAAAAAAAAAAAAAAAAAAAAAAAATTGTAAAATCTATCTTGTTTAATTATAGTTCATAAGACCCCCATTCCAGAGAGGACCCTACCCTACACCCAGAAGAAAGGAATACATGCTCAGAGAGCCCAAGAATAATCCAGACAGACAGGCTCTGCTGGGTTTCCCTACTCTGTCTATTAGCATTAGATCATAACCGTTTTGTTCAATCATACTCTTACCTGGCTGCTCATACTTTGTTGAATCTAAGTATAAAAATGAACAACTTTCCCTTTATCTTTGGGTCTTCATTCTAATGACTCTCATGTGTACATGTTACATGAATTTGTATGCCTTTTCTTTAGGGAATCTGCTTTTTATGAGTTCATTTTTTGGTGAACCTTCAGAGAGCAAAGGGGAACTTTCCTGTTGGCCCTTACACTATTTATTATTACTGGAACGGGAACATACTGTAACAGATATGAGATCTTTGAGTTTATCATACTTTTTGAACAGACTTTTGCTTCATCAATACACTTTAACTAAAATGACACTATTTTTAGCTCCACATTCATCTTGAACTTTTATTACTTTGTATACTCTTTGTAGGTTCTCTTCTTACATATGTGTGAAATATTAAAAGGTATTTTAAAGTAGCAGTTAAGTTTGCAAATATGGTGTGAAATAAATACTCAAAATACTATGTTGTATATGAGTAATGTGGCAAGAAACAAGCTTTTCTTCCTTCTCCCATTTTCTTTCTTTGACCTTATTACGTGTGATTAAATCAGTAAAGAGGCAGACTTACGTGTGAACTCAGAGGTTGTGCTCTGAGAGTTGGTCAATTTTAGCAAGAGAACTCTGTAAATGTTTTGGAGTTGTTTCTTTTTAATAATTGAAAAGACTTAAACCTTCTCCTGCAAAGAATAAGTACAATCTACTGCAGCACTTTCAATATGGAGCTGAGAGAATGATGTAAGACCTTGCTATATGACTTTCTGGATACTTAGGACATAAAGCTAAGAGCAGACGACATGAAAAGACCAAGTAAAATGTCAGAGAAGGCTAGGAGAAGGTATATTGGAAAGAAAATGGGCTTCAGGAGGCCTCTCCAGAGTTTCTGGCTTCATAGAGCAAATAGCGAACTATTTTGTAATATTCACTGGGCTGTGCATTCATGTCAAGATTACTTCCTTTTTTGTAGAACTGTACCTACACATCTTTCTAGGTATTATGGACATAACTGAGGATTGACAACCATAACAAGTCCTCATTTCAAAAACTAAAATTATTTTTTTGTCAGTAATTGTTCCGAATTTAGAAGTGAGAAAGCAGTCATTTCCTCACCATAAGCGTTGTGTATTTTGCCTAATGACAGGGCTACATTTTGTAAGTGTTGTCTGGTAAGTATAATTTATTAAATGTATCAAATAATTATTTGCAAAATAATAATAATTACCTCTTCTTGCAAATGATGCTCACAACAATGTCAAGCTCTTCCAAATGGAATGATTTACTTCTGTTTTTCATTGAATAAAACAACTAGTAGATTATCCTTAGACTGCTATTTCATGTACTGGATTTATTTTACAAAAGCAAAATTGTGAAGGGAACAATTCGCCAGAATCAAATGCTGCTCTCTTCATCTTTACTTTCCTTGTTGGCTGTGGCATTCACAATGTAATGGCTATATTGTCACTATTCCACTAGATTGCAATTCATTTTCCCCCTGTTACCCAAGAGCCTAAAAGCAAATTCCCAACAACACATTAAGAGGCATAAAACAATTCTTGAAAAAAGAATTAGATTAGATATGAAGCAATACAAGAAAAGTTGGAAATTGGGAATTATACTTATCAAGTTGCATGTGAAGAAATGTCATTTGTGAGATCTCCAAGGAACCTGTTGTAGCTGTTTGATACACTGTGCCTAGGATTTGTCAGGTTGCAGCATAGTTCTTGGATTCAAAGAAGAGAACCAATTTGTCTGTCAATGTTTATCCTTCTTTCAATCTACTAAGTGGATTTTTCCTGAATAAAAGCTAATGCTGAGCTATTTTTATTCTCTTTTTGTGTGTTCAGCTGAGTTTTCTTGGCTCATGAATATGCCTCAATCTTTTTCCTGAGCTTTTCCATACTTATTGTTGAATACTTAGTGAGTCATAATTAAATTTGTATTATCTGGAAAAAGAGCATCCAGACAATTCAGATATGAAAATGTACTCATAACCCATTGCCCTCATTCTCTACCTTTTCCCTTGATCCTGTTCCTAGAATATGCTAAATAGTAGGACAGTTGGTTTCATATTATCACTGTTTTTTAAGTCTATCTGCTTTGTAATAAAGCCTCTAACAAGCAGTGAAATTACCTAAGAGGCAAAAAACAGAAGAGAGGAGAAAGAAATACCAGAAATGTCTGAAAAAAATGAAACTTTAAAAACCTCAAAAGTTTCCTCTAAAGTTTTTTACGGTTTGGCTTATTTTCACCAGGCAGAGGGGCTCATTCTCTGTTTGTTTCTTTTATAAAATTCATCTAAGATTTTTTTGAAGGGAAACATTCAAGTATCTTTCAAAAATCTTTACGGATATTGTCATTCTATGTAATTTAACACTATTATTTCACACTTTTCATTTATGATCATGTAACCTAAAAAAATACTAATAGTGAAAGCAAAATCTTCCCTTAAAGGCTTTCTTTTTATTTTTGATTTTCCTCTTTTTCTAACCTTTCTTTTTTTTTTTTTTTTTTTTTTGTCATCACACCCTACTCTTCAAAGAAAAGGGGTAGGACAATCAATTAGTAATCTCAAAACGATACTATGTCATTTACTTGGAAACTAAAACATTTCCAAATACTTTCCACTCTAATAATGGAATAAGACAATTACAGTTTTAGGAGTTCTATAACTCTCGTTGCTCTAGTGGTTTTCCAAATATTTTCATTATGTGATAGAAAATGGCTTTCTGCTCAGTACACCAGATAAATCTGACCATGAAGTTACTTGCAGGGTAACTGAAAGGTGTTGGTCTGTGCTTTTATTGCTCTATTTATAGAATAATGGCTAAGCCTAACATTACCTTATAACCCATGAATAAATTATGTAGTCTTATATTTTTTTAAAATCTGATTTCTTGATAGTGTGAGAAATGAAACTATGCTATAGCCCTAATCATAGACAACTATCTCTTCTCTGTAAAATCTGGTAACAACCTAAAACAGAAAGATCTGAGCTAGGGGTTCCCAGTTCTGAACTCTTAAAATTGGAGTGCAACTTTGTCCACCCTTGTTCTGCTATTATTCAAGGAGGTAAAAGGTGGATATGAGATATCTTCTCTACTCAAAATATTATCCTCTTCATAGTCTAGCAATTACAAATACGTGTAAGTTGAGCTCTTTGTTATCCTTATGAGTTAAAAAAATGCAAAGTAATAATATTGTGAAAGTTTGGAAAAGGAAGACAAATTCAGACAAGAAGTATTTGAATTGAATTGCATTGCTTCTAATTGATACAAGCCCAACAAAGAAGGGAGGAAAAGGGAAGGAACAGAGTAAATTCAAAATTTTGCTCAGCCACTTATAATTTCTGTGATCCAAGCAAATTACTTTTCCTGTATAGTAAGCATAATCTTACCTTGCAGAGTTGTTCCAATAATTAAACAAGATCACATACACAAAATACTTAGCAGGCAGTGGTCATGCATTAAGTGACCATATTTTTTATGGAGTTCCCTGGTGGGATGGGGCTAGAGTCTTGGCCACTCACTTACTAGAAGAGTACAAGGTAGTGATCTTCCAACTGGGATATGCAAAACCCTGGGACTATAGAAAGCTCCTCCAAGGAGTCAGAAGCATGAATCCTCTTAAGAGAATCAATGTCCAGATCCTTTATTTCTCAAAGAATTCTATTCTAAATTTGACCCGTTTAAGAACATTTCTGTGTTTGGTGAAGGCTGCACATTAGCAAAGTTTCCTTTCCTACTAACTTGTTTCAAATTAACTCCTCCAAGTTGTCAAAAAAAAATTCTTTTTACCTATCACAAATTTGCTATGTTGCATTTCTCTATTGCAATAATGATCTGAGCTGTCAAGTAAGGGACAAGTTGAAAAATTGTTATGCATAGAGTCCCCTTTAATCAAGGTAACATAACACTCCATCCATTCTACTAAAAAGGTACATTTCCAATACAAATCTACTTGTTATAGTTAGTGATAATTTATCAAACTCTGTAATTTTTTTATTTTATCAATTGACTATTACTAATAATATAATAACAACTCAATCAAAAAGAATGTTTAACCCTCAGAGCTTTATAGTTGAAAGAAATTATTTAAAGTTCAATTTTAATTTATATTCACATTTTTGATACAGAAAGTATGAGAAGATGATCAATAAAAGACTTTCAAGCATGAAAAATGTTATATTATGATAATATTTTAGGGTAGTAGTACAATAAAAGTACAATTTTGAGCAAAAAAATAAGGGATTTTTCGTGAGTTTTTTTAAATTAATGGTTCTGGGTAACATATCACCATGGCATTTAGATTCCCTTGGAAACATTTAAAAGCATAATCTAACAATTACATTTTTAAATGATAATATTTACAGTATGTAAAAAATTACATCCTTCTCAGCCACTTAAACTTGTTATTAAAAATGTATAAGATGGTACACAGTTAAAACATAATTTTCTGGTCCATGAATGCAATACAAGCTAGTCTACAGATCCCTGAGGCAGAGGTTAAGAGCACGGAACTTTCAAATCAGACAGAACAGGCTTTGAAATCAGTCTCCACCTCTTGATTTTTAATGAGGCATGTACAACTTAACCTCTCTGTGCCTCAGTTTCCTTTTTCTGTCGTCATGCCCTATTCTTCATATCTCTAAATTTGAAGAATTTAAATAAATTTTAAATGAAATGAAATGAAACATCTTCCTATCTTTAAAATGGAGATAAGCATGATAGAATTAAATGAGATAATGTATTGAAAGTATTTAGCCTTGTACCTGGCTTTTGGCAGCTATCATCATTACCATCTTTACTGCATATGGGAAAGACAGGAAAAAAGAGGCCTCAGTGCAAAAAGAGGATCCAAGAGTTACACTGAAGACGTGAGATAACATTTCTTCTAGTGGAATACATACAAATGGCCAACAAGTACATGAAAACATGTACATTATTAGCCACTAGGGAAATTTGAACCAAAGCACAATGAGATACCCTTTCACACCCACTAGAAAAGCTAGAATCAGGAGGGAGAGAGGGAGGGAGAGAAAAAGGAAGGAAAGAGAGAGGGAGGAAGAAAGAGAAAATAAAAAAGAAGGGAAGAAAAATATTATGTTAGCAAAAATGTGGAGAAATTGGAATCCCTCATACCCTGCTGGTACGAATGTAAAATGGAGCAGTGGCTACAGAAAATAGTCTGGTGATTCCTCAATAAGTTAATTATAGAATTTCCATTTGACCCAGCAATTCCACTCTTAAGTATATATCCAAAAGAATTAAAAACAGGTATTGAAATAAATCTTTGTACACAAATGTTCACAGCAGCACTATTCACAATAGCCAAAAGTTGGAAACAACCCAAATTTCCATCAACAGATGAATGCATATGGATAAACAAATTGTAGCATAACCACACAATGAAAGAGTATTCAGCCTTTAGCAGGAATGAAGTTCTGATACATACTAGGATGTGCGTGAAACTTGAAAACAGTATGCTAAGTGAAGAAGCCAGACATAGAAGATCACATATTGTATGATTCTATTCATATGAAATATTCAGAATAGGCAAACCCATTGGAATCGTCAGTGACTGGGAGGAGAGGGAACAGCTGCTTAATAAGTAGAGAGTCTCTTGTGGAGTTGATGAAAATGTTTTAGAACTAAATAGAGGTTAAGTTTGCACAACATTGTGAATATACTAAACACTACACAGATTTGAAATCTTGCATTTCACATGTTGTATGTTTTATGGCAGCGATTCTTCAATAATGATAACAAAGATGGTCACTTACCCTCAGTGTTTCCTTCTTGTCTCCAGGTTTTATTAATGCCTTGAGAAGCACTGGCTATCAATAATATCCATGAAACTTTAACAGTCAAAGCATAGCTGCTGTCTACAGCTATAAAGCCACACTGTAGGGAGGTTGCTTTCTCTGAAAGATGATGTATTTCTGGAGCCATAGTTACAGACATCACACCAGATTGCAAAAAGATTACCCACAGCGACACCATTTTGAGGACTTTAAAGGGGTCATCCTACTTTTTAAGGAGTAGGTGGAATCCTCTGCTTCAAAACAAGCTCTTACATCACATGAAGAGCTGAGGAAAAGAGAAGGAAGAGAGACTGATGGGGTCAGAGCATTCTTGTCCAGGGGGCAAGGCTTAGGGTTTTAGGAGATTTAGATTGGGAATAGGGACTTGCATAATCATTAAACAGTGACAATTGCCCAAACGTGGTCAAACTACTTACCTGGTTGCAGTCTGTGGTGAGAGTTGGAGTCTCTGTGAGATTCCTGCATGTAGATTCCTGTTTCAACACTTTCTATCTGGGTAACTTCAGGCAGGTTGCCTAATCTACTCAAGGTTCCGTTTTCCTTACCTGTAAAATGAGGATAATAAAATCTACTCCCAAGAGTTTTTTGGGAGGTAAAAAGATACAAGGTAGTTTTCCCACAATCGTGTCTGAGAATGACAATCACCTAGCATGCTTTATAAATAGTAAGTTTCTGGGCCCCATACCAGACATGGATCTGGATCATAGGGTCCAGGGAGAGGTCTGGGAATCATATTTTGAATGCCTTCCTGAAATGATACTTAGCGATCTAGCCAGAATGGGGAAAAATAGAGCTCTTGGTACATAAGTAGTCAAAAGTGTTATTTATTGTGCATATTTTAGATTATTATTTTGGTGGTTATGGTAAACATTTAAATGAGGTCTCCAGGAAATCAAAGTAATTAATAAAAAGATTAAAAACCCATTCGAGTGTTCTTTTCCTCATATTATACAAACAACTGACCTGACCAATTTTTCTTCATTCAATAGACTAAAATTGAGAGGGAAAAAAACTAATAACAATTTAAGTTTCTGAAAAAGATTATAACACTGTGGGTAATTAGGACAGCCATTTGAGGACAGCTTCTATTTGGCAATAGGAGAGGAGGTAGAAATTCTAACAGATAAAAATTCTCTGCCAGCTCCCTATTGAGATTTCTCATGAATCAATGACAATTTTAGTATTTTCAAAGAATAACAACTCATTGATCTGAAGGTGTGCTCTTTATTTTATCAATTTGAAAGAGAGTCTGATGTCCCAACTAGATCCTGTTAGTCCACCCACTATATTGACTTCTAAAATTTGATTGTGGGCCACAGTAAGAATACATTTTACATTGTATTTCAGATACATATGTATCTGGAATAATACTATTATGTATCCTTATAAGGTATTATGCATTTGGATATTTTCCACTTTCTTTTTTTTTTTTAAATTATACTTTAAGTTCTAGGGTACAGGTGTACAACGTGCAGGTTTGTTACATATGTATACTTTTGCCATGTTGCTGTGCTGCACCCATCAACTCGTCAGCACC